>NC_134552.1:42572406-42904765 GCF_025594145.1 Primulina tabacum | reverse complement strand
GCATTTCAATTAATTCGTTAATTAACGTTTCATGCGGCGATTAAATCCCGGATAATTCCAAAACTCGTTATTTTGATCCCCAAACTTTAAACATAACATTTTTATGATTTATTCTACCCCTCCAAGTCATGAGTCACACCCGCGGACCCATGGATTCAATTTTTGTTCTTTAATTCTTGTTTTTGACACACTAACGAACCCACCGAGCCATCTTCCAGTTTACACGAGCCACGCCCGAGCCATTTCGATCCAAAACTTAGCAAACCCACCTAAAGACCCTACTGACCAAGCTCAGTCCAAAAACCCAGCCCTGGACCGCTCAAAAACTTGCTGGGACTCGTCCCATGTTTCTGCATGTGTGTGTGTTTGCTTCCTTGTATATCTAGGACTCCTAACCCAACTAGGACAGCCGAGCCACCACCGAGCCCACCTGACCCTAACCTTCCCTGGACCACGCCAGACCATACCCAGACCAACCCAAGCCCCTGGACGTGAGCAGCAAACCACTGAACCAGTGGCAGCATCCTCGCGCGTACATGCTATCCATGCTTCATCGTGTTCCTACTCGACCAGCAACCAACCAGGCCGCACCAGCCCCTGCCCAAACCCTTGTGCACCCTCTTAGGACCCTAAGGACCTAACCTAGCCCAGCCCCAAAGCCCCTGGCCGAGTCACAGACCCTACACAAGTTGCTGCACATCTGCGCGGCTTCCTAGGCATGCTCTCGGGTGTAGTCCTAGCTTGCTAGGACTCCTCTGCTACTACTTAAATAATAATTCACCCAAGTGTAGGTTGTCTGCAAGTAATATATTTCGTAAGTACGAGATCGATCCTCAGAGATGTTATTTTGAGTTTAAATTTCTTAATTTATAGATTACCAAATGCAAGAATGAAGTTTACAAATTATAAATTTTGTCAAGGCTTGAGGATTTATTCTTGGTTTATGTAATATTGTTTAACTAAAAGTAAAACAAAAGAAACCACCATAAATAATGGTTCCAAGAAAATTAAACACACACATAATATAATATAGTTCCCACTATAGAAAATACCGAATTAACCGATATTTTATATATGGTACCTATGATTATAATTATAACTATATAAATAAATAATTGCAAAAAGTAAATGTTAAATTAAATCATTATATTTCATTTAGAACAACCGGCAGAGCCACGCTATTGCCTAAATGAAATATATTGATTTAATAAGTTAGTTGCGGTAAAGTAAAAGTTAGTTGCGATAAAGTAAATGTTAGTTGCGGAAAAGTAAAAGTTAGTTGCGATAAAGTAAATGTTAGATTGTTAGATGTTAGTATTAAATCATCATATTTCATTTAGAACAACCGGCAGAGCCACGCTATCGTCTAAATGAAATATTATGATATTATTATATATAAATATATATATATATATATAATAATAAGTGATGAAATATTTATTGTATCAAAATTAAACAACAAATCAAGATAACCACTTTAATGGTATCAAGCATTTGATGTAAATTGATAACAACAAATAATTCATTTTTATATCTACAATAAAAATAAGTTAGCTAAATGAAAAGAAATAAAGAAAGAATATACAAAATATAAACAATCTTACTTCACCAAGAATGCATCATCTTCACCTTGACATAATAGATTTAGCTTGCTATAAGCTTACTTTTGATCAACACTAAAATATCACTCATAGTTGAGAACATGAAAGAAAATATATTGGAACTTAGAACTTTGATACACACTCACACTATATTTTACAATGAGATAGAATGATTCTCAAGCTAGCACAAGGCCTCTATTTATTGGCCAAATGAGAGAAAGGGTCAAAATTTTTATTAATGCCATGTAGTTGCAATAGTATTCTTTGTCTCCTCCAAGTTCAATTCCATGTCCCTTCTTTCAATGTTTTGTTCCACGACTTTAATCATCGAATTTGACTCTGCTCAAAACGGTAAACATGTGGGGAATTGTCTGTAGATGAATTTGGCCACTTGGTTCACCTCATTTGGTTAAATATTGAAATAGTTATGATTTTTTTACTATATGCTGGTCAGAGTAAAAGTAAATTTGTCCTTCTTTTGATATTTGCACAATTTGATCATCTTAATGAACTTTTTAGGCAATCATGTCTTCTGCAAAGTTGTAGATAATTTCTCAAAGATTCCAAACATGTTTGAGTCAACTCCATTTGAATTTTCTAGCTTGAGTTATCATTATTTTACCAACACGTAGAAAACCTGAAAATAAAACATATTTAGTAAGACAATTAAATATAAACAAATAATACTAAAATAACATAATTTTATAATTTTAATGAAACTTAAATTTTAAAATACAGGTTTTAACATATAATAAATTATTAATTTTAAGTTTCATCATCCTCCCCAGCCTTTTATCTCGAGTCCTAGCGTGGCTAAAACTCTTTCCTTGACCCCTAACGAACCATAGCTAGCCCTAGTCCCAGCCCTAAGAAAGCCAAGTCCCATAACCCATGAAATTGAGCCCTTGACACACACACAACCCACTTTCTGTTTCAGCTTCTGTTATTCCATTGCACAACGTTTTTGGTTGATTTTTATGACTTTAAAACTTGTGTAAATCATCCTTAATCATATCCTAGCCATGACAGCCCTTTTAGCAGCCATATAAACATGTTTTTGAATCCAATATCAAGGGTTAAACACAAGCATATGCATAGTTACGAAAATTGTGAATTGTGTGACTTATTTTCATGCAATTTCATAAACAATTATGTAATATGGTGCGATGATGAGTAAAAGGAGAATATGGCGTGCCTTTGCGTTATTAACGCACGAATATTCGATGGCGATGCGAAGAACGACGATGCGGAGAATAGGCTGAAATTTCCTTGATGCTTCGACTTTCTCCTCTTAAAACTTGGTGTGTGTGTGTCGTGAATCATGGGGAGAGAATTGCTGAAAGTGACGTGTAAAAGTGAGGGTTTGGGGTGGGTGGGTTAATTGCATATTATATACTAATTAATTTCTTAATTAAGTTTAAGCCCATTAAGCCCCCAAATTAGGCTCACTAGTGCTTGATTAGGAATTAATTAAAATATTATAATATTTTTGTTTAAATAAATTTGTGATTTTATTAGCCGGGTTGCCAAAAAGTTCGTATTTTTGTAGAAAAATCGACCCTGATAAAAATTACGTCCATGTGTATAAAATCACCTCAAAATTCCTTATTTTCAAAAATATGAAAAACCATCAATCATATTTTAAACGATTAAAAATAATTATTTAATAAAAATATTTTCTATTTTTCAGCCCTCGGTCTCCGTTCCTCGATCGCAACTCGAATAACTTTTAAAAATATATTTTAATGAAACCATGTAGAAAAATATATTTTAAACATGTCAATATGCACAATATAATTAATTAATGCAATTAAAACAATTAATTAAAATACACAAAGAATTTAATAATTGCATGCATGTGGTTCACGTGGACCTTTAAATTTTCGGGACTTTACAAGATTAGTTAGTGATCTTTATTAATTTTGAGTTAATGCCTCGCCAGATAGTACAATTTCGTGGAACTTAAGGATAAAAAAATCTCAAATGGTCCAAGACAACATTTATTACATTAAATAAATTAATTAATGCGATTTTAATTACTTATGAGTAATTGTGTAGTTGGGTCTTTCTTCACAACTACGTGTATAGCTAGATAGGTGCTTAAAAATATGTTCGAAAATTTTATCATCATCGGCTGAACTATGTATGCATAAGTATGTTGCCACAAGCCCCTGATTTGCTAGCTTGAATGGCTCTTGACAACGATTTTTGGAGCTCAATTCCTCTATGCCCTTCCTCCACTCCATCGATATCTTCTACCACCGAACAGAAATCTTGTGTATCATTCGTTTTCTTGCACCATTTTCCGGCCACGACTCTGTCCGTACCTCGATTCAGGACTTGCTCGTCTATTTCTCGCAGCAGACGATCATTTTCTTCGAATGCACCACCGAACATTGCTATGTTTGTATCATGATAGGTGTTGTGCTTGTTGTAGTCATCATCATCCTTCTTCACGATCACGGTTGTGTTTCGAAACTCGGGTGTGTTGCAGAGTATAGTGTGGAAGTATGATTCAAGTGGATATGCCACATTGTTGAAGTACATAAGCAACTTTCTTGGAAGATTGTCCCATCCATTCACACAATGCTCCATCAAACTTCTGCTTAGAATCATCCACCTTGAACCTGCACCACCCACCATTCAACATACATACATGCATATGAATCTTACTCAAATTGTGTAAGTGATCCGTTTAACCAACCTCCAAATACGCGGAAAGCATCCGGTTTTTCTCTACTTTCTGCGGCATAGAAAAGGGGCTCCTTTCTTGCGAGGTACAGACTAGGGTCGATGGCAATCTCACTCAAATTTTGCTTCCTGCTACATCCACAATTGGGTTCTTCTTAGCAGACTGGATTCTAATTCAATTGTTGCATCTATCGTACCATGAAAAATCGAGAAAATGATTCAAGAAATGGTGGGTTGTGCTTACTTCTTGAGCTGGAAGGTGTCATTTGTATAACCAACAAAATTTATATCCCTAGGCAGCGATGTAAAAGCATAGAGGATATCTGCACAAAGATGTACAAACAGGACTATAATCACCTAGTATACGTATATTTAGGTGTCGAATTTTTTATTAAGATGCTGGAATTTTCAGAATCTTGTAAAAATGTGTACGAATAACTGCCAATACAATTACTATTATTTTTACTTGAAAACCTGAAAGATGCAAAAATATTGGGTACCATCCTGTGTAAGAAGCGGATAATCCGAAATGCTTAATGGAATGAACCAATCCCAATCTGTACTGATTTTGAGAAGCACCGCGGCGGCGTGGAGCACAGCAGCAAGCCCTGAGGCTCCCATTTGGTTGACAGCATAAGTTTTACCAACAACATCGACATTATCGAACTCTTGAAAAATGGCCTGAGAATGGATCAGAAGGGCCAACTCCATCCTTTCCTTGCGCGATGAAGACGAGTCAAAATACAAAAGGTACTGATTTCTCGGATGATATATTGATTGTAGCAGCCTCAACATCCTCTTGTTCTCTTTCCCTCGGGTGCCTAGAATCAAATAAGCCAAGATTGGTGGGGACTTAGTCGACCCTTTCGAAGCCATACTCGTCCTCCTCCTCGCAAGTGGACGATGATCATAATCTGTAGTGTCTGAAAAGTTGGGTGTATTCGAGCGTTGAGACAATAGTAGTAGGAGAAGGAGAAGCATCAGAGCAACCGCAATGCTCAGAAGCCATAGACGATCACGAGGTCGCGGGACAAGGTTCATTGGATAACATATACCTAATACACTATGTGCTAAGATAAAGCTCAAGAATTTGATGTTTGATCATAAATGCGAAAGATCATATCAAAGTAGATTGTTAGACTACCTAACTGAAGCTAATGGTTTGAAGAAATCTAAACTTGACATTAGAGCAATCATAGAATTGAAAGAGAGTATGTTCCATTCAAAGAAAGACCAAGAAAATCCATTGTGACGGCCGCCCTTGTATTATTTAAAATTAAAGAAGACTATAATGTTTAGATGGGAACGAAACATGGTGTGTCGCCTTCTAATTCACTTTGCGGGCATCTTTTTGTCATCAATCGTATGTTTTGCTATGTAGCAAACCACCAATGCATCTCACCCTTGTTTTATAGTCATACAAGAGTACTATGTACTTAATTGGTTAACAATTTTTTTGGAAAACATATTTTCTAGAATATTGCTTTAAAATGTAATATAAAGAATTTAATATATTTTTGATATTATTTCCTTAAGTAATATTTTTGTAAAACATTTTGGATAGTATAAACGTATTGACTTCATGATATCGTAACACACATGCACTTATAATATACAGTAGTTTCTTCATGAATAAAAATACTAAAATTTGTTATAAACGAGAATAATAAAAGAATAGAGATATGGGTGGAGAGAATAATTTAATGCTTGAGTGTAATTTCATTGAACTCAATCACCCTATTTATAAAAAAAATAGGAGAATACAAATCTTTACAGATATTATTTTGTCATACTTATCTTGATTACAAATCTATAATCATATATTACAAAAAAATTATTTTACAACACTCCCTCATAGATGATTTTTTGCACCACAATCGAATCGTCAAAATCTCCATTTGTCAAGGTGATGCTTGGTAAATTCATCGAGACTCAAATGTTGGCTCGTTAAAACCATAAGAGAAAAAATCACGTGGGAAAAATTTGAGAGAAATACAAACAGCACAACGATAAATACACTTTTGATGTCCTCCCAACGATGATGTGTCTCATTAAAACTTTAACAGAAAAATCCAATGTGACAAAATCCTTGTGAAGGAAAAAGAGCATGAAATCTCTCGTTGCTTGTTAATTATCTCATTAAAAACCTTATTATGAAAAAAATATGAAAAAATCATAAACAAGAAAAAAAGAGTACAACTTTGACTGCTCTCCTTATTGTAAGCATCACTTGAAATTATTAACTTCGTATTCATATCTTGTACATTTATTTGCCAAAAGTTGATGCAGGTGATAACTTTATAAAAATATCGGTAATATTATCTTCAGTTGTTACTTATCTTTTTATGTAAATCGATAATCTGTTTGAGATTGCGAAGAAAACGAAGCATGTGTCTTTCTGGTTGTCACTGTCTTTTCTTCATCTTCATGTTGGGGAAAAGTATACTTTGAGCATCAAATGATCAAACAACCACAAATGATTGTAACTTACAAAATTATTTTCATATATTTTCTTTGTACTATGACTTATGAACAAAAGTTCAATCCATAATCGTAGATATAATTTTGTCTTTTCCAAGTATTTCATCCCAGATTTATATTTCAAATACTTGATCATTTTAGTAAACTCTTCGAGAGTGTTAAGCGGAATATATCACATGTACTATGATCATTTTAATTCGTATAGTTACATATTCTATTGAAATGATAGTTTTGAATGTTCAATATAATTCTGTTTGATACTTCAAATCATTAGAAGATTATCTATATATATCACATTCAATTCAACACATTAACAACAAATGAAATTATTTTTTATAACCGACTTTGGGTTAGAAGCTTTGAGATAAAATGTGCTCATATGTCACATATCATTTTTCAATTATTTTTATTGACAATAACTCCAAATTGTAGTTCTGAATACTCATTATTTTGCATAATAGCAAAATACGCATTGAGAGAAAAATAATCATCAATAGTAACATCGTTTTGGTCCCAAAATTTATGAGATAACACATAATTTGTTAAAATCTCATCTAATATACTTGTTATTCTTCATTAATAACATCATCCAAATTAGATTCTTTGAATTAATATACTTGTAACATCATGAAAATTCGAAGATCCACGGGAACCACATGCATGCAAGTTATTAAATTCTTTGGGTATTTCAATTAATTGTTTTAATTGCATAAATTAATTATTTGTGCATATTGACAGTTTAAAATATACTTCTCTACATAGTTGCATTAAACTATATTTTTAAAAGGTTATTCGAGTTGCGATCGAGGAACGGTAACCGAGGGTTGAAAAATAAAAAATGTTTTTATTAAATTATTGTTTTCATATATTTAAAACAAGGGCGATGCGTATTATTATTTTTTAAAATAAGGAGTTCTGAGGTGATTTTATACGTCGGGACGTAATTTTATCGGTACACGATTGTCATAAAGAAAAGAAACGTCTTGGCTGTTGGGACATCGTATTCTCGCACCCAAGACGCAGCGGAAGTTTAAAAATTTTGTTCTTGTGCGTCATGTGTTTAACATTCATAGGGCGTTTAGGAATATACCTTTGTGTTTTAGACGCTAGACTCCAAACTATTCCGGTTTGAGGTGGATATAGCCCTTCTTGTAATTCCATACGAACGTCCTTTCTCTGATCGTCTAATTAGGTCCACGATCGAAGACTGTCTTCCTCGCTTGGTTTGCACTAGAAAATCCAAACAATTTATGCGTTGAGACTGTAACCTTCGAATTTTCAAAATCCGGAGACTGTGTAGCGCGGCGATGGAACAAGGGAAGTGGCCGAAACTTTCACAAACAATTTGTAAAGTGGCCGTGAGTTCCATGATTCATAACCATAGATTTTTTCTTAATTGGTTCTTAATCTATCTTTAACAAATATTAATTATTGTTAATAAATAATTAAGCAAAAACAATTTGCTTTTTGTTGCAAATTTCTTCCAATGTTTCAAGAGGTGGCCGTGGGTTTTGAAGGAGAAAAGTGAGTATTTGTGTTATTTTTTCATCATCTGACATTGAGCCCTAATGATATATTTATAGAGTGAGACTCCTAAATTAATTAGGAGTTCCTCTCTCACAAGGACTCTAATAATTTCATTACATTTAAACTCTCATATATTTAATATATAATGTATTTATTAACCTTTAATAATACATGATATAATAATATTATATACTCATATTTTATATCACCATATAAAATATATACATGTATATGTAAATTAAATTAAATAACAATTATTTAATTTATAAACTAACTCATTGATTAATTTAAATTCTAGACTCATCTAGACTATTTATGGGAATTTGTGTATTTTAGTAGTCACCGCTAGTAGCACAATAATTTAATTAGTAAATTCTAAATTCACTAAAAAAATGATTCTGAACTCATTATAACCTAGATCGACGATCCGAAAACGTCGATGTATCAAGGATACAAATTTTGTTCATATAATGAAAATCAAAAATTTCGAAAATCAAAATTTTCACTTACCAAATTTAGAACTTACCATATATGGCAGTTACCATATTTGACAGCTACCAGTTTTAGTGAACTCCTTCACAAAACAGGCAGTACCACTCTCCTTCCTTATTTAGCAATCATGCCAACTTCCATTTCTATCATCCTATCGAATCAGCACGTAAACTCCTTTATAAGCTTCCTGTTTGATCTCCATCAAACTATAGTCGTCAAATTCCAACTCCTTGAAATTTGACTATCTCAATGGGAACACAAGATCCGATACTTGTGTGACCCTCAATGGTTCAGGGATACAGCTAGCCGTGGATTCACATCTTCATGTGATTCAGAATAACATTTATTCTTATTCGAGTTTACCCTAGTTAACCTCATTCTTTTAATCAACTCTTTGATCAAGAATGTCAGAACTCATTTCTGATCGCACCCATCGGATCATGGTAAGAGCGTCTAGTAGCATCGTCCCATGATCTCCTAGGTATCACTGATAGTGCCTGCAAGAACCTTTAGTCATAGTTAGCATATAGTACGGTCCCTTCAATACATATATCCCGATTGAATCTGTAATCATTGGTATATCGAGAGTTGCATATGAATTCGATAACGATGTGATCTATCTTTGAGTACTAATAGTCGCATGGCATGTGCAACTAGGAAAACAACTTTCCCTAAAGCACATTTCTTGCTATGGCCAGAGACTCCTTGCACTATTAACTTATCAGATCACATAGGATATCTTCACCCGTAAGCAAACGGTGAATCTCCGACTACAATGCATTTGCTCCTACGTATTTTGAAACTACACCCAACCTCGTCAGTTGATGACCCTCGATGAAGTCGGTAAACGGATCAAAGTGCATGCTAGTACGTATAGCCCCTACATTGTCCCGGGTCAAATGACTAATGGTGTACAACCATAACTGCGGACTATTCCACTCGATAATTGGGAACCACTTGGATAGTCCGATGAAGGGTTGTTCAGTGCATCATCACATGATCACCCATCTGTGTGAATGGACATCTCTATGCCCTTGCCAATGAAACATGGCGTTTACACCACAGATGCTAGTCTCAAGCTCGAGCAACCTTTATCCTTGTTTTAGGCGGCTGATTTGACTAGAAACCTGTTTAGAATATACGGTACACTTCCTAATGAGTTTCATTATCTTACGTTGTGACGCATACCTCATGGTACCTAATGTATATTCAAGGACTGTATCTATGCAGCTTGCATGGGTATACAAGTATAATGACATAATCTAATAAAATCGTAAAATAATATTAAAATAAAGATTGTTTTACATTAGAGTCAATAAAAGCACTAGCCACATGTTGGCTTGCCGAGCACCTACTCTAACAATCTCACACTTGCCCTATAGCCAACTACCCATAGATCTTAGGCCCATTGCTTCGCGATGCTTCTCAAACAATGGTTCTGGCAGGGGCTTCGTCAGTGGATCAGCAACGTTATCTGCGGAGGCAACTCTCTCTACCGAAAAAATCTCCTCTTCCCACAATCTCCCGGATTATGTGGAACTTTCTCAGTATATGTTTAGATTGCTGATGAGACCTCGATTCCTTTGCTTGCACAACAGCACCGGTGTTGTCACAGTAGATCGGGACTTGATCAACTGTTTGAGGAATGACACTCAACTCTTGGATGAAATTTCTAATTCAAACACCCTCCTTTGCTATAGCCGATGCAGCTATGTATTCGGTCTCACTGGTTGAATCCGATGTGGTGTCTTGATTGGAACTCTTCCAAGAGACAACATCACCATTGAGCTTGAATACAAATCCAGAGGTTAATTTCGAATCATCCACATCTGATTGGAAACTAGAATTAGTGTAGTCTTCTAATTTTAGTTCTCTACTCTCGTATACCAAGAACAAATTCTTAGTTCTTCTCAAGTACTTAAGAATGTCCTTCACTGCTTTCCAATGCAGTGGATCGAGATTCTACTGATATTGGCTTGCAACACTCAGTGGATATGCAATATCAGGTCGAGTAGATATCATACCATACATAATACTGAATGCGGCTCATGGTTTCCATCTCTTCATCAGTCTTAGGGCACATAGACTTGGATAGATTCGGACCATGAGACATTGGGAGATATCCTCTCCTTGACTCCTCCTTAGAGAATCTCCTCAGTATGGTATCGATATATGTAGATTGGGTGAGCTCTAGCATCCTTTTTGAACTATCCCTATAGATCTGTATTCCTAATACATATGATACTTCACCCATATCCTTAACAGAGAACTTACTAGCTAGCCATACTTTAGTTGACTGCAACATCCCTACATCATTCCCAATGAGTAGTATGTCATCAACATAAAGTACTAGGAATGTCACTGCACTCCCACTAACCTTCTTGTATACACAAGGTTCATCAGGATTTTTGGCGAAATCAAACTCTTTGATAGTGTTGTCAAATCTGAGGTTCCAGCTCCTTGATGCCTGTTTGAGTCCATAAATGGATATCTGAAGTTTGCATAATTTATGCTCACTTGCTACTGATGTCAATCCTTCAGGTTGAGGAATGTAAATCTCTTCCTTAATCTCCCCATTAAGGAACGATATCTTCACATCCATCTGCCATATCTCATAGTCATACCATGCTGCTATGGCTATCAGTATCCTAATGGACTTGAACATTGTGACTGGAAAAAAAGTTCCTCATAGTCAACATCTTGCCTTTGAGTATATTCTCTTGCTACCAGTCTAGCTTTGAAGATCACCACCTTCCCATCCGCACCAAGTTTCTTTTTGTAAATCCATTTGCATCCTATGGGAACAATTCCCTCAGGTGGATCTAATAAGGACCATACTTGGTTCAAATACATGGAGTCCATCTCGGACTGCATGGATTCAAGCCATCTAGATGAATCGACATCAGACAATACTTCCTTGAAATTTCTTGGATCACATCCAGGAATGGGCTCACCTTGGCCCTCTTCAAGAAGCAGGCTCAACCTATTAGGCGGCCTTAAGATCCTTTCGGATCTTCTAATAGCTTGTGTTTCTTTTATTGGATGTTGGGGTGTGGGTTCTACTAGTTGTGTAGTAGGAGGTTCTCGAATCTCATCGAGTTCTATCATCCCGTCTTTTCTATCCAATAGAAACTCCTTCTCTGAGAAGTTGGCATTCCTTGAAACAAACACATTTGTTTCACTAGGATAATAGAAGTAATATCCAACAGAGCTCTTTGGATATTCAACAAAGTAGCACAAATTGGCTCTACTATCCTATTTGTATCCACTGCATGTTTCACGTAAGCAGGGCATCCTCATATTCTTAAGCAAGAATATTTGGGCGGCTTTCTCATCCATATCTCATATGAAGTTTTATCCACTGTCTTTGTATGGACTTGATTCAACAACCTTGCCGTTGTTTCAAGCGCATATCCCCAACGGGATGGCTGCAACTCAGTGAATCCCATCATAGATCGGACCATATCCATCAATGTCCGATTACGACATTCTGATACACCATTCAACTGCGGTGTGGCAGGCGGAGTCCACTGTGAGAGAATCCTATTATCTTTAAGGTTGTATTGAAACTCAGTACTCAAGTAATATCCACCTCGATCTAATCGTAGTATTTTAATATTCTTTCCTAACTGTTTCTCTACTTTTTCTCTGAATTCTTTAAACTTTTCAAAGGCTTCAGACTTGTATTTCATTAAATACACATATCCAAACCTCGAATGGTCATTGATAAGTGCAATTTATTGCATTTTTATTACTTGTTTTTAACTTAGAATTTTATGATTCTTGAGCAGGTTTTATGTGATTTGTTATTGTTTTTGTTGTTGTAGTTTGGTTAGCTTAGAATAAGAGTTTGAAGTAGTAAAGTGTTGAATTGTAAAGTGCAAAAGATCAAAATTACAGAAGCTGCAGCGCACCCGCGCTTATACATACACCGCACCCGCGGTGAAGCAATGCACCCGCGCTAAAATCCATACCGCACATGCGCTGGCACACCAGAACCAACACTGCACCCGCGGTGTCCTCTTGACCGCACCCGCGCTCCTTGCAAAAACAGGATCCGGAAAATCTGTATTTTTGTGTGTTGCGCATGAAAATACAAGACATTGGTGTGCTACGAATTGAGGCTTGTCTGGACTATAAAAAGACATCATTTACTTACCATCTAGGGTATTGGGGAGTCAAGGGAAGAGTGCAGGCTGCTGCTAGAAGATTGAAGACTCAAGTTCATCAAGTTCTTTTGGGAAATCTGCTGCACAACTCCGGGGACGGAATCAGCACTTCAAACTCTTGTTCTAAGTTCTTCATTCTTTTATTTTTCATTTGATATGTTTTGTTTTAGAAGTATGTTTTGTTGTTTTACTTGTGTTATTATGAACTAATTTTTATTTCTAGAGGAAAGATAGAACAAAACTAGAAACCATGTGTTAGAATTTATGAGTTAATCTATTTAAGTTCTTCATATTGTTCATTTGTATTTTTCTAATCTTACTGCTTTCAATTTATTGGCCATAATTTGAATGATTTATATGTTTACAATTTATCACTCGGAAGAAGAAATTATAAACAAGAAAGTGGAAAAATACATCAATGGTATTTATAGAGTTCGGGAGTTCCTATAATGCTATCGAAACCCATAGAGAATCTAGTACTTGATGTGTTATTTAATTGTAGACTGTTGATGGGAACGTTTCAATCTATTTTTAGATAACTAATATCTACTTAACACTCGGGAGAGGGAGTAGATAAGTATAGGATTCTTGTCTAATGAATAAGAAGGATTTTCATAACGTAGTTATAAGAAATTACACATGGTGGACAGTTGCGTGAAATCGGATCTCTAGATCTTTTATTCCATTGTTAATTGTTATAAATTGATGTTACATTTAAATCCATTTTCAATTTAGTTATTCTTGCAAACAAATCTTTTAATTGATTATTCTAAATAAAGTCGAGACTATTTTAATCACAAGTACTAATATACATTTATATACACAATCCTCGTGAGATCGACACTTGTACTCGAAAATACATTTTACTATAACTTGACGTCGTGCGCTTGCGAGCAATCAAGAAAACACGCAACAGTCATCGGTAAAGGTGATGAAGTAGGAAGGCCATATCTTGTGCTAACACTTAGCAGGCCACACACATATCATGTATGGATCAAATCCAACAGATCATGTGCACGTTCCACTTTTCCTAGGAAAGGGGCCTTGGTCATTTTTCCTTTCAGACATGACTCACATGCCTCTAGAGAGTTTATGTCTGACGAGTCAAACATGCCCTCTCCTACTAGCTTGTGCATCCTTTCTTTTTTTTTTGAGAAATATGCCCTAGCCTAGCGTGCCACAATTTTGATTGGTTTAGACTATCTTGTTTTCTTTTGTTTGTCGTTGTTGAAACCTTATTTACTTGGACATTCACTTATCATTGCCAAAATATTTCTGGCCCAGATAATTTTTTATGTCCAGACTTCTTGCAGTGAAGCAAACATGTTCTAAATTATCGGGCTTTGTCAAATTCTAGGCCCACCACCTTCTCAATAAACCCAATCATACATACATCATGCTCATGGGCAAGATCCCTATCTTACATGCGTGTAATCATGTGTTCCTTGAAAGTGGTGTGCATCATTATGCGAGTTTCATGCACTATGCAACTCTTGCATGTGTATTTGATTGTCAACAAGATTCATATTTTCTCAAACTGTCTCTACAGTTCATTGACATAGAAACTAGAATATTACACTTTAGCTTGCATATTATGGTCCCACCATCTTGCATGCTTTGTAAGTTCAGCAAGACTCACATTAGTGTGTATGCTATTTTCTCCGAATTTTAGAACAATTTTCTCAGCCAATCTTGAAAATTAATGTTTGATTAGGTTGTTTTAATAACAGATTTGAATTAAGTGACGAAATTATAAATATACTGATATAGAAACAGAATAAACATTACCGACTATTTTAAAATATTTTGTAAGACGTAAAATATGGACCTTTGTTTTTACAAATTTCCTCCCACTATTTTGTCATTTTCACCACCCTCTGATGACAAACGGGAAATCCAATTTCCTTAGTGAGTACACAAGGCCCAATTACGAAATTATGATCCCGAATAATATCAACCAATCATAACTTCCAAAAGGAAGAGCCCAATTGCAACTCCATGCAACCCTTACGTAATTTTGTCTCACATTTGAGGAGGAACCAATAATATGATCCCCTTTCTCTTCACGTGTCGAGCCCAGCCCATCAATGTTGAACCTTAATGGACGACTCCGTGAGATCCTCCAATAATATGAGCCGAAGTCATGGGAGTTCCACGCAGTTCACATCAAATATGTCAGTAGAAATCACAGCTTTCCGGCATCCATGCCTCCCCAATAATATGAGCCAGACACTGACCGCAGGTAGCGTTCATCATGCAACCACCGTTGATGGAAGGTAAGGAATTATTAAACTTTCTTTTAATTATCCTTTTAATGGGTTTGATTTAAATTTTGGATCACATCCAAAATGAGGGATTTTAATTTTAAAAATTTGTCTCATCATTAATTTTAAAATTCGTGCCATGTTTGTTTGTATGATTGTCGGATTCATGCAACTCTTGTTATTATATAATAACACACATACTGATTATTTATAATATATCACATACATCATAAATAATAATAAAAGATGATCGATAACTGAGAGCTAATTGATCCTTACGAGCCACATACGGATCCATGTCCATAACCTAGGTAAATGCAGGTATGCAAATGTAACGCCCCGAAAATTTAAAGGTCCACGCGAACCATATGCATGCGGGTTATTAAATTCTTTGTGTATTTTAATTAATTATTTTAATTGCATGAATTAATTATGTTGTACATATTTGCATGTTTAAAATATACTTTTCTACATTGTTGCATTAAAATGTAATTTTTAAAGGTTATTCAAGTTGCGATCGAGGAACGGAGACCGATGGCTGAAAAAATAGAAAATGTTTTTATTTGTTAATTGTTTTTAATTATTTAAATTAAGGGTGATGTCTTTTCTTATTTTTGAAAATAAGGAGTTTTGAGGTGATTTTATACGGCGGGAAGTAAATTTTATTGGTGTTGATTTTCCAACAAAAATACAAACTTTTTGACGACCCGGCTAGTGAATTCACAAAATTATTTTGACAAAACTATTTTAATATTTTAATTAAATCCTAATTAAGACTAATGGGCCTAAATTATGAGCTTAATAGGCCTAAGCTTAACTAAGGATTTTATTAATATATAACAAGCTAAACCCTACGTATCAACTCACGCCTCAAGTCTGAAATTATCTCCCAATACCCTTCAAACACACGGCACACACCTTCACTATTTTGTGAAGAAAATATCGAGAAAGTTCAAGGGAATTCAAGCCAAGGTCTTGCCCCGTTCTTCGACAATCATCAACGAATAATCGTGCGTTTAAGCAAAGGCACGCCTATTCTTTCCTTCAAAACATCATCACACCATATTATATTTTTATGCATGAAAAGTATGGAAATCAAGTAGAACTTTGAATTGTTTTCGAAATTGCATGTATATGGGTTCTAAACTTGAGTTTTTGATCACCTAAATCATGTTTATGTATTATGTAAGGAGCTGTCATGATTAGAATCCAATCCAATATTGTTTTCATGAATATTAGAGTCCTAGTTCATCACCATATACCCTGCACACGAAAGCTGGTAGCATAATTCGAAAACATGCATCATGGGTGATCGGGGTCCTGAACTGGTGTCTTGGCTTGGGTAGGCTGGACCAGGACCGGACTAGAGTCTCGTTAGGGGTCTGAGGAGGGGCCCTAGCCATGCTATGGTTCGAGCTAGTGGGCTGGGAGGAGTCCTTGCTAACAAGGACTCCTACCCGAGAGCTGCTAGGGAGGACGCGCAGGTTGCAGGCTTGGCAGGAGTTAAGGGCTCGGCTTGGGGTTCAGGGGCTGGGCCAGGGTGCGTCCTAAGGGTCTTATCGGAGTGCTGGAGAGGCTAGTTTGGGAGCCGAGTCATTGGCTAGAGTCCTAGGGGTGCAAACGTTAGTCCTTGTCCTCATAGGTTTCTCGGCCACTTCATGTGATAGTTGGGGTGGTTCGGTTATGGGGCTAGGGGTGGTTTCCGTGGGATCCTAGGGTCCATCAAGGTGTCTAAGGGTGTTGGTCAGGGTTTAGTTCAACATGGTTCGAGGGCGGCTCGAGAAAATCGAAAGATGGCTCGGTGCTAACCAATTAGGGTCAAGTTAGGGTTTTCTAAACTTAAATAAGTGAAAAACGGCTCACGGGATTGAGTCGTGATTCACGAGGGCTTAAATAATATAAAAAAGACTAAGTTTTGAATTTAGAAATTTTATATAAAGTTTTGGTTCAATTCGGGATTAAAACGCATTAATACGTTATGTTTAAAGATTAATTTAAAAGTCGTCGATTTAGGCCAAATAAAAATATGAAAAAATTCATGTAAGCTTAAATAATTATCTAGGACATGTTAGAGTCAATGAAATTAAGAAAATGTCATAAACGTGACATTTTACGTCTAGGGGTAAAATGGTCTTTTATATCTAGAAATTAGTAAACGTCATGACAGTATCCTGAATGCTCTTTTATGTGCTAATATGATTATTTTCAATGGTTATGGATGTTTATGGAATTTTTATATGTTAATATGTCAATTTTAAATGTTTATGGATTTTTAAGATGTTAATATGTTTAAATGTTTTATGATTCAATATGTTAAAACATGCATTTTAAATGTTTATGATTTAAATATTTATTTTAAACGTTTATGATGTTAAAATGTTTATTTTGAAACGTTTATGGATTTTTATGATTTTTATACGTTAAAACGTTTATTTTAAATTTTTACGGATTTCTAATCTGTTAAAAATGTTTGTTTTAAAATGTTTATGGATATTTAGGATTTTATTATGTTAAATTATGATTTTTAAATGTTTATGAATTTTAAGATTTAATTTGGACATT
Organism: Primulina tabacum; assembly: GCF_025594145.1. Lineage (NCBI taxonomy): Eukaryota > Viridiplantae > Streptophyta > Magnoliopsida > Lamiales > Gesneriaceae > Primulina > Primulina tabacum. Next base: position 42,886,978 of record NC_134552.1, on the reverse strand, counting down.
TAAAAGTTATGTTGCATGCTTGGTTTAAAAGAAAAATGATATTATATGCATGTTTTTATTAAGTGATGGAAATACGAAATGTTGAAGGACGTGAAGGGGGGAGCCCGACGATCGTGTTTCCTTGGATACGGATATGAATACGAATATGAATATGTTAATACGTTGGCGAGGGCCCAGTTGACCCGGTGAGAGTGTTGCTGATGTCCCCCGCCGACCAGTACTGTGGTTTTCTCTAGATGGATCCATCGCCCAATAAGATTAAGAATACGAGTCACAATCACGATCTGAATTCAACAAAACACGAACATGAATATGAATATGTTGACACGACTATGAATATGTTGATACGAATATGGATATGTTGATATGAATATGGATACGAATATGAATATGTTTAAGTTTATATGAAAATGTGTATGAAAATGTTTATGCATAAGTATGAATACGTTTTTATTTAAAGTTTTATGCATCATGAAAATGTTTACGAAAATGTTATGTTTTAAGTTTATGCATCTTCATGAAAATGGTATTTTAAATTATAAGTATTTTTCACTGTCGTATGTGATCTGTATATGTAGTACTTGTTATCAAGAATATGATGTGTTGAGTCTTTGGACTCACTAGGTGTGATTGATGCAGGTGATTATGATAATAATGTTAATGGAAGTCTTGATGGTTGACTTTGCTGGACTGAAAGTGCACATAACCCGAGGACCGACGCTAGTTTTCCGCGCTAGTTATGATTCATGATTTTAAGTTATGTTAAAGATATTTTTACGACTTTTATTTATGTTATGAGAGATTTTGAGAGGTTATAATATGAGCTATAATTTTCAAATAATGTTTTAGGTTGGTTAAAGTTTGACGATTTTATGCTTTAAAATATTTCATTTGGATTTTTAAATGTTAGTTGGATGTTTATTTTTAAAATGATGTCAAAAATATTTTATACAAATTTGTATGGTTCGGATGATGCTATGTAAGATTTTTTCTTAAAAAAAATTCTTGTACAATTTAAGAAAACGAATAAGCAGACGTTTCAGCAAATGCAATATTACATAAGCTTCCAATATTTTACATGTCTTCGATCTTCGAAACTCCTTCCGAGAATCGGGCCCACCGTATTCAAATCTTGATCTCCCATTAATTCTAATATTTACATTAAATATCCATGGCACATTGGGGTACAAATTTAGGGGGTGGGAACAGACCATATGTTTATGATGATATGAAAATGGTTATGTTTAAAGTTTATGCATCTTCACGAAAATGTTATTTTACGTACAAGTATTTTCACTGTTGCATGTGTTCTGTATATGTATTATGTATTACTTGTTATCAAGATTATGGTGTGTTGAGTCTTTAGACTCACTATGTGTGATTGATGCAGGTGAGTGTGATAATAATGATAATAGAGGTCTTGATGGTTGACTTTGCTGGACTGAAGGTGTACATAACCCGAGGACCAGCGCTAGTTTTCCGCACTAGTTTATGATTTATGATTTTATGATTATGTTAAAGATATTTTTACGACTTTTATTATGATTTTGAGTGGTTTTTGAGAGGTTTTTAGTTTTAGCAATTTGGCTAAGTTATGATATGCAAACGATTGACGATTTTATGTTCTTAAACTATTTCCTTTGATTTTCAAATATTGATTGGTTGTTTTATTTTTAAAATGGTATCAAAAACATTTTATATATATGTATGTATCGCCCGATTTATGGGAGGTAAAAAAAATTCTAGTACTTTTTAAGCAAAACGAGTATTGGACGTTTCAAATAACATCATTTTTGTGGGGACCCGAACTTAATTCAGTTCTTAATCACTTTCTGGGAATAATTAATCAATTAAAATAAACAGGGTCTAAATTTTTTTTTTTTAAATACGAGAGTACGCAGCATATGAAATAAGTCCTATCTCATTTACAAGATCACTATTTAGATCTAAGTACAAGTCCTGTACAATCATAAATCATAATAACTCTGTTTCTTCATTACATCTCAGGTAATATAACAGATATACTCCTAAGTCCGGATCTCCACGCTAACTGTCTTCTCTCATCCTTTTCTTGACCCTGATCCAGCCCTACCTGTTGTCATGCACACATACAAAACAAGACAACAGCCGGATAACTCCGGTGAGAATAAATCCCAGTATAAATAATGTAAACATGCAATTATATAAAAACATATATAAACGCATAAATAAGATATCATTAACATGTAGCAACTCAACAAACATGAATAATATAAACACTGTAAATCAACATGTCGTATCAGACTCACTCAACCGACGCGTCGCCTCAGACTCGACTCAACTGACGCGTCGTCTCAAACTCGACTCAATTCTAATCTAGGGATCCCGGTGTCTGAATAATGATAAATATACCGAATCTCAGTCGATAGGAATGAATCAATCCCTAAACGGCATCGATATAATTCACATATCCAGTGTCTGGGCGAACCAGCCGCAGAATTGACGAATCAATCAGAGAATAGGCGAATCAGCCAATGACTAGACGAATCAGCCAGTAACTAGGCGAATCAGCCGATAACCAGACGAATCAGCCGGTAACTAGGCGAATCAGCCAATGACTAAACGAATCAGTAGTCAATACATGCAATGGCTATAAATCAATAGACTACAAACATCAATCTCATCAATTACAAATATCAATGCAATAAACTAAGTATGTGATTTAGGGAGACTCGAGTCAAACCTCACTCGAGTTGTGCAATCCCAACTCAACATTAATTTATACCTTTCTTTCTGATACTCTGACTCTGTCGAAGTCTCGAACTCAAAGCCTATCAATACTCAATCTGACAATAACAATATTGAGGGTACGGAATCAATACACCACTCAATCAATACTGGATATAATCAGAATTCAATCAAATTCTGTTTCAACAATATGATGTCATAATTTCAATATATCCAGCACTACCATATCAGTCAGATATCAATTCCAACACCTCATAATCGATAACAATTCAATTCTGATATCAAATCGACTCCAAAACTACTCTGAAAATCATAACAATTTCATATGGTATTTGTTCTCCAGTCCGGTTTCGATTATACGATGTCTAATATGACAAGAACATCATATATGAATCATATCAGATTTTGACAATACCATAATTTCAAATCATATCAAAACGTAGCAAAACTTACGTCCAGTTGTAGCCTACGTCGATAGGAACTCAATACCGAAGTCGGATTCAAAATCGGACGGGCGGATTTCTCCCAAAAGGCGTAAAGATTTTCTTTCTTCCTCTGAATCTTCCCTTTCTTCGTTTCCTTCTTTTTGGAAGAATTGCAAGGTATATATATATATATACATCCACGCACATGCAAACGGACGAGTGGCTCAATGTGCATACTGCACGTCTCGCGCATATGCGCGACTAATATCGGCGCATATGCGCGAGACCTACGGGTCTCGTGGATAAACTTCTCGGCAGCTCGCGCATATGCGCGACTCATCTCCGCGCATATGCGCGAGGTCCTCTGGACTTCGCTTGTACAGGCTCGTGCATATGCGCGAGGTCCTCTGCCCACGTCGCGCATATGTGCGCATCTGTGCCGCGCATCTGCGCGAGGGCTACTGTTCCTCGCACATTTTCATGCATTATCTCGTCTTTCCCGGTCCGATTCTTTCCGTCTAAAATCATATAAATTATCCCCAAATTATTTCAGATTAATAGGATAAAATTCTCGGGCCTTACAATTTTGATCCCAAAATTTATGAGATAACACATAATTTGTTAAAATCTCATCTAATGTACTTGTTATTCTTCATTAATAACATCATCCAAATTAGATTCTTTGAATTAATTGGTCAAATCACATTTCTATTGTCTTTTACATTTACTTGCAAATAAAATAAGATGTGGTCATGTAAGACGTCGATTTCTTTTAAAACGATCAGTCTCTATAATTATTGACATTAAGATATTCACTCGTTTACTTGAAAATAAAATAAGATGAGGGTTGAAACTTATAGGCTTGTTAAGTTATGTCCAACAGATTTCTTAGAGCCTGGTCATGGTCTTAGGAAGGTGGCATAGGAACGGGTTCGGTCGGCCAAGGGCTAGGAACGAAGGGGCTTAAGGGTCGAGCAAGCTAGAGTTTTCGAATCATGCACAAAAAAGTTCAGTAGGTGTCCTAATCTGGTTCATGGGTTTAATTGGCTTGATTTGGGTTGTATAAGGTATGGTTAGGAGTTATTAAGTTATGGTTCAAGTTTGGTTAAGTTTCGAGTTAATTCGGGTTAAAACCAAGATGCACGCTTAAGTTTTAAAAACGAATTAGAAAATTAGTCGATGAGATTAAGTTTATGTCTAAGAAATATTTATGGATGTATTTTAAGGTGTTAAGTTTGGATGAATTTGGATCATCGTTGTAAGGTATAAGACAAATTGGGAAAATTAGGGTTTCCGGGACAAAACAGTCATTTTACACTTGAAAAATGTTAGACGTCCTGGCAGTTCTCTGAATGCTGTAATGAATGTTAAAATGTTTATTTTAAATATTTATGGATTTTATGATGAAACGTTAATGCTAAAACACGTGTTGCATGCTTGGTTTAAAAGAAAATTGATATATATATAAATTAATTTTTATAAGTGATGAAAATGATGAAATGTTAAAGGAGGTGACTTGATTGTAACATAAAAGGATATGATTGGGGATATTGTGAGGGAAAAGGCCTCAGATGGAGCCAGTTTAAGGGAGAAGGCCCCAGAGGAAGCCCGACGATCGTATTTCCATCTAAATGATATGATGATATGTAAGGCTAAGGCTCAGTTGATGGATGAGAGTGTCGTTGTTGTCCCCGTCACCTAGTATCATGGTTGTGCGTAGATTGATCCATCGACCTTCAGCTGAAACAAAGTCACAATTAACGATCTGAATTCAATAAAAGGAAAACGTATATGTATGTGATGAAAGGAAATGTTTATGATGAAATGTTTAAAGCTTGTGCATATTCATGAAAGGTTATTTTTAGTAAAAGTATTTTATCGATGGATGTGATTGTATAGGTACTACTTGTTATCATGATTAAATTTTGCTGAGTCATTAGATTTACTAGGTATGATTGATACATGTGAGCAAGATTTTGATGGAGGGCTTGATAGTTGAACTAGCTAGACCGAAGGCGTACACAACCCGATGACCGTCGTTAGTTTTTCGCAATTATGTTTACGATTTATGTTTACTTTAAAGATTTTATGACTTATGATACTTTTGAGAGATTTTGAGAGAACATGATGTTTATGCTTTATTTGAAAAATTTTCAATTTAGGTTTGGTCGACGTTTACGATTTCATGTTTTGAATAGTGTTTTTTGATTTTAAAATAATTAGTTGGTTGGTTTATTTTTAAATGGTGAAAAATATTTCTATATATATATGTATGTGATTCGGCCGAATGGTTTAGAGAGAAAAAAATTCTAGTATAAAGAAAAACAAGTAGCAGACGTTTCATTTCAAGTTTTTGTTTTATGTCTTGGCTTCATGGAATAACTACAAGAGTATGTGTACTCATCTACCATGTCATGCAATGCCATGACAAGATACTCATGTGTAAACTCAATTGAATCAAAATTAATATCATGTCATCTGTAGTTTCCATCTCAACGTCTGAGGTCTCCGGCTCAACATCTCCAGTGAAACATTGAACCTTCTCATCATCGCTTTCACTTGATGAGGTTTCCAAACTGGATTGTTTTGAATCTGAGTCGGCCCAATTGTTTTTTATTTCCTCATCATCAAGCACTCTTTGATCTTTTTTGTTCTTGAAAAATATTCTTTCATCTTTAGACCGCTGTTTCTCAAACAGTTTCTTCTCATTTTTTAGGCCTATTATCGTTTGAAATAAAATGGCCTTATTTTCCACATTTAAAACAAGTTGGATTATCATCCGCTTGATTTTTTTACGATAAGATTTAAATTTTGACTGGTTTTTTTCATATATTTTCCTAATTTTTTTAAACAAATAAGGATATAGCCTCGTTACTTATCTGGTCAGCAGATTTTCTGTTAGAGGCTTCTTCAACAATGGTTGGAGTTCATGTTGTGGTAGCTAAAGCTTTGGTGGGTCGAGAAGTAGATGGATTTTCTTCTGTCCTGATTCCTAGATCAACTCATAGGCTCACAAATCAGCAAATAAATCATGAATCTCTAGTTTTTTGAGTTCTCTGGACTCCCTCATTTCCACTATCTTTATATCTCGCTTCATGAGAAGTGCTTTCATCACTTTCAATGAAACCTCACGGTTAGTATATTCTTTAACAAGAGATGTAAGTTCAATTATGATACCGCTAAACCCTTCATCAAAATTATTGAGAGTTTCTCCATACTTCATTTTGGCATTGTCAAACTTCTGGATGACAACGGACAGCTTGTTTTCCTTAGTCTGGTCATTTTCTTCACAAAATTGTGTTAGCTTTTCCCAAATCACCAGACAACACAACAAATAATAATGATAACCCAACGATCAGCTTTGTGATGGATTGACTTGGTTGCGGTAGCACTGATTGATCCTTGAAGATATGATATATTCTGATAAGCGTGTGTTTTGGTTGAGCAATCAGAAAGAAGGATTCTTAAGTGTGCTAAAAAATCTTGAAAATATGGCGACTTTAATTCCTTGAAAGTTTCAGTAATTTGAAATAGTTTCATTGGTTTTCTCTTTGAAATGCATTGCATATTTATAGTAGAATGCTCAACAGTTAAAATTTATTTTCAACGATCATCTGTACTGTTTTCCGACAATATGGACATGCTCCGTACTTATCATTAAATGCTCTCTTGACTTTAAGTTCAAGTTTTTTATAAATTTGACACACCATATCCGAATAGATAGGCTTCCTATCATTTCAGGAGTTTGTAGAATACTGTGTAATCTCTATATATTGAGCATTCAACTTAACGACTTGAAATGCATCATCTTTTTTGCAATCCTTAATGCTGACCTTTCTGTAGTGCAGTTGGAAAACAACGGGTTGAACTCGTGCACTACATTTAATAGTTTGGACTGGTCACTTGTCAGAGGATTTCTTGCAGCTGGAGCTTAATAAATTATAATGGTTTGATTTCTAGATAGAACAACTTGGAGTACGGTTGCGTGTTTTCTTGATTGCTCGCAAGCGCACGACGTCAAGTTATATTAAAATGTATTTTTGAGTACAAGTGTCAATCCCACGAGGAATGTGTATATAAATGTATATTAGTACTTGTGATTAAAATAGTCTCGACTTTATTTAGAATAATCAATTAAAAGATTTGTTTGCAAGAATAACTAAATTGAAAATGGATTTAATTGTAACACCAAATTGTAACAAACAACAATGGGATAAAAGAGAACTGTCCATCATGTGTAATTTCTTGAAGGTATAATATAAAAATCCTTCTTATTCATTAGCCAAGAATCCTATAATTATCTACTCCCTCTCCCGAGTGTTAAGTAGACTTTAATCATCTAAAAATATATTGCAACGTTCCCATCAACAATCTACAATTAAATAACACATCAAGCACTAGATTCTCTATGGGCTTCGATAGCATTATAGGCCATCCGAACTCTATAAATACCATTAATGTATTTTTCTCATTTCTTGTTTATGATTTCCTCTTCCGAGTGATAAATTGTAAACATATAAATCACTCAAATTATGGCCAATAAATTGAAAGAATTAAGATTAGAACAATACACATGAACAATATAAAGAACTTAAATAGCTTAGTTAATAGATTTTAATACATGGTTTCTAGTTTTGTTCCATCTTTTCTCTAGAAATAAAAATTAGTTCATAATAACACAAGCAAAACAACAAAACATGGTTTTAAAACAAGACATATCAACTGAAAAATAAAAGAAAGAAGAACTTAGAACAAGAGTTTGAAGTGCTGATTCCGTCTCCGGAGTTGTGCAAAAGGTTTCCCAAGAACTTTATGAACTTGAGTCTTCAATCTTCTAGCAGCAGCCTCCACTCTTCCCTTGGCTCCCAATACCCTAGATGGTAAGTAAATGATGTCTTTTTATAGTCCAGACAAGCCTCAATTCGCAGCACACCAAAATCTTGGATTTCCATGCGCAGCACACCAAAATACAGATTTTTCGGATTCTGTCGTGCAAGGACCGCGGGTGCGCTTAAGAAGTCATCGCGGGTGCGGTGCTTCTACTGGTGAGTGAGCTCAGATGCGGTGCATGTTTCAGTGCGGGTGCAGTGCTTTACCGCGGGTGCGGTGCATATCTTAGTGCGGGTGCAGTGCTACACCGCGGGTGCGGTGCAAATATAAGCGCGAGTGCGCTTTGCCTACTGTATTTTTTTTATATTTTGCACTTTCCAATTCAACACTTTAATACTCCAAACTCTCATTCTAAGCTTCCAAACTACAACAACAAAAATAACAACAAATCACATAAAATCTGCTCAAGAATCACAAAACTTCAAGTTAAATACAAGTAATAAAAGTGCAATAAATTGCACTTATCAAACTCCCCCAAACTTAGGATTTTGCTAGTCCCGAGCAAAATAAAACAACACAAACAAACAAGTCATGTAATATTTTTAAAAGAAATTGGCCTCAAGATAATTTAACTAACTCTTCATGCATTCACAAGTCAAATCAATCCAACCAATTTTTCATCCGGATATAATCATGCAATCGGTTAATTTTCTTAACTTCTAATCTCTTCAAGTCATGTTTCAAAACATTCTCAATCGATTTCAATTTTTACAAACACAAATCAAGAGGTCTTTTTCAGTAAAAATTGGGTTAAAGTAATATTCATTCAAGAAAGGAGTACTCAATAAATATTTGATGCAATGAGGTGTGTGTAAAGTTGATCAAGATTCGTACTCAATGGAATTTTTTATCGATTGTCCATAGGCTTGATCCTCCCAATCCCTCTCCACTATTATATTGGACAACTATGAATTGTTCAATAGGATTTGCAATGCTTGTAATATTAGTCCTTGGCTTATGGCTACAAATGAAGAGTAGGAATTCAAATAAGAGAGTAAGTTGAATCTTTATCTCTTTTGCAAATTTCACTTTTTCCTTTTATCTCCATTTTTTATTCATTTCATTTTTTTTTCTTTTTCTCCAACTTCTTCAATGAAACATCATTCATTTTCCTTTTCTTTTGTAGGAGAATTTCAATTTTTTTTAATCCTTTGAATTCTTACTCCCTTGAGAAGGTAGGAAATTAATGTTTAAGCTATTCAACGGGGTGATAAATGTGGGATATTTGAAAGGATATCGAATGGGGGTCTTTTACACATATTCACGTGTGCCATCCGAATTCATATAGGCTACAAAGAGGTGACAAATGATAAATTATTTTTATTTGGTAGCTTAAAAGGCTCAATCGATCCAAAAAATCACCTAAATCATAGTTTGTCCGTATTTCGCCTCGAGTATTGTTTGGATAGTTCTAGACAAAATTTCAATTCACCAACACAGAGTAGAATCTAATCATCTTGAAAAATGGTGTGTCAATGCATCAACCAAATACATATATATTCAAAAGAAAAGTGCTTGGCTTCCGAGAAATTTCAAGAACACAATTCTTTTCTCAAATAGGCTCAAGAGGGCGTCAAATGAATATTTATGAACAATATAAATAGGCCCAAATAAAATCAAAGATTGCCTCAATCATATATGTGTTTGCAAAAATTTATTTCAATGTCAAATGAAAATCAGAGTTGTTAAGAAATTATAAGTCTCAAGCTTACCAAATCTCATGATTGTTCTCTAAATTTTTCAAATTGATTGATGAATATGAATAAAATGCATGAACTTTCCTCTCAATACACAAATTTTGTTCATCATTGGCCATTTCAAAAAATTTTCATGACTATGACACTACAAACACACAAGCAAATAAATCAAAAGTAAATAAAACACTCAAATAAAACTAAATGACACTACAAACACACAAGCTAAAGTACATAACATCTCCCCCAAACTTAAATATGTGCATCGCCCTCGATGTAAATGATCATGAAAGTTAGAGTAATACACATACCTAGGGCAATGACCGTCAGTGGTCATTGCCATCCTCGTCATCTGGGCCTTTCTATTTTTAAAATCATCGACCGCGGGTGCGGTCTAGAACATACCGCAGGTGCGGTGTAGCTACTGAAAATTTTTGAATTTTCGACCTTCAGCTACCGCGGGTGCGGTGAACATTTAACCGCGACTGCGGTGTTAGTTCTGGAAACATATCGCGGGTGCACTACAAACTAGACCGCGGGTGCGCTTTCATACTGGAAATTTTCAGTTTTCATTCAGCAAACACTGTGGGTGCACTCAATAAAGTACCGCGGATGCGGTATGGCTACTGGAAATTTTTTTATTTTCTGTCTTCAATGACCGCTGGTGCGGCATAATTTCAGCGCAGGTGCACTCTTTGAAATTGTTTTCTCCTCTAATTGTTAGTCCTAAAAAACACAATTTGGATTCATAAGATTTGGGGGAATACAAGAACACACTAAACCAAAAGATCACAACCAAAAATAAGAATACAAGAATAGAAGCAAAACCGAAAACGAAATGCAATAAAGAAACAAAAATTTGGGTTGCCTCCCAAAAAGCGTCTGGTTTAACGTCATCAGCCCGACTATCACTGCACTGTTCAAGGTGGGTCGTGAGAACTTTTAGATGCCTTGATTTCCACCCTTTGACCTTCAACATTCATTGTCAATTTTCTTTGTTTCAAGTCGATGATAGCTCCAGCAGTAGCCAAGAATGGTCGTCCTAGAACGATTGGGACATTCTTATTGTTCTCCACGTCTAGTACCACGAAATCTGCTGGGAACTTCAATTTATCAATTTTAAGTTCAACATCGTCTACACAACCCAATGGCACTTTCACCGATTTATCTGCAAGCTGCAAGATTACTTCTATGGGTTTGATCTCGCTCAGTCCAAGTTTCTCGTAGAGAGAACTTGGCATTATATTCACACTTGCTCCTGAATCACAGATAGCTTTTTTCACCAATTGACCCCCTATTTCACATGGCACAACAAATTCACCGGGATCTAGCAGCTTCTGAGGAAGATTTCTTCGTGTTCCTTCTTGAAGTTCCACTTCCCCCTGATCTGCAGAATCAATATTAGTGTGTAGGTTCTTGAGATCGTCAAGAACTTTTTTCTTTTGAAATTCCGCTTGTAGTTGTAAAAATTTATGAGGTTAGGGAAGTAAAGAAATATCAATGCATTGATTCGAATCATACCTCTCATTTTTCTTACCTCGAACTCTTTTGGTTAGAATTGGTTTTTCATCCTGGATAGGTGTGACTTTAACTTCTTTTTCCTCTCTGCTTACCACGCCAATCTCCTCGTTTTGTATAAAAACAGCATTCACTTCTCTCAGATTTGGGTCTGCAATCTTTTGAATTGCGTCTGATGGTTGAGATGTGAGTTGTTTCGTTATCTGCCCCACTTGTGACTCAAGGATTTTCAATGAAGCACCAATATTCGCCATGTGTGTTTCAACGTTGTCAAGTATAGACTCAGTCCTAGCCATCCTCTTACCAGATTCAACAACAAATGTTCCAACTAAATCCTTAAATGATGGTTTCCCTTCCCCGTTTGATGTATTGAACCCCGGTGGAGGATTCAATACATTCTTATTATTCGCATATGAAAAATTTTCATGGTTTCTCAAATCAGGATGATAAGTGTTAGGGGGAGGGTTACCTCGATTTCCTCCGTATCCACCAAAATTCCTATTGTTGATATAATGAGCCTCATCAGGAATATGTGGTTCTTCAATAACAACCGATGCATTTTCAACCTCTGCTGTACTAGCTTTATTCATAGCTGCAATTTGAGTTGTTAAAGTGAAACTTGTGCGGTCAGTGATGTAATAGGATCTACGGCATAAATTCCAGCTGGTTTCTTTACTCCTGACCTCTCAGACGGCCACTGATAACTGTTAATGGTCATCTGTTCAAGCAAATCATATGCTTGATCAGGTGATTTGGCAAATATCGTGCCACCAGCTGCTGCATCCACAGTGCCTCTTGTTTGTCCATTCAAACCATTGTAAAATAATTCAAAATCTGTACTCAATCTTCAAAACCATGGTTTGGACACCTCCTCAACAACTCCTTATACCGTTCCCATGCCTCATATAATTGCTCAAAGTCAGTCTGCCTAAAAGTACTTATCTCAATCTTCAATTGTGCAGACTTCGCAGGTGGAAAATATTTAGCAAGGAACTTGGTTGCTAACTCCTGCCATGTAGTGATACTCCCCAAAGGAAGCGATTGGAGCCATCCTCTTGCTTGGTCCCTAAGAGAAAATGGAAACAAGCGCAATCGAATTATATCATCAGGAACACCATTTATCTTTACCGTGTCAGTGATTTCAAGGAATGTTTTGAGATGTAGATGAGGATCTGCGGTAGCGGCTCCCCCAAATTGGTTCTGTTGAACCATGTTTATCAATGCGAGCTTGAGCTCAAAGTTGTTTGCATTAATAGTCCCTCGTGCTATGCCCGAATAATGAGCATTTAGTACCGGCCTAAAATGATCTCTGATGGGTATTGCAGGGGGTGGATTTTCGTTATCTCTGTTGTCAGCCATTGCTTGAATCACTTCTCTTCTTGCCTTTCTTAATCTTCTTGTGGTTTTTTCGATCTCGGGATCAAAGATAAGCAAGTCAAGATTTTGAGATCTTCGCATGCACTGTCAAACAAAGATAAGAAACAAATCAATATTTAATGTAATACAATAAAAGCAGCTCTAAATTGAAATCTAAACTACTTGTTAAAATAAACATTCCCCGGCAATGGCGCCAAAAACTTGTTGCGTGTTTTCTTGATTGCTCGCAAGCGCACGACGTCAAGTTATATTAAAATGTATTTTTGAGTACAAGTGTCGATCCCACGAGGAATGTGTATATAAATGTATATTAGTACTTGTGATTAAAATAGTCTCGACTTTATTTAGAATAATCAATTAAAAGATTTGTTTGCAAGAATAACTAAATTGAAAATGGATTTAAATTGTAACAAACAACAATGGGATAAAAGATCTAGAGGTCCGATTTCACGCAACTGTCCATCATGTGTAATTTCTTGTAGCTATGTTATAAAAATCCTTCTTATTCATTAGCCAAGAATCCTATAATTATCTACTCCCTCTCCCGAGTGTTAAGTAGACTTTAATCATCTAAAAATAGATTGCAACGTTCCCATCAACAATCTACAATTAAATAACACATCAAGCACTAGATTCTCTATGGGCTTCGATAGCATTATAGGCCCTCCGAACTCTATAAATACCATTAATGTATTTTTCTCATTTCTTGTTTATGATTTCCTCTTCCGAGTGATAAATTGTAAACATATAAATCACTCAAATTATGGCCAATAAATTGAAAGAATTAAGATTAGAACAATACACATGAACAATATAAAGAATTTAAATAGCTTAGTTAATAGATTTTAACACATGGTTTCTAGTTTTGTTCCATCTTTTCTCTAGAAATAAAAATTAGTTCATAATAACACAAGCAAAACAACAAAACATGGTTTTAAAATAAGACATATCAACTGAAAAATAAAAGAAAGAAGAACTTAGAACAAGAGTTTGAAGTGCTGATTCCGTCCCCGGAGTTGTGCAAAAGGTTTCCCAAGAACTTTATGAACTTGAGTCTTCAATCTTCTAGCAGCAGCCTCCACTCTTCCCTTGGCTCCCAATACCCTAGATGGTAAGTAAATGATGTCTTTTTATAGTCCAGACAAGCCTCAATTCGCAGCACACCAAAATCTTGGATTTCCATGCGTAGCACACCAAAATACAGATTTTTCGGATTCTGTCGTGCAAGGACCGCGGGTGCGCTTAAGAAGTCATCGCGGGTGCGGTGCTTCTACTGGTGAGTGAGCTCAGGTGCGGTGCATGTTTCAGTGCGGGTGCAGTGCTTTACCGCGGGTGCGGTGCATATCTTAGTGCGGGTGCAGTGCTACACCGCGGGTGCGGTGCAAATATAAGCGCGAGTGCGCTTTGCCTACTGTATTTTTTTATCTTTTGTACTTTCCAATTCAACACTTTAATACTCCAAACTCTCATTCTAACCTTCCAAACTACAATAACAAAAACAACAACAAATCACATAAAACCTGCTCAAGAATCACAAAATTTCAAGTTAAATATAAGTAATAAAAGTGCAATAAATTGCACTTATCAAGTACTCCTGAAAGTCTTGAAATAATCTAGCGATATGAAAAATCTATTTTATAATAAAGTGAGTGGCTGGATCCTAAAACAATTTGACACTGTTTATTTTGTCGATCACCAAAATTTAAGGGTAATAAAAAATACTATAACAATGTTGACCTCACCGCTGCACATTCATAATTCTTAATGAATAGCCTATGCAGTTCACCATTGAACATTAATCCACTATTAATAAAAAAAATTGCGAAAAATAATAGATCATGATTCTTTTAGAACAATAATAACAATATATGTTTGATATTGATATATGTTTGATCTTTAATCACATTCTTTAAGAACATCACTAATTTTAGATCTTATATCGATATTCTCTAAGAAATTCAAATAAATTTCTCAATTCAAATGATCCTCAAAAAATCATTCAACAAAAATGGCATTAAATTAATATTTCTCAATAATCATGTTAAATTTTTTGGATCTTAGCTTAATATTATCAATAATAACAATATATGTTTGATATTGATATATGTTTGATCTTTAATCACATTCTTTAAGAACATCACTAATTTTAGATCTTATATCGATATTCTCTAAGAAATTCAAATAAATTTCTCAATTCAAATGATCCTCAAAAAATCATTCAACAAAAATGGCATTAAATTAATATTTCTCAATAATCATGTTAAATTTTTTGGATCTTAGCTTAATATTATTTATGAATATTAATATCAGGTCCATGAATTTAATTCACGTAACCTGGATGCATGCGATCTAGAATTTTATTTAAATTACGTGTTTAATTATTTTTATGCATTTTATGCATAATTATTACATGATAGAATTTATTTCATGAAATTTTAAAAGTTCATGCGTTAGGATTTCTAGATGCATTTCGCGCTCGAACGAGGAACGAAGACCGGGGAATTATCAGGAAAATTACTTTTATTAGAGAATTAATTTTTATTAATTAATATAAAATGGTAATTTTCAAGAAATGAGCTTTGTTGGGTATTTTTACCCACAAGAGCATATTTTTCAGCGGTACGCAAATTTAATCGAAATTGAGGACTTTTTGAGGGTTCGGGTAATATTTTCAAAAACTTACCAAAACGAAATATTTTTCGGGAGAGTGTTTGGACTTGTTGAGCTTATTTTTGAGCTTATTGGACTCAAAACTCCTTTAATCCCTTTTAATTTAAAGTTAGGGCTCATTATCTTATTTGTTATCTATTTAATTAACACCTAATTAACCCTAAACCTAAATACTTCTCCCCCACCAGCCGACAACCCCTCCATTCAGAATTGTTCTCTCGGTTTCAATAGCCAAACCCCAAAGAAGCATTAGCCATCCCATTTTCTTGCAAAATAAATTCCTCCGGCGCTCCCGCGACACTCGTTCTTCGACGTTTTTGCGTAGAAATCATCAAAGCATGCTTTTTATCACTCCTTTACTCATCACTCACATTTTATATGCTGTTGAATGTGTTTATGCAAGAAACTTTCGATCCCTTCTTGTGCATGAAAGATTTCGGTGATTATTTGTATTTCTTGCATTATTTTGATGTTCACTCACGATTTTTTGGTTTGTGGTGTAAGGGGCTGCTGTAATAGGTCGAATTGGTTGTGACTGTCGAATTATATGTAAATGATGACGTTTTGAATGATGCGAATTGGTTGTGACTATCGAAGTATATGTAAATACTTAAGACATATATGTAAATGCTGATGATGAGGCCTAGGCACAGTGGATGAGTAATGCTGTCACTGATTTCCGACAGCTGTCAGGTATCGCGGTTCTATGTATGATGGATCCATCGTAAATGATGATGTACGATAGTCACCTCTAATGAACTGAATTCACCCTAAGAAATGATAAATGATAAACGATGAATGATGAACGATGAATGATGATTAACAATGAGCTGTTTGACACGTCATGATTTTACACGATACGTTTATGTTACGCTTTTAAAATGCATGAAAGGTATGTTGATTACAATATATTTTGGTATGTTGATTACAGTATATTTTCACTGCTGTGTGCTATGTATATGTACTTGTTATTTCTGGTATAGGTGTGTTGAGTCTTTAGACTCATTAGGCGTGTGTGATGCAGGTGAGCATGTTATTGAGGAGACAGGAGGTGCCGAACTCTGAGTTGGCAGAACTGGATGTGCGTGCACGACCCGAGGACCACATTTCTTCCGCACATGATGTTTTTATGAGTTTGAGAGAGCATGAACATTTTTATACACTGGTTTTTACACGCTATTTATTTTGAGGATTTTTACTCGTTTATTTTACGCATATTTTGTTGGATGAGCTTGGCCATTTTAAACTACTCTATTTTTACTGTCAAATATTTACGATTATTTTTAAATGATATATTTTTCAGTAGAGTTGCATGTATGCAAAATATTTAAGTGCGTATTTCGAAAATGTGAGCTTTAAAAAAAATTATGTCCGCATTTTAAATAAGTAGATGTTTCAATTAACAATTTTTTTTTATCAATATTTCTTTATAAATATCGATATGCTTTGACATAGATCTATATCTTTCAACAATATTTATAGATCTTGGATATCATATCAAATTTCAATCACGAATATATTCAGTTTTTCAATATACTAAATCATACATCATATATTTATAATGAATCTTTTATATTATCAATATATTATATTAAATAATCATGAATATCTAAACTCTAAAGATTGTCAATATATTTGATTTTATATCATATCTTAATCATGAATTTCTCTCAATATAAAAACATATTGCGCTACTTTATAGCATCAACAACACGATATTTCATGGGCTCCAAATATATTATTAATAATTATCATTATGCTACTTCTAGAGCACCTAAAAATATCTTATAAAATTGATTATTAACAACATGTTATGCTATTCTAATAGTATCAATAGAACGATAATTATTTTCTTTCTCAGTTGTTTACATTATCGTGCTGATAACATATCAAAAATCATAAGAGAATTAGAAAAGAATATGGAAGAGAAGAGAGAATGAGGTAATACACTTATGCAATTTTTATTGAACTCAATCATCCTATCTATAAAGAAAAATAGGAGAATAAATTTTTTTACAGATGTTATTTTGTCAAATTTATCTTGATCACAAATCTATAATAATCTATTACAACAAAATATTTTTTAACAAAATTAATAATGTGGTATCATGGAGTTAAAAAGGATGTCTGGTAATAAATGATGGTGATGGCGAGGAAAGGCCCACCCATACCCATGGGCTCCTTACTTGTTAATCTCGGTTGTGTGGTCCACAAATGTTCGAAGCAATCATTTGTTGGCCCAAATTACGCAACCTTCTCCTCCTTCGTTTCGTTTGTCCTAAAACCCTAGCCCATTTTGTGCGTGTAAATTCTCCTCCATTATTACTGAATCGAAACACTGTAGATGGCTTCCTTCTACGTGTCTTCTTCCATGGAAGCGCTTTCCAGTTCAACCTCGCAGCTTCCCAAACTCTCAGATGCCACCCCCACTCACTCTCTTAAGACAACCCACTGCAATTCTCTCTTGTTGAGATTCAATTTAAGCTCCTCCAGAACCAAGACGTCGCGAATTTCGGCGCTGCATAGCAAATTATCGGAGGATGGCAGCACGGAAGAGGACAGTCGGTTGGATAATAATAGTATTCACAATGATGCGTTCAGTTTAGTCTCGGGAGAACATGATTTTCCATGCCAGGTAATAAGTTATTGGTATACGTAGCATCTCTTTAGTTCTTCTTCTTCTTCTCATTGTGTGAATTCGAGCTGGTCTGGTGATTTCTTGATGATTCGTTTCATGTTTTCTCTGTTTCTTTGGTACGTCCTAATCAAAATTTGGGCTTTGATTGCCTCTAGGTATCTTGTACTGTGCTTTGCTTGTGAATTTACCACGAGTTTTCTTATCCCTTTTCCCTTAGAAAAGCAAAGCGATAGCCATTATTCTTTCTTCTGATCTATATTCACATTGGGTTCAGCTGAAGAAGAGGTGCAGTGTACTCGATGCTTTTCCTTTTCACCGAATATGTTAATTTTCTCAAAAGTTTTAGCCACAAATGTAGTTTGCTTCTTATCAAGTCACAGGTGGAACTGTTTTATGATTTTGCTTGTAGTGCCATAAAGCATGGCTTTGAAACTGGAGATGGAAACAAGTACATAAAGTAGCCGTTCGATTTTACTGATTGTAACATGTTCCATGGAACATCCTTTGTTCCAAACCTGTAAAGCTTGTTCATAACCTTGTTCGAACATCTGTAAAAAATTGAAAAGTGGGGAGTTTAAACTGCGGTCTACTGGTACAAAATTTGATCACAATTAACCATGTAGATAATAACTTGCATGTCTCATTTGATCACAATTATAATTACTTAAAAGATGTATCATCTTTATGTTTTAGAATACCAGAACAATTAGAAAAATAACAGAATAATCATATTGAAATTGGCTCCATTAGTACCATGGGTTCGTCTGGGCTTTATCTGATCTCAGTCAGTCTTAGCTATTTGTTCCACTAGGCAGTCCAGAAAAAAAATTAGTTATTTGCACACAATATACAAGGCTTCTAGTTGTTTGACACCCTAAGTAGACCTTTGCCCGCCCAAAATGATTCTATTATTAGGATATACGCATCTACCACTTGCTTCCAAATCACCAATAGCTGTAACTGTTACTGTTCAAAAACTCATTCTCATGTTAGAAGTAGATTTCCTTGCATCATTGATGAAGGATTACATGGTACTTTATGAACATATAATGATTTGAACTCGTCTATTTTCAAACTGTATTTGTATGTATGTAAAAAAAATGGTTTCATCAAAAAGTACTCAAGAAAGGACGGAAGCCAGAAAACTAAGTGTTCTGGAGACATAGGGTGATTCGATCTGTAGTTGTATACAAATTGTAGCTCGTGAAATCTCCTCCATCAAGAGCATATTTCAGCAGGCCATTGTGATTGTAGGTACCATCATTTGGGAGATGCAGCAAAATCTTGAGAATCCTTTTCTGTTATACTCTTTACTTCTAAGTTCTAACAGAAGAAAAGGAGTACTAAAATGAAATCCATTCTATAAGTTTGATGATTAATCCGTTCTTGAGAATCTATTGTCGTCGCAGCCCTTCATGTGGATGACAGTTCGGCGTATATGCTAGAGGATTAGATGTAGGGTCAGGACTTGTGTCTTCAACTATAATTTAGTTTTGACTCTCCTTTTTGTCGTAACTTCATAGTCTTCAAATTCCTCTCAGGAGTAGTAGTAGCTCTCTCCTATCTTTATCATACCATTTATGATCTCATTACTCCTTTTTTGTCACTTGATGAGAATTTAGTTCCCGTTGCTGTTCGGGAGAATAAGAGTTTAGTTCTTGATTTTCAAATGTTCTAGTAACTTCGTTAATTTTGAAGATGAAAGGATAAATTCCCAACTTTTAGTTCTTCTTAATTCTTAACGTCTCGAGACTGGGCATGGGAAAGATCCAATCCTTATACCACCATTACACCACACACTATCCTCAACTCACCTCAAGAGAACTCACTTGAATGCATGACTTAATGATAATGGCAGTGATACTTTCATTTTTGAGCCAGATGGCATTACGAGGGGAATGGATTCAAAGGAGATATAAACGAATACATAATGATAGTGAAATATTAACCAACTTTTTGGGAAGCTTCAAATTAAAATCTAGCTAAATGTAACTACAAGCTCAACTTTTGAAAATGTTGAATAAGTAGGATTAAGTTTTAAAGAAATTGTAGGAGTAAATGATTGAGGGTTTACATCCTACTTTCACGAAGCTTGGAACTGTCAGGAAGATAGATATCTAATTGTTTCTTATGTTGTAGTGTGGCAGAATGCATATTCTTGGCTCCTGCTGACAAGCTAGTGTCATTGTGCTTACTCTGTTCATGAGTCATGATAGGATTGGTTAGTTGTTATTTGTATGTAGTAAAAACATATTTGGACTTTTTAAAACGCTTTTTCAGCTTTATTGTGATGTCATTTCTCGTATCCTGAAGGATAATTCAGATCTTAGACAAAGTAACCAAACGGATACAGATTCAAATTTAAATTTGACGACACCACCTCCTGTGATCTCATATGGAAGCTTAACTGGGGGTGGGACAAGAGCTGGGCTTTTTAGAACGCCGATATCTGGTGGAGTGCAAAGTGCAACTTCTGCTCATGGGTTACCTAGACCGGCCTTGGCAGTTCGAAATTTAATGGAACAGGTAAATTTTTTATTTGCTGATATATTTTGTGCAGTCATAGTGATATACCTACGCTGGTCCAATCTTAAACAAAAACTACCTCTAACGTGTTGTTCCTCTATTATACGGCTTCGTTGAAATATGAGAAGGCTAGGTTTGCTCATCTGTGTACTGTTATGTCTCGGATGCACCATCGTCGGGAAGGCTATCCATTTGGTTCCCTCGTAGATTTTGCAGCAGATCCTATTGGGCGTAAGTATCATAAATTTTTTGCTCTTATGTCCACCTCTGGATTGCCTTGTGTGCTTTCTTGCAGTGTCAGGTTTATCTTTAGTTTCAATAAAATTTTGATCCGTTTTTATTTATTGCTGACATTTCATGGAATCTGATAAGTTATTAAAGATATTCTCTTTAATTATTTATAGTGTTAACATTTAGACTTTTTATTTGATTTGAATGACAGTAGAGGTGTATTTGGTTCACGAATTGGATGTAATGGATTCAGAAAAACTTAACTGAGAATTCAGAAAAAATTGATGTACCAGATGCAGCTTTTGGTACTAGTAACTTGGCTTCTTTTTTTGGTGCAGAAGTCGCTCCTGATTCTCCATTTCGGGGGTCATTAAGATCTCCCTATCAAGCTCTTAAAAATAAATGATTGAGTCATTGAGAATGCCCCAACCGAGATATTCATTTTGACATTGGATTGGTTGTTTGACTTATCTTTTGCAGATCCAATCTTTTCGTTTTCACCATTGGCTATACATACAAGGAATTTGTTAGCTGATCCAAGGTGCTCTCTGGTGGTACAGGTAGCTGTTTCGTTTTGCGATATTTTTAGCTGTCATCACCAAAAATATTTCCATATATTTTGTTTGTGGGTTTGACAAACATGAAAATTCACTAGATTCCTGGGTGGAGTGGCTTGTCAAATGCACGTGTAACGATCTTTGGTGATGTGTACCCACTCCCCGAAGACCAGCAGGTGATTTTCTTCTTCAGCTGATTTCATTCATAAATGTTTCACTTGATATATGATATATAAGGTAATGACTTGCTTTGGAATTCTTAAATGTGAGTAGCTAGTAATAAGAATTACTACTGTTTAGAGCTATTGGTCATCTCGCCACATATTTGGAAGAAATTTTCATCTGAATTTTGACCTTCTTTAATGATTGGTACTTGTTGGTGTTCATTTAGAAACTCGTTTATATGTAAATATTAATGATTGATGCGGATTCCTGAAAGTTCCATACATAATGGTGGAGTTACTGTATGCAGCTTCAGTGCTTCACGTGTCTCAATTTACTGGCATTTCACAACCCGGATGATTAAAGTTTTATGCTTTATTTCTTGTTGGTGATAATCATGTTTCATGCATTACAGGAATGGGCTCATAAGCAATATATGTCAAAACATCAACAAGGACCTTCTCAACAGTGGGGAAATTTCTTCTATTTTCGGATGCAGAACATAAGGTTTGTGTATTCTTTGACATAGTTGTTCACAATGATTAGTTTTAGAAATGATCGGTTTACTTTTTTATGTATATTTAAGACATTATATCTTAATATTAGTCAAATTCGATAACTCGCATGAGTTGACGCCATATAGAACTGCATGGAATCTTCCTCTTCCCTATCATGACCCACTGCACCTGTTCCGTTGTAGTGTACTGATGCTAGTTTCATTGAATAATCTCTCACCAGTTATCACCAAAAAAGAAAAATATGCTTCCATTTTCTTCCTATTTTTGAATAAACAATTGTTAAATGAGTAAACTTTCAATTACTCCCTACTTCCCTTCTCAGCTTTATCCTTACTCCCTATCCCTTCAATTCTTTGTTTTAACTCCCCAATATTTTAAAATTTACAAGAATACCCTTACCTTTTTACATATAGCACGTGGCATTGTTGTACCTATTGAGCCTGTTCTTGAAGCATATAGCCCCAAGGCATACAGCTAGGCAAGGTTTCCAGCCTATATACCATGCTCAAATGATCGATTTTTTTTAGCCCATCATGCATCCGTATAATAAATTAAATTTTTTACCTCTTTGACCTGCATGCCGTCGGGTTATATCCACCGGGTTTTACAGACTGCTCCTCACAAGCTAACCACGCAGTTGCAACAGATGGTTCTTGACGTAGATTCCTTCAACAGCACCTAACACAACCCTGTTTCGTTTCCTACCTCAGGGTGTATAGTAAAATAGTTTAATTTGAAACTAAATACATGAGAGGGGCAAAAGCCTTGGTTCTTTTATTCAAACATACAAACTTATTGTTACATTGTAACCTCCTGTAGAGGAGGAGAAACTTGTTTATCTAATGATAGTAGCTGAACTTACAAAACACATAAATTAGAGAAATATTACAATTTATTTTTGAAAGAAATTGAGGAAATGTTCGATGGTCTCAACTTTCTTCTTCTTGCTTATTTATAGAAGGCTCTCCAGATTTGAAACACGGACTTTAACTCTTGATGAGCTTTTACAGCTTGCATGTGGACCATTTTCTGTAGTGGTTAAGTGATCCCTTTACTCCACCATTGAGGTGGTCCCTGGTTTTGTCTAGATATTGATTTGAGCTATGTCTGCACAAATTTCTTTGCCTTCATCTTTTAATCGTTTATGATAGGCTCGGAAAAATCTAAGCTCTTCTCTTTTTCTTTTGATACGTCTCTTGACTGCCTTAAGATATTCAAAGAATATTGGCATTTTTCAAGTTTCGTATATTTTCTTGTGTATTTCTTTTACCCCGTTTAACTTTTTTTATAGATGATTTTGGGGTTAAGGTTTCTTGTCTGTCTCTTGAATTTCCTTTATCTTTAAAGATAGGGAATCCACTGGTCCTTTGTCCTTTACCACCGATTATTGGTGGTCCTTTTATTCCACTCACATGGTGGTCTTTCTTTTCGTTAGTGGGATAGTCACATGTCCACTTTAGCTTTGTCGGGGAATCTTTGGCTTTTTGTATCCCCGAGGAAAACGTGCTTGTGGTTCTTTCCCACTTGTACTGTTATCGTGTGGTCCTTCCCCACTTGTACTGTTATCAGTAAAGTGTTTTCGATCAGATCTCGGCTTGAATCCTTTACCAAACTCTAGTTCTTTCTGGTTATGACATTCTGGACAGATGTTATCCGAAGTCCGACCATCATCCCACATGTGCCATATTGCAAAATTTTTGGCGAGTTTCTTTTCTTGCCGGCAGCTTGCTGTTCCATAGAAAAATTCTTTTCTTTTCGAATATGTCTTCTGCAAAACTTGTTGTTTTTCCTGTCATTGTATTTAATAAGAAGGATCCATTTACAGAATTTTGATAGAATTTAAATGGATACTTGACTTTGTTCATCTCCGTTAGACAGACCCAAAATCCCCATGCTCTACTGGTAGATATGTCATCTTCAGTAAATGAGGAAACCAGAGGTGTTTCGTTTGTAGGAGGATCTTTGATGAATTTCTGGGAATTCATATCTGGCCTCCTTAGCTTGATGAAATGAAAGGCTTCGTGTGAGCCTTTCCCTGTTGGTTCTGGTGCTGCACTGAAAAATACAACTCTAGAATATCTCCCCTGGACAAATTAATCATTATTTTCCCAAGTTTCATGAACAGCTTCCTGGATCCATTTTGGTAGACCTGAGATTTCTAAGAAGCTTGGTGATGAGGTATAAACTGAGGCAAGAGCTCCAAATTCATACCATGCTTTGACCTCCTTTGGATATGAATTTGGTTTCATCCATACCCTATGATATTTTCCTGCAATATCAACCCTGTTGGTAGCGGGGTTAATGCCTACTCTTGTTTTTAATTTTTCCCACAATTGTTGGTATACCTGTAATGGAGAAATTGTAGCTTTATTAGTACCAACCTTAGATTTTCCCTTATCATTATTAGGCCTAAGGTTGATCTTTCCCTCTTCAATCCCCGAGGTGAAGGGTTGATTTGAAGACTCGAGATAAGGATCTGGAGTCTCAATTTTTGTTTCAACTGACTCATCTGGAGATGATCCCGACTTAACACTTGTGCTAGAGGTATTTAAATCCCTGCTCCAGGTATAGAGTCATGTACTCGAAAACTCTCCATCTGGGAAACCAATGGTTTCTCAATGCCTTGGAGGATAGGCCTTTGCATTACAGACAATAACTGAGTATATGCCTATAAACATCCTGTGATACAATCAGAGACAATTTTTTTATCAGCTTGTTGGAGCCTTCCCGCAATTTCTGCGTTCAGTGCTAACTTGTTAAGCTCGTTTTGAAGCATTTCAAGGTGTTCCCTCAAATGCCTCTGCATCTTGATAATAACATCGATGTCAATGCTGTCCATCTCTGGTTAAAAAATCTGCAAGAATATTTTCGTGAGATTTAATAATAATTATATCAAAAATAAAATTTTGACATAAACCTTGCCATCTTAAAAGTCTAGTTTTTTCTGATTTGGATTCATTCCGATTTTTCAAAAAAGCTTTTACCTCTGTGTTATCAACTTTCAAAGTAAATTTCTTTGCAAGTAAAAATAATGGCCATTTTTCAACCTTTTTACTGCATAAAATTCTTTTTCGTTGATATGCCATCTTATGGCTTCTGTATCTGAGAATAAACCACTACAATACCTGCATGGTTGTTCTGTGTGTTTTTTTGTCCATATAAATCTTGCATCTTTCTTTAATAATGGACTAAACACTTTCCTGTGTTTTGCTAGGTTTTTGATAAACATTCCAGTAAAATTAACAATTCCTAGAAAACTTTGAATTGATTTCTTTTCTTTTAGTTCGTTTGGAAATTTTACACCTTTTCTACTATATGATCCTGCAAAATTATTCCAGACTCATCGATTTCTATTCTTAGAAATTCAATTTTTCTTGTGGCAATGACTGCTTTCTTTTCTGATAAAACCAGTCCTTCTTTTTTACAAACATCAGAGAAAATCTCTAAATGTTTAATACGTTCTTCCATATTTTTAGATGCGATTAATACATCATCAATATAGACAAACATAAATTTGAAATAATCTTTAAATAGATTATCCATTTTCCTTTCAAATATCCGTGGTGAATTAGCCAATCCCATTGGTTGTGTAGAAATCTGTGAATTTCTTGCTTTCTTCTTCCATCCGAATCTGGTAAAAACCAGATTTACAATCAAACTTAGAGAATATCTTGGTATTGCGTATGCAACTAATTAGATGTTCTCTACTAGGTAAAAAATACCCATCAAACTCCAGAATCTTATTAATCATTTGATAATTAATAACTAGTCTGGGTTTGTTCTTTTTTATTTCACCATGATTTATTACCAGGAATCCTGAGCTGCTGTATGGTGAAATTCCTGCTTTGATTAAACCAAGGTCCAAATGTTCCTTGATTATAATTTACATATCCCTTTGATCAATAAGATTCATTGGGATACGCTTACAATGGACAAATTCATACTCTTTGTCTTCCTTAATTTTAAGGCATGTTTTGAGTTGATTTTTATCCAACCATGCCAAGGGATCTTCATTGTAATTTTCTTTGATCATTTTTTGACATCTTCTAAGGATATCTTAAATTCAAACTCTACCTCCTTATGTAGAATTATCTTAAGGCATTCTATTTCTTCTAGTTGGAGTTCTTTATCTGCTCTTAGTTTAAGCATTGTTTCTCTAAACCGTCTAGAATCCTTCATTTTTGGGTTCAGAAGTTTTCCTAATCACCACGCTTGCTGCGAAACTTGATTGGCAATTTTCTATAAAATGCCTCTTAGTCTCTGGGCTATGATTTTGTGATCACACAGTGTTGTGAACACTAATCTTCTGGTCTCATTTTCTTGCGTATAAGACTTAAACATTTGTAGGAAATTGTTTCTTAACAAAATGTCAGTTCCTGTATCATGAAAATAAATTGGTGGTGTTTTTACCTTGTACCAAGGTGTTTGTCCAGCACCGTCAATTACGATTTCAGTCATCTTAATCCTTTTGTATAAAATTAAGATTCTTCAGAAAAAATCTTTTCCAGCAATCTTTGGTAATCCTTCTTCCAAATTATTTGGAAAAACTCATCTTTTTGCTATACAGATTCCAACACATGAATCAATATAAACAGCAAAATATTTTGCCGTATATTGTTCATACAACATCCCAATCGGAATGTATATCGAGAATGGGTTGGTGGTCATTGGATTTTCCACATCCTTTCATCAGCCATGAACTCCATTCCATACTCTAGACGTTTCCAAGGTTTGCGTTCTTCGAGAAACTCTAGTCCAAGAACCAATCGATCTGGTTCTTTCCCTGGAATTCTTTGATATGAACTTCCAATTCTCCGATCTTAATCATTCCTTGATAAGTTCCTATCATGGGTTGTTCTAAATAGTATATTGTATCACAAGGAAATTGATTCCTTTGTTTTGTAATATCAAATACTATTTTTATTTCTTTCCACCCTTCTGGGCATCTAAACTTTCCTATTGTCGAAAAGCTTTTTGGCTCTTGTTGGGTTTCTTGGACAGGTGTTTTTCCCCATATGTAGCTTGTAATTCTATCTCCCTGAAAGGATAGTCTTCGTGATTCCAATCTAAGACTTTGATTTCTTTGTAGAATCGGTTTGTCTTGTATTTGGATATCTGTTTCCTGTATTAAAGGAAACTCAACTCTTTCTGGATAAATTGCCCGAGCAACTTTTCCAAATATCTCAAGTATTTCAATAAACTCATTTCTAATAAACAACTCTGAATGATGTGTATTAGATAGCATATGAAATTTGATAGGTAATAGAATATGGTCTATTACCTTCTTTCATCAGCCTTTTTTCCTTGAAATTTTGGTGCAGTGTCAAGGCTCGGCTGAAATCTCGATCTGCCAGGTTGTAGGCAATTCTGGGATAGATTACTCCTACAATCTTTCCTGCACAGAGATTTCCTGAGATAGTTCCCAGTATTGAATCTTGTAGGTTCCCCATTCTTTTATCGCATATAGCAATATCAATGGGTGAATCAATTCCTTCTTTAAAAGTAGCTTTTATCATAATCTGGATTGCTCCGATATAAATCCAGGACATAGTCCTTGCTACTTCTATCTTGAGTTTTTGTAATTTCTCCTTAATTTCTTCTGAAAGAATTAATTGCATATACGTTCTATTTCCTGTAAGTTCCATTGGGATTGTCATTTCCCTTCTAGAAACTTTATAGATTAGATGATGCTTTCTGTTTATTAGGCTCAGACTTCCTAAGAACTTTTCTACCTGTCATGCAGAGAATCCTTGATATCTCTATAGACTAGGGTTTTCTCTCATAATTCTTTGCACCTTATAATGAGATATTGTTGTCTGGCTAAAGAAACCAGACAAGTCCCCATGTGTTTCGTGTCGAAACACCTCGTCTTCGGTCAGATTCCGATTCTGTTCTATCAGATTCTCCCCGACTCAAGACTTCTTCTTCTTCATATATACTTTCATCTGAGGCATTATCCTCAAATCGGTATACTTGAATAAGATCTTGGTAATAGACTGCTTCTTCAATATCCGGGGTTGGATTGAAGCGTTTAATACCTCTTTTTTCATTTTCTGGACAATTGGTTGCGATATGTCCTCTTGCTCCACATGTCCAACAATTACAATCTTTAAAACTTTTATTAGCCCGAGTATGAGCTCTTCTGAAAGTTTTCTTTGTAGGTGTTCTTCCTATGCTTCGAGATGTACTCGATGCTTGGGATGATATCATCCCATTTCTTGATGGTCCGCTTCTTTGTCCAGATTTATAAGAGCTGACTTTTTGTCTAGACCAAACTGTTCTTGGTTTCCAATAACTTCTTCCACTTCTAGCATAAGGATGAGTTCTAAAACTTTTCCTCTTATGCTTCTGTGGTTTACTTCCAATAATCGTTGGAAGATCGTTTTCCTTACAACACAAAGGAGTACGTTTGTTAATACCCTTAGACGTTTGTAATTCTTTTGTAATGCTGCCAAATGACACCATTCTGCCAATTTTCCTTTAAGGAAAGAGGTTCTTCGTGCCAATGTATCTGGATTGCTAGGAAGATATTCTCTGATCAAGCGTTCCTGCTGCGATTCTCATAGCTATGTCCAATCATCTATGAGATCTTCTCTGTTTTTGAAATCTAATACATCTAGGTTAAGCATAACCCCACAACGATGTATTGGTTCTAAAACAGATTTCTCATAGGGTGTTTGGTGCAAAGGAATTTGATTCTTCCTTGATCTTGTTCCCGCTGGGTGTGCTTCTCTACCAGTGTAAAAGTCTGATTGGGATTCTCTCATATTTATATTCTGAGATTCCACACTTTCTCTTGGCGGTTCCTGCGAAAATGACCAGGTTATGGTAGGTTGTTCACCTCCCGTCGTGTTCATCTTTAGATCTACAACTTTGAGATTTGCAAAAGATTCTGCAAGCTCTTGTAGATCCTCTAGACCAATCCTTTCTAAAGTTGTCATCAGATTAATTTCTTCTTTGAGACTGTTTTGATTAGATTGATCATCTTTTCTTCTTCAGTTAAAGGTTTTAGCATCACTTTGGCCTTCCCTCCTTGATGTAATAAAGGTTCTGTACCAAATGATGGTGGTAACTTTCCTTCTGAAGTCCTCTTACTAGAACTTGGTTGTTGTTCTAGGTTTTGAATTCTTGTTCGAATATCCTTTAATATTCCAAGAATTTTTTCCTGGTTTTCAAGGATTTTCTTCACATGTTGTGGCACATAATATAACATATTGTCATAATTTTGTGTCGTCTTTTGAATTTCTCTAAGATCTCCGAAGAGTTTAGAGGAATCCGGTACTATTTCTAAGAACCTGTTATTTTGAATCATAAGCTTACCTTAGGATTCTGATAGGATCCTTCTTGATATTTAACCTTAGTTAGATCTTCCTATTGTAAGTATTCCAAATTTTGGAATAGTTCCTGTAAAGAATTAATCTCGAACCTGGGTTCGGATTCATGTAATTTGAAAAAATTCTCCTCCTCAAACATTTAATTACTTCATAATAATAAATTTGTATGTTTGAAATAATTTTACCTAGGCTCTGATATCATTTTCTGGCCCCAGAAATCAATCATTAGAAATTACACTTATAAGGGGTATTTTTGTTATTTTTAACTTTTTAGGGAGTTTAGGCAAATGTTTTTAGGTGTAGGGAGTTAGAATAAATTTGAGTTGGGTTTTAGGGATTTATCTGCAATTTACCCTTGTTAAATCATGATATATCCTCCACACAGAATTCATGAGGTGGATTAATCAAATCCCCTCTTTGGCTCTTTGCTACGTGAAGTGCTGCTTCAACCAAACAAGTGATTTGAATAATTGTGATAGTTGCATAACTCGGATTACTGCCTTTATCTGTGTGTATCCTGGGGCATGACACTTGTTTGATTGTTTTGAAGTATTTTTATGTATTGTTTGTATTTTGGCTGGGACCAGCGATGTTGTGTCGGTCACCTTCGATCACAATTCCTTGATCAGACTTTCTATCCGCTGTTGTATCGTGGATTCAATGGCCCTATTAGCTACATTTACTTGTAACATAGAACTAGAGTTTAAGCTCGATGCTCCTCTTTATGTATTTTTAATGTTTATTTGTGAATAAGCCCGAATCAATGGTGATTTATAAAAAATAAGTAAGAGGAAAAGACTAGTAAAATGATAGCTACTGTTGAGATTAACAGCCTTAAGATTTTGATTCGCTTTATCACCTATTAGCAGTGATATCTATTTCATTGGAGGCTTTGGAACTGTTGCTTGGGTTGACGTTAAAGAATATGAAGCCCTTCAACCTGATAAGATTGCAGTTGATGGAGGCGAACAAAATCTAAAGGTTTATCATCTAAATTTCATTCCATTTGTATAACCGAGAGTTGTGTCTTGATCAAAGTGATGTTTTATGGCTCCACTTTGTTTTAGTAACATTTATGGTACTCTTGTAGGAATTAAATGCATTATTTTCGAAGCCTCTGAAAATTGTTTTGTCTAAAGAAGCTGAAGTAGATGATGCTGCTCTCATATCGATAGACAGCCGGGGTGTTGATATTCGTGTGCGCCAAGGCACCCAGGTTTCCTATAGATTGTACTCTTAAATTGAAGAGGTTGTTTTGTTAGCAACATGTTTTTGATTGGTTTGATAATACCTCACAGTTCAACATTCAGAGGATTTCATTTGAACAAGGACAGATTGTTGAAACACTAGAGGAAGCTAAAGCAGCGCTATGGAAGCTAATAGAGAGAGGTGGTAATTTACACAAATGACCTCCACATCTTGGAAGATTTATTTTTTTGTATAAAGACAAAAGAATGCGTTTGTAGATTATATTATTATTAGCAGGAAAAATGTTAAGAGGATCTTGTATTATCGGCATTAATATTTTATTATTATAATTATCTCTACTATTTATTATTATAAAGTAATAATAATCATAATAATTTATGCATTTTCTGAAAGACAGGTGCATTATCAGTAATTTCGTTTGTCGAGGTTCCATGAAGACGTTTGTGAGGAGGAAACTCCTAACAACAAATGCCAACTCACTGTCTGTATTGTACTTTTTGTTTTTGCATTAACGAATCTGTTTTGTTCCTTTACATTTACTAAAATAGTGCTGAATGAGTTTTTACTTATTTTGAAAGGGATTTTTTTATAATGGGTGAGAAGAAAGAGAGAATGTTTGGTAATAAAAATCAAAAGTTAATATAAACTAAAATTTAAACGTTGCTTAAAATTATTTTCAAGTTTAATCTTTAATAATGACAATAATATCTTAAATATTATATAATTTTAAATTATCTAAGTTTGTTTATATAGATCATGAACAATGTATTTATATAATTATTATTATATTTAGAATTTTTTTTATTCAACATAATTTATTTTGTTAAAATATGAATGAATGAAAATTTATATGAATTTAATAAAAATATTTGTTAAAAACTAAATTCTTGTTAAATATGATTTGAATTTTATTAATTTCATTCAAAACTCTTAAAACCTAATACATAAATATAAGTGTTCATTTTAAAAAAATTCCAAAAATGTTTACACAAATTGAGAAAAATTGTAAAATATCATAAGATTTCTAAGGATAAAAATGTCCAATCATTATTTTAAATCATTAACAAAATAGTAAAAGCAAAACAGAAGGTGAAGCGGAAGTCGGTACACAAACAACCAAAAAAACTCACTCAACTAGAATTCAGGAAGAACTTCCTACTAGCTCTTACAAAAAACTCTTTAGGCGTCCGTAGGGTAAAATGAATGACATTTAAAGGAATCATGAAACTTATGCTTCTTAAAGTTCTACTGAAATTTTTATTTTAAAAGCTGTGACTGAAAATACACATACTCATTAAAATTTAAATAAATTAATCAGGCGTTTTAAAATTCAACCAATTACTGAATAAAAATAACTGTAGTTAAACAAAATCTTAAAATGTAATCAATCTCCTAATCTTCTGTTTTAAAAGAGAAACTAGAGCGTAATACCAAAAGTCTGACAACTCAATAACGTAAAAAAACATTCAAAGTCATTTAAACATATTTCATGTCTCATAATCATATTATGCGAAAGAATGCAAGTTCCCAGGTTTTCATGTGCACTCTCAGCTCAGCCTACTCAGTATTGAGCGCTTCCAGTCTCCTCAACCAAAAGATCACCTACATCAATCATACCTAGTGAGTCTAAAGACTCAACACACCTGAATCGTTATAACAAGTACATATACATATCACACAACAGTGAAAAGTACTGTAAGCAAAATAACTTTCACGATCTTCAAAAGCATGAACTTAAACATAGCATGTCAAAGCATAACATGTCCATGACATTTCTCATCATATCATTATATATGTGTTCATTTTCTTTATTTGAATTCAGATCATTAGTTGTGGCTTTCATATCAGCTCTAGTTGATGGATCCATCTACGTATAACCGCGGTACCCGGCGGTGGGACATCAGCGACATTATTACCCATCCACTGAGCCTTGGACTTCCATGTTTGTGTTCGTTTTCATGTTCGTATTATTCATAAACAACTCTCATCTTTCAAAACATATAATCATATTTATCACTTATAAAAATAATGCATGTACGTAAATTTCCTTAAAATCAAGCATGCAACATATTTTTCTTATTTTCATAAAAAATCATGTTCGTGATTACATGTACATTTAAAACATGTCATTTTGTGATCAGTACGTTTCCAGGACTGTTAAATCGACCCGGGTGCAAAATGACCATTTTGCCCCTTGAAACCCTAATTGACCATTTTACCCCTGAATCTTAAAATTTCGATCTGAAGTCAACCAAACTCCTTAAAATACCTCAAAATATATTTATAATCATTTCTTAGATATAGCCTCAAGCCCGTTTCTTAACTTTAATGATTCGTTTAAAAACTTGGACCGAGGTCTCGATTTTAACCCGAATCAACCCGAAATTTAACCAAACTTTCCAAATTTTAAACACAACTTATTCACACACTACCAGCCCCTAAACAACACAATTACAGACATTTTGAACCCCTTAAAACCAGCTACCACTTGCTGGAAATTTCTGCGCGTTGCATCCTCCGAACCCTAATGCGCCTAGCCCTCATGAACTCGATCCTAGCCCAAACTAGACCGGACCAGCCTCGAACCAAACATTCCTAGCCCACCTCTAGACCCCCTGGACCAACCTAACCACTGTTCTCAGCCCCATGCATGTAGCGAAGGAGGTCCACAAGACGCAAGCCCGAAACCCGATCATGTAACCCTTAATCATGTCTAGCCCCTTCGATCTTCCTTCTACCCTAGCTCCTCAAATATCCGATCGGCCCTCACCAAATCTCGACCAAATCTCGACTCCAGCACCTTAACGCCTCAGTTATCAGCTTGTACAGTACTTAAAAACTTATATCTAGCAGCCCCTTGCACGAAAGCCATGAAAAAAGTGAGTACATGTCAAGCGTATGCATATTTCGTAACAAAATTATAAAAAAACGATGCAACAAAATAGATCTAATAATTTCTCATGCATAAACACACAAATGATCATATAATGATGTGAATGATGAGAAAAATAGATTTAGGGCGTGCCTTTGCGTATATACGCTCGAAACCTTTGAAATATTCCTGTAGAACTTGCACCGGAGAGACGGGGAATGAGTTATTTGAAAAACTTGAGAAAACCTAAGGAGAAAGCTGCTGAAATTTCGAAGGTGGCTGCTGGAGAAATGGAGGGGGCTGCCGAAATAATGAGGAGTAGGTTTAGTGTTTTGAATGTAGGTTTTAATAAAATAATTAGTGTATAATGAGCTCTTAATTAAAATAATGAAGTTAAGTAGAATTTTGGGCTTATTATGCATTAAATAATCTCATTAACCTCAAAAACACTCCCGAAAAATATTTCATTTATGTACGTTTTTGAAAATATTGTCCAAACCCTCAAAAAGTTCACAACTTGCTAAAATTTACGTACCATTTTAAAATATGACCCGGCGAGTAAAAATACTCAACCAAGGACCATTTTCGAAAATCTTCTATAATTACACCATATATTAAATAATTTAAAATAATTATTTAATAAAAATATTTCCTTAATTGTCACCGGTCTCCGTTCCTCGTTCGAGCGTCAAATACTGTTAAAGGTCTTATATCATGCATTCTTAATGAACCAAGAATTAAACATATTGTTGGAACTTCTTAGTTCGCAATCTTAATTTTGATGTTAACAACACTTATCATCTTATTTCTAACAATTTACCTTAGTGCACAGACAGCTAAAACTGAACTAATCAGTTCACGAAATCATAACTGAAGCTATCGAAGATATCAACTGATTAAACACTTTTGTTCAGTTCTCACATACACACTCACTCTCAAAACCACTCAAAAACAGTTTTGCACAAAGACGTTAAACTTGTGTATATAGTCTTTGACACATAGACGTTAAAGAAGTGTTGGCTGGAAGGTGCTGCCTTCAGCCGTAGCTAGAAGTTCAGTTTAGGCAGTAGTGTAAGTCCTAGCTGAGTGGGTTTGTACAAGTAGTTGTATAAATCAAAGTCTTCTATTGGATTCTATCCGTGGAGATAGAAGGGGTGACGTAGGAGCAGTTGAAGTCTCCGAACATCCATAAACATATCTTGTGTGTTTAACTGATTAACTATTGTTTTCAAACTGTTTTGATATATTGGAGTATTCGTCAGTTCAGTTGTCATCGTAATTGAACTGAAGAATGCAAAAACTAATATGTCTTATTTCAGTTAGTCAGTTTATATAAGTTAAAATGTTTTCTAAATATATCAGTATTCTTCACGAAGGATTACTTCGAGTTGCTTTCGCTTGATTTTAAAACCAAACTCGATTTAATTCATCGGTGTTAATATTCTTAGAACACGAGCTATTGAAGCTCACTGGAAACTGTTGTGTACGAAATGACTTCGAAGGCACTAGCACACACAATCCTTCAGTTAGTATCAGAGCAGGTTGTTCTAATAAGAACATTTGAAGATAATTGTGTTTTAAAATGTATTACTTTGAAATAGTGTTAAAAGCTATTTAAAAGTATTTTAAACTATTTTCAAAACTATTTGAAAATATTTATATGTCTCTCCTTAGTAAAGAGTTGAGAGGATTGGTCCTGCAATTTTCGTTATGGCCACTTCTCCAATTTCTTAACTTTGGAGTTTTTAATCAGGCTGCAGGGGACTAAGGAACATATGCAAAGATGCACAGCTAAATTGCTCACTGAACAAGAAATCAGTTGCAAACCTACCAAGTCAGTTGTTCTTCAGACGAAACTCATCTTTGTTGGGATGTTGGTTGATTTAATCACCAACTGAACTCCACGTGAGCCTAGTCAGAGTCTGCACGACCAGTTGGGTGAGCACAGAGGACAAGTCCAAAGCAGTTTAACTCGTTTCTCTAGCAAATGGAACTCACAACTGATGCAGCAGTTCAAGCTATCAAGACAACTAGTTGATGGTATATCCAGTTCTGTCACAGAAACCGACTGATATCGATGCTGTTTAAAATATGCTATTGTTATAGCAATTTTTCCTTTTTCAACTGATGTATACACTCAGATGTAAATTCTTGAAAATTTAAATAAAACATCATGCTTATTCAGTTGTGTTCCGTTGGGATTGAATAGATATTCTCAGTTATCTTGCTTACGATGCTTGAATGATTAATTGACTAAGTTAAATATTTCTCAAATACGGGTTTTATTCAGTTTCTAAGGGGGAGCTTTCCTTTGTAACAAAATTTAGCTTAAAATCTAGTTACTCTCTCAGTCAACTGAAAAGTTCTGTTTTAAATTTTTCTTTAGTAATTCAGTTTTTGAGGGGGAGCCTTTAACAGAGTTTGAATGTACTAACCCTTAAACTGAATATACTGCACTTTAATTGCTTAAGTTTTGTGATCATCAAAAAGGAGGAGATTGTTGGAACTTCTCAGTTCGCAATCTTAATTTTGATGTTAACAAAACTTATCATCTTATTTCTAACAATCTACCTTAGTGCGCAGATAGCTAAAACTGAACTAATCAGTTCACGAAATCATAATTGAAGCTATCGAAGATATCAACTGATTAAACCAACTGATCGCCGAGACCATATCTGTAATTATTGATTTATAATTTGATATGATTATGAAAGGATTAACCGAGACACGATTTGAAGTAACGTGTGAAAATGTATGTGCGAGGACAGTACCATCGGCGCACATGCGCGATATGAGACGCGCACATGGGCGAATTGGACAGAAGGTCTCGCGCATATGCGCGACAGGAAGGCGCGCATATGCGCGAGCTGTGTGAAGGTTCAATCACAACTCCAGAGAGTCTCGCGCATATGCGCGGAAGGTGTCGCGCATATGCGCGAACTGCCGAGAAGAAATGTGCGAAGACCAGAAGGTCTCGCGCATATGCACCGATTTAGGTCGCGCATATGCGCGAGACGTGTTGGATTAAAAATGAAGCCACGTTCCTTTCTCATGCAATGTGTAGGGATATATATATACATACAAGCGTTCATTCAGAAAAAGGAAGTGAGAAATGAAAATCGAGGCCAACTTCAAGTCTTGATTTTAGATTTTGATTTGCGATAAATCCGTCCGTCTGATTTTGAATCCGAGTACGGTACTGTGTTCCTATCGACGTAGGCTACAACTGGACGTAAGTTTTGCTATGTTTTGACATGCTTTAAAATTATGCTATTGTCAGAATTGAATGTAATTCATATATGATGTTCTTGACATGTTAGACATCATAGGATCGAAGTCAGATTAAGAAACAGACTGATTATGGAATTATTATGATTTTCTGAAGTTAATTGACTGAGATATGATATCAGATTGTATTGGTATCGATTATTAGTTGAGAGAATTATTATCTGGTGATGTTATATTGACCGGGATATCGGGATTGTGCGGTTATACCGTTGATTTTGAATTATTGATCAGATTGGAGTTGGTTTGAGCTGTATATTAATATGATATTATTGATATTGTCATTGCCAGATCGAGGGATTGAGAGAGTTTGAATTCCAGACCGAAAACACGAACGAAAGGTATAAGTCAATGTGGTATCGGGAGATCGACATAAGTCGGTTTAGACTTGAGTTTCCCTAAATCACATACTTTATTTTATTGCATTGATATTTGCATTGATTTGATTGATGTACTTGTTCTCTTGATTTATAGATAGCAAGTATTAGACAAGTAATCTTGTGACAGAAGTGCCTGATAGTGGCGGGATTGCCACGGGCACATTGCACGATGTCACAAGATAGTGTATGGGCGATAGTGCCAAAGTCTGTCACCGGATGATTGGCTATCGATGTGGATATAAATGTGGCTTCTTCTATTACTGGTGATCGGTACTGTATCGATGTGGATAGAATCGTAACTCTTCTATTACTGATGATCGATATCATATCGATGTGGATAGAATCAGAGTTTCTTCTATTACTGGTGATCGATACTATATCGATCTAGATAGAATCAGAGCTTCTTATATTACTGGTGATCGATACCCTATCGACGTGGATAGAACTTGAGTCTTTTCTATTACTGTTGGTCGATATGGGAATGCCAACTTCTGGAAACCGGGATCCTTAGACTAGGATTGAGTCTAGTCTGAATTGTAGAGTTACGAGTATTGTCGACAGCCTGATATTGATTATGTTTCAGATTTTGATACATATTGCTGTTATCTGTTACATGCTTTATATTTGTTTATATGATTTCATGTTTCGTTGATTTATACTGGGATTATATTCTCACCGGAATTATCCGGCTGTTGCCTTGTTTGTATGTGTACATGACAACAGGTGGAACATGATCAGGGTCCAGGAGATGAGGAGAGATCGTGATAGAGTGGAGACTTCGGACTTTGATGTATATAGGGTTTTGGCACTTGATAATTAGATGTTGAACCTTAGTTTTTACTGATTTGTACATGGTACGGGACTTGTACTTTACTTTATACTGAGTTGTATATTAGTTTGATTTCACTACATTCCGCAAAAAAAAAAAAAACTTTTTTTTATGACCCTAATTACTTGATTAGTAAATTGATCCTGAAGACGATTAAGAACTGATTAGCGTCCGGGTCTCCACAATATCAGTCCAACTGGTTCTTCTATCAAGCAGCTCGGTTAATTGTCCATTTGATAAGTAATTCAGCAGGAAGATCTCAAAAGCCTGGCCAGATGATGTTGTATCCAACTGACGAAGAGCTCAACTGACCACTTCAAACTGAAAAAGGTGAAATCAGTTCAACTGACGAGTCAACTAATTTCACTAAGCCCAACTGAAGATCAATCAAGCCGACCAAACTGAAGCATCAGTTAAAAACCTTTCAGTTGCAGATTAAGACAAGCTTACAGTAAATGGATTCAAGTTGTGCGTAAGTGTACAACCCCTTGTCCAGCGAAAGGACAAAAATTGCCGTTGCATCAGAGCATTAGAAGACAAAATGCTTCAGAAGGACAGATGAAAAGACGAGACACAAATTCCAAGAAGCCGATTCAAAATGCAACAGATACAATAAATGAGTCTCACTGTACGATCAGTTATTCCCGCCTATATAAAGAAGAGATCAGTGAAGACTCAATATATAACAAAACAAGAACCAAAAACAAGAAGAGAGTGAGAAAAAGAAAAACAGAGAAGGGCATGCTCAGTTGCAAATCAACTTACAGAAGCATTCAAGCCCAGAGGGAACTCGTTATCATTGTATCAGCTTAGTATAGAAGCCATTGTCCCTCAGTATGTGAGAACACTTTTGTTCAGTTCTCACATACACACTCACTCTCAAAACCACTCAAAAACAGTTTTGCACAAAGACGTTAAACTTGTGTATGTAGTCTTTGACACATAGAGGTTAAAGAAGTGTTGGCTGGAAGGTGCTGCCTTCAATCGTAGCTAGGAGTTCAGTTTAGGCAGTAGTGTAAGTCCTAGCTGAGTGGGTCTGTACAAATAGTTGTATAAATCAAAGACTTCTAGTGGATCCTATCCGTGGAGATAGAAGAGGTGACGTAGGAGCAGTTGAAGTCTCCGAACATCCATAAACTTATCTTGTGTATTTAACTGATTAACTATTATTTTCAAACTGTTTTGATCAGTTGGAGTATTCGTGAGTTCAGTTGTCACTGTAACTGAACTGAAGAATGCAAAAACTAATATGTCTTATTTCAGTTAGTCAGTTTACATAGGTTAAAATATTTTCTAAATATATCAGTATTCTTCACGAAGGATTACTTCGAGTTTCTTCCGCTTGGTTTAAAACCAAACTCGATTTAATTCATCGGTGTTAATATTCTTAGAATACGAGCTATTGAAGCTCATTGGAAACTGTTGTGTACGAAATGCCTTCGAAGGCACTAGCACACACGATCCTTCACACACACACACACACATATATATATATATTAATATTAATGATAAAACCATGCATTTAATGCATTAAAAATAAATTAATTAAAATACATAAGAAATTTGATAACTTGCATGCATGTGGTCACGTGGACCTTCAAATTTTTGGGATGTTACAAACTTTCTTCCTTAAATTGAAATTCGTCCCCGAAATTCACTTCTACTCGATAATCAAAATGTTTAGACTCTTAATTATAGTATCTTAATAATCCACGCTTCTGATGCGTCACTCGAATAAAATAAGTGTTAGTGTAATGTACCGTAACTTTAAAACTACTTAGAATTTGCAGAAAATAAATTTTTTTCTTAAATAAGTAATAATCTCTCAAAATGAAATATAAATAAAATGTTTGTCTAAATATTTGAAATGTAAAAGAGCTTGCAACAAGTAATTATTTAAACAACGTGAAATAATTTCATGAAAATTTGAGTAACACGTGCATAAAAATTCTTGAAAACTTAAGTGGTCCTCGGGTTAGGTCTCCACAACGTCCGAGCCAACTCACTGGTCTCCGCCTCTTGCCTCCTCATACTCGTCCTCACCTGCATCGATCAAGTCTAGTGAGTCTAAAGACTCAACATATATAAACTGAGAATAGCAAGTAATATATAATAAATCCACATGCACTTTAAAGTAGCACAATACATACTTACACACTGAACATACTTACATAACATAGACGTGCCATCATTTCATAAACTTTCATAACGTGCTTGCGTCATACATACTTAAACATGCATAATCAACATCATTTTGCATAGAGATATGTTTCAAAGCAAGTGACCCATAACATAATGCTCCTGATCAGACTAAACCACAGTACTGGACTGACAGGGATCATCACACCCTTTCGACCGAACGTCTACTACCACATATATAAGATCCCCGGTCATGCTTTACCGGGTGGATTGGTCCTTGGTCATGCTTTACCGCTTCTCAATCCTGATCAAAACATGGTCATGCTTTACCGCAGTGGAGAGATCCCCGGACACGTTCTCCGGCTTCCAAACCCGCTCATAATTGGACACAAGAAAATTCGAATACCTAAAAAAAACATAAAACATTTTTTTTGGCACGTCGAATATACTTACATAGAGTTGAGGAATTCGTTGGATCCCGCTTAGGCGATTGTAGAGCAAACTAATGCAATTTTTTTATTTTTTTTTTCAAGAAAATCTGGCCCTCGGCCGTTGACATTTTACCGCTTGAGCGCGGCCGTCCAAAAGGCCTGGCGCTCGAGCGGTAACATCTTACCGCTCGAGCGCCGCTCAGCTAAGCGGTTCCCAACGAAGCCTGCAACTCAAAATACATCAAAAACACATTTAGAATACATTTTTGACACAGTTTGAGCAGTCACGCAATAATGATCATAACTCACACGTCTCTTGCCCGACAATTACGAATTTACTGTCAAATCGAAGATATTGAAAAGTACTACGTTTTGTATGTCGAAAGCTTTTCCAGAAAACCGATTGAAAATTTGCAGGATTCGAAATGACAATAGATTTGGTTTTTGAGATCTAAAAACCGTTCCAAAATCGTTTCGAACATCAATGCTCAAACTTTGCATAACATAAATGGATTTTTACACACAATATGCATCCAAATATTTACTATGACAAGATTGATGCAGAAAAATAAAAGAATATACATGCCTTT
This sequence comes from Primulina tabacum, assembly GCF_025594145.1. Taxonomy (NCBI): domain Eukaryota; kingdom Viridiplantae; phylum Streptophyta; class Magnoliopsida; order Lamiales; family Gesneriaceae; genus Primulina; species Primulina tabacum. The sequence continues at coordinate 42,845,976 of NC_134552.1, read as the reverse complement.
GAGTTAAAATGCACGAAGATAATAAATACTGATGCGGTGGATTAGGAGGGATGATGGGAGACGTTTGCTACACAATTCTTGCTGAAAAAATGGTGTAAATCTCTAGAAATTTGCACGGGAAAGGGGTTGAGATGGTGGCTGCTGAAAGAGAAACTCAAGAACCCTAGGTTCTCTCCTCCAAATGAACGTGTATGTGTGTGTTCCGATTTGTGGTGAGTTAGAAGGTTAATTAGGGGGTTAATTAGTTAAATAAAATACTAATAACTAATTAACATGCTAAATAAAATACTAATCCCCCAATAATTTTCTAGCACCCCTTATTTTATATAAAATGCACAAGTGTCAATTTTTTTTAAGATTTAAAATCCCCAACTATTCAAATTAGTATTTTTGAAAAGTTTAAAATCTTAACATCACCTAATAAATTTAATTAGGTTTTAAAATGCTTAAAATTTCATAAATCGATTAAAATACAAATTTTCTTGACTTGATATAAAATACCACATATTTCATACATCGCCTAAATCATCTCGGGTCTCCTATCCTGTTCCCGTATCGAATATTCATTTGAAACATAAAACTACAGAAAATGTTTTAACGTGCATAAAATAAACTTGTAATAATTTAAAATAATGTAAATCATTAATCATGCATTGTTAAAGATCATTTTAAAATTAAATAAATAGTTTAACAATTTAATAAATTCATGAGTTTTATGTGTACTCATTTTGGACTCTATAATTCCTCCCCCACTTAAATAAATTTTGTTCTCGAAATTAAATCTTACCAAACAACTCCGGGTAGCGACTTCTCATATTTGCTTCGGCCTCCCAAGTGTCCTCTTCCACCGATTGATTCAGCCACTGGAGTTTGACCAACTTGGTCACTTTGTTCCGAAGTCTCTGCTCCTGTCTATCTAGTATTCGGACAGGTCTTTCTTCATATGACAGATCTGGAGCAAGCTGCAACGACTCATAACTCAAAACATGTGAAGGATTTTCCACATACTTCTTCAGCATCGAAAAGTGGAACACATTGTGTACTCCGGCCAAGTTCGGCTGTAGAGCTACACGATAAGCAAGTGTCCCAACTCTGTCAATAATTTCGAATGGCCCAAGAATCTCGGATTCAGCTTGTCTCTCTTCCCAAACCTCATAACACCCTTCATGAGTGCCATCTTCACGAATACGTGATCTCCTACGGCAAATTTGATATCCCTTATTCTCTTGTCAGCATAACTCTTTTGGCGACTCTAGGCGGTCTCCATACTGTCTCAGATCTTGACCACCATGTCTGCAGTCTGCTGAACAATCTTTGGGCCAAGTTCTGATCTCTTCAACTTCATCCCAATGAATCATCGATCTGCACTTCCTTCCATACAGTGCTTCGTAGGGAGCCATACCTATAGATGATTGAAAACTGTTGTTGTAGGTAAACTCCACTAAGGGTAGTTTCGATTCCCGATTCCCATTGAAATCGATCAGATAAGCTCGCAACAAATCTTCCAATATCTGAATCACTCGCTCAGACTGGCCATCCGTCTTAGGGTGGAATGCCGTACTGAATAGCAACTTCGTCCCCATAGCTGCATGCAAACTCTTCCAAAAGGACGATGTGAATCTCGGGTCCCTGTCAGACACAATAGAAACTGGGATCCTGTGCAATCGGACTATCTCTTGGATATAGAGCTCTGCATACTGAGTCATGGAGAAATTCGTCTTCACTGGTAAGAAGTGTGCCAATTTAGTAAGTTGATCCACTATAACCCAAATGGCATTAGATCCTCTGACTGATCTCGGTAATCCAACAACGAAATCCATGGTTATATTCTCCCAATTCCACTCGGGAATAGGGAGCGGCTTAAGCATCTCTGCTGACCTCTGATACTCTGCTTTTACTTGCTAGCAAGTGAGACGTTCAGATACAAATCGGCAAATGTCCCGCTTCATCCCTTGCCACCAATACAGTATCTGTAAGTCCTTGTACATCTTGGTACCTCCTGGATGGATGGAATACAGAGATGTATGTGCCGATGTCAAAATATTCTCTTTGATCAAATCAACACTAGGCATCCACATCCTTCCTCTGTACTTCACAATACCATCAGACATTGCATAGAGTACACTGCCCTTGGCTTCATCCTTCCGTCTCCATTTCTTTAACTGTTCATCTGCAGACTGACATCTACGGATTCTGTCTAGAAAATAAGACTGTACTGTCAGATTAGACAACTTGGGAACTCTGTCCTTAGGATAAACTTCTAGGTCAAACCTCTGAATCTCTGAATGAAGAGATCTCTGCACTGACAGCTGCGCTATGACTGCTACTTTCCTGCTCAAAGCATCAGCTACAAAATTAGCTTTCCCTGGATGGTAGCTAATTTCACAGTCGTAATCTTTTACTAACTCCAACCACCGTCTTTGTCTCATGTTCATCTCTTTCTGCGTGAAGAAGTACTTGAGACTTTTGTGATCAGTGAATATCTGACATTTATAGACGTATAAATAATGTCTCCATATCTTCAACGCAAAGACAACGGCAGCTAACTCGAGATAATGAGTCGGGTAGTTCTTCTCATGCACTTTCAACTGTCTGGAGGCATAAGATATAACTCGACCATGCTTCATCAATAATGCGCCTAAACCCAGCTTATAAGCATCGGTTTATAACACAAAACTGCCTTGCCCTGCTGGCATGGCTAAAACTAGCGCTGTGATAATAGTTTGCTTCAAAGTATCGAAGCTCTTCTGACATTCTTCACTCCATAAAAATTTAGCAATTTTCTTAGTCAATGAAGTGAGTGGCACTGCAATCAAGTAAAACCCCTGAATAAATTTCCTGAAGTTGCCTGCCATGCTTAGGAAACTACAGATCTCTGACGCGTTCTACGGCTCAACCCATTCTTTTACTGCTGTCACTTTAGCTGGATCCACCTCAATGCCATTGCTAGATATGATACGTCCCAAAAATGCTACTTTCTCCAACCAGAATTCACATTTACTGAATTTTGCAAATAACTTGTGACTCTGCAAGACTTTGAAACTTTACCCAAATGTTGACTGTGTTCCTCATGGCTCTTCGATTATATAAGAATGTCGTCAATAAATACTATGGAGAACTGATCTAGGTAGGGCTGAACTGCACAATTCATTAGGTCCATAAAAATAACTGTAATGCCCGAGATTATATCATTTAATCCAAGATTATTGATTTATGAATTGATGTAATTATGAAAGGACAACTCCGAGAAAGACTTGAGAAATCATGTGATATTGTGTGTGTGGAGTCCAGCAGACCTCGCGCACATGCGCGGAGATGAGGCGCGCATATGCGCAAGCAGCAAATGCCGATGCAGAAGACCTCGGGCATATGCGCGAGACTAGGCGCGCATATACGCGAGCAAGTGTAATGTCCGTGTAACGCCCCGGAAATTTAAGGGGCCACGCGAACTACATGCATATAAATTATTAAATTCTTTGTATTTTAATTAAATGTTTTAATTGCATGAATTAATTATGTTGTGCATAATTGCATGTTAAAAATATATTTTCTACATTGTTGCGTTAAAATATATTTTTAAAGGTTATTCGAGTTGCGATCGAAGAACGGAGACCGAGGGTTGAAAAATAGAAAATATTTTTATTAAATAGTTGTTTTTAATTATTTAAAAAAAGGGTGTTGCTTTTTCTTATTTTTGAAAATAAGGGGTTTTTAGGTGATTTTATACGCCGGGACTAATTTTTAGCGGTGTTGGATTTTCAACCAAAATACGAGCTTCTAAACAGTCTGGCTATTTAATTCACTAACTATTTTTATGAAAACAATTTTATAATTTTATTTAAATCCTAATTAGCACTATTGGGCTTAATTAGGAGCTTAATAGGCCTTAACTCTATTTAATAAATTATTTAGCATATAAAACACACTAAAACCCTAAGCTTAGACTCTAGAACTCACGCCACCCTAATTTGTAAAAAGCAAAACTCCTCCCTCGGCGCAGCTAACCCTCGGCCGTGGGAAGCAGCAGTTCTTCTTCGAAAGTTTTAAGGGAAGCTAGCCTCGGTTCTCTACGTTCTTCGTCGCCATCGGTATTTCGTGCGTATATAACGCAAAGGCACGCCTAAATCTTCCTTTAATCATCCATCATGTCATATTATTGTTTAAATATTGGATGCATGAAGATCACAAAGAAACTTTCTGAAATTTTCGGATTTATGCACTGACATATAGTTAATTCATGATTTTTGGATCTAATAAATTGTTCTTGCATGCAAGGGGCTGCCATGATGTTAGGACATGATCAAGAGAGGTTTTTACACGAATTGAAAGAGTCCTAAACACACTCAAAACGCTACACCACAAGCTGTACACGGAAACTCGATTTGCTGTCATGAACTTTAAGGGTTTCGGGTTCCATGTTTTAAAAGGAGGGCTGGCCTGTGCTGGGGTTCATGGCTAGCCTAGGGTCAGGTGGTGTCAGGGGGAGAGTCCTAGCCATGCTAGGGCTCGGTCTGGAACGGCAGGGAAGAGTCCTTGCCCGAGAAGGTGCACGATTCTGTGCAGGTTTCGTGAGCCTAGTAAGGGATGGGGGCTCGGTCCAAGGCTCAGGGGCTGGGCTAGGACGAGTCTTTAGAGTCATAGGAAGGTATGAGGGTGAGTGGTTCGGGGCCTGGGCTCATCGGCTAGGTCCTGAAAGCAAAAGGAAGAGTCCTACCACCCTTAGAACTCTCGGCCAGCATAGGGTCAAATAGGGGGTTCTCGTATTTATGGTTTGGGTCAGTGTCTTAGTGAACTTAGGGTCCAGGAGGTTAATTTAGGAGGTTTGGCAAGTTTTGGACCAACATGGTTCGGGGGTAACTCGTGAAAATCGAAAGTTGGATCGGGGTCGAAGTTTAGGTGTCAAATGAGTTTTTTTTTAATAAAGAAAAATTGAAAAATGGTTCTCGGGGGTCTAGTCGTGGTTCATAAAAGCTAAAATAATATAAAAGGACTAAATTTTGAATTTAGAAATTTTATATTAAAGTTTATGATTTTTCGGGATTAAAACACCGTCAAAACAGTTAATTAAAGATAAATGAAAAAGTATATTATTTAAGCTAAATAAAATTACGAAAAAATTCATGTAAGCTTAAATAATTATTTGGAACATGTTAGAGTCAAGAAATCAAGAAAAAAGTCAAAAACGTAAAATGTCATGATTAGGGGTAAAACGGCCTTTTTGCGCCGGGAAAATAGTAAAGGTCATGGCAGTGCCCTAAATGCTGTTTTTATGATAATATGATTATTTTTAAATGTTTATGAAATGTTCATGATTTATTTATGATTTATTTTAAATGTCCATGAAATTTTATGATTGAAAGTTGACATTTAAAATACATGGTGCATGCTTGATTTCAAAAGAAAATATATTTATGCACGATTTTATAAAGAGATGAAAGCATGGAATCATTGATGAAAGTGAAGTAATTGTGACTATGAGGATATGAGGATATGAGGATACGATTGAGGATAGGCCAAGGCTCAGTGGACGATATTGTGTCGCTGATGTCCCCGCCGCCCAGTACTGTGGTTTCATGTAGATGGTACCATCGACTTTTGAGGATTGAGGAAAGTCACAATTAACGATCTTAATTCAATAAAAGAAAAGATAAGGTTTACGATTATGAAAAAGATTATGTCATGTTATGATTGATGAAAAGGTAAAGGTGAGGTTCATGTTATGCATATCACGAAAATGTTATTTTACGTAAAAAAATTTTCACTGTTGCATGTGTTTTATTATGTATTATTTGTTACAAAGATTTGTTGTGTTGAGTCTTTAGACTCACTAGGTGTGATGGATGCAGGTGAGGTTGAGGGAGGCCTTGACGGGTGATTGACTGGACTGAAGGTGCACCCAATCCGAGGACCAGCGTTTCTACTTTTTCCGCATTTACGATTTTAGGATTCATGATTGCGTTAAAGATTTTAAGATTTTTTTATGCTTTGAAAGGTTTTTGAGAGGTTTAGTATGGGCGGCACATTCCAAATTTATTGCTTTTTAGGTTTGGTAAAACATGCGATGATTTTATTTTTATGACTATTGCACTTGATTTTAAAATGCTAGCTAGTGGATGTTCTAGATCATGGGCAAAATATTTTATTAAAATATTTTCATGTGTTGGCCGAATTTAAAAAAAAAAATTCTAGTACATTTTAAACAAAAGAACACGAGACGTTTCAGTTGGTATCAGAGCAAAGGTCCTGTAAAGGGTTGTGCCACCATCAGCGCCGGGAAGATCAGTCGTCAAGCCTCAATTTGTAAGTTTACATGCTTTATATGATTTTTTGATATTACCTGCATAAGTACATGAATTAAATGTTTACGTCACATGTTTAGTAGCTTCACGATAATATATGTTCTACATGCTCTGAATTTTTATACGTGTTACGATATGAAATAAGAAATTATTTGATTTTAACGCATGTTTGTTTTGTGGTGGGATTGGACGATGTTGATTTTTGGGTGTTAGAATTGACGTTCTACTTTTTGGGCTATAAGTTAATCGAGAATATTATGAATGCTTTGGGACACGTAGATTCTCTAAGAAAATATTTATGATTCATGGTTACTAGTCGAATTAATTTTTGGGAATTAGACGTAAGTATTAATTATTCGAGGATTACAACGACTTTGGGAATAAGAAAATAGATAAATTGAGATTTTAAGTTGATGAAAAGTAAGATTGGTTATAAAAAATTTATTTTTGGGTAAATAAGTTTAAGTTTATCGAATTATGTTATGGGAAATCCGTAGAAGGAAATTAAGAATAATAAAAACTTATGGGTTAATCGTAGGATTTTCGAAAATAAAGACCAATTAAGATAATTTTGAGGAAATTAAGAATTGATTGTTGCAATTGTTAAGAAATTTGGGGACTAGTTTAGCAATAAGTGATAATTAAATGGGCTAAATAGTAAGAATTTTGAGGGTTTAGACTTTTTTAGAATATATGGAACCTTGGGATATCATGGTTATATTGTTATAAGGAATGTTAATCAAGGGTTTTTACGGATGAATCGATATTAGGCTTGAAAATTTAAGACTTAGCGGATGTGTTTGGGATTTTAAGATTGAAATTTGATAAGTTGATGAAAGTTTTGGGTATAAAATAAGAAAAACAATATACGATAAGTTTAGTTATTCGTCTCTCTATTTTGGGAATTTTAAGAAAAGTTGAAATTCGAGGTTATATTAGTAACAATACTAAGTCATTATGGGTCTTTTTAAGTTGCGAGTTGCAAATTAAGGAATTAGAATGAAAATTTTAATTGGGATCAAGGAGACGTAAGGACATTTAGAATTTAAGATTTATCAAAGTAGCGCTGTGGAAGCGTGGATTATTGGGATACTAGAACTAAGTCTAAACTTTATGTTATTAAGAATAAACGAATTTCGAGGACGAAATTCAATTTAAGGGGGGTAGATTGTAACGCCCCGGAAATTTAAGGGGCCACGCGAACCACATGCATATAAATTATTAAATTCTTTGTATTTTAATTAAATGTTTTAATTGCATGAATTAATTATGTTGTGCATAATTGCATGTTAAAAATATATTTTCTATATTGTTGCGTTAAAATATATTTTTAAAGGTTATTCGAGTTGCGATCGAAGAACGGAGACCGAGGGTTGAAAAATAGAAAATATTTTTATTAAATAGTTGTTTTTAATTATTTAAAATAAGGGTGTTGCTTTTTCTTATTTTTGAAAATAAGGGGTTTTTAGGTGATTTTATACGCCGGGACTAATTTTTAGCGGTGTTGGATTTTCAACCAAAATACGAGCTTCTAAACAGTCCGGCTATTTAATTCACTAACTATTTTTATGAAAACAATTTTATAATTTTATTTAAATCCTAATTAGCACTAGTGGGCTTAATTAGGAGCTTAATAGGCCTTAAGTCTATTTAATAAATTATTTAGCATATAAAACACACTAAAACCCTAAGCTTAGACTCTAGAACTCACGCCACTCTAATTTGTGAAAAGCAAAACTCCTCCCTCGGCGCTAACCCTCGGCCGTGGGAAGCAGCAGTTCTTCTTCGAAAGTTTCAAGGGAAGCTAGCCTCGGTTCTCTCCGTTCTTCGTCGCCATCGGTATTTCGTGCGTATATAACGCAAAGACACGCCTAAATCTTCCTTTACTCATCCATCATGTCATATTATTGTTTAAATATTGGATGCATGAAGATCACAAAGAAACTTTATGAAATTTTCGGATTTATGCAATGACATGTAGTTAATTCATGATTTTTGGATCTAATAAATTGTTCTTGCATGCAAGGAGCTGCCATGATGTTAGGACATGATCAAGAGAGGTTTTTACACGAATTGAAAGAGTCCTAAACACAATCAAAACGCTACACCACAAGCTGTACACGGAAACTCGATTTGCTGTCATGAACTTTAAGGGTTTCGGGTTCCACGTTTTAAAAGGAGGGCTGGCCTGGGCTGGGGTTCATGGCTAGCCTAGGGTCAGGTGGTGTCAGGGGGAGAGTCCTAGCCATGCTAGGGCTCGGTCTGGAACGGCAGGGAGGAGTCCTTGCAAGCAAGGACTCCCACCCGAGAAGGTGCACGATTCTGTGCAGGTTTCGTGGGCCTAGTCAGGGATGGGGGCTCGGTCCAGGGCTCAGGGGCTGGGCTAGGACGAGTCTTTAGAGTCTTAGGAAGGTATAAGGGTGAGTGGTTCGGGGCCTGGGCTCATCGGCTAGGTCCTGAAAGCAAAAGGAAGAGTCCTACCACCCTTAGAACTCTCGGCCAGCATAGAGTCAAATAGGGGGTTCTCGTTTTTATTGTTTGGGTCAGTGTCTTAGTGAACTTAGGGTCCAGGAGGTTAATTCAGGAGGTTTGGCAAGTTTTGGACCAACATGGCTCGGGGGTAACTCGTGAAAATCGAAAGTTGGCTCGGGGTCGAAGTTTAGGTGTCAAATGAGTTTTTTTTTAATAAAGAAAAATTGAAAATTGGTTCTCGGGGGTCGAGTCGTGGTTCATAAAAGCTAAAATAATATAAAAGGACTAAATTTTGAATTTAAGAATTTTATATTAAAGTTTAGGATTTTTCGGGATTAAAACACCGTCAAAACAGTTAATTAAAGATAAATGAAAAAGTATATTATTTAAGCTAAATAAAATTACGAAAAATTTCATATAAGCTTAAATAATTATTTGGAACATGTTAGAGTCAAGAAATCAAGAAAAAAAGTCAAAAACGTAAAATGTCATGATTAGTGGTAAAACGGCCTTTTTGCGCCGGGAAAATAGTAAAGGTCATGGCAGTGCCCTAAATGCTGTTTTTATGATAATATGATTATTTTTAAATATTTATGAAATGTTCATGATTTATTTTAAATGTCCATGAAATTTTATGATTGAAAGTTGACATTTAAAATACATGGTGCATGCTTGATTTCAAAAGAAAATATATTTATGCACGATTTTATAAAGAGATGAAAGCATGGAATCATTGATGAAAGTGAAGTAATTGTGACTATGAGGATATGAGGATACGATTGAGGATAGGCCAAGGCTCAGTGGACGATCTTGTGTCGCTGATGTCCCCGCCGCCCAGTACTGTGGTTTCATGTAGATGGTACCATCGACTTTTGAGGATTGAGGAAAGTCACAATTAACGATCTGAATTCAATAAAGAAAAAGATAAGGTTTACGATTATGAAAAAGATTATGTCATGTTATGATTGATGAAAAGGTAAAGGTGAGGTTCATGTTATGCATATCACGAAAAGGTTATTTTACGTAAAAGCATTTTCGCTGTTGCATGTGTTTTATTATGTATTATTTGTTACAAAGATTTGGTGTGTTGAGTCTTTAGACTCACTAGGTGTGATGGATGTAGGTGAGGTTGAGGGAGGCCTTGACGGGTGATTGACTGGACTGAAGGTGCACGCAATCCGAGGACCAGCGTTTCTACTGTTTTCGCATTTACGATTTTAGGATTCATGATTGCATTAAAGATTTTAAGATTTTTTATGCTTTGAGAGGTTTTTGAGAGGTTTAATATGGGCGGCACATTCCAAATTTATTGCTTTTTAGGTTTGGTAAAACACGCGATGATTTTATTTTTATGACTATTGCACTTGATTTTAAAATGCTAGCTAGTGGATGTTCTAGATCATGGGCAAAATATTTTATTAAAATATTTTCATGTGTTGGCCGAATTTAAAAAAAAAATTCTAGTACATTTTAAACAAAAGAACACGAGACGTTTCAGTCCGAGTGACGAGACAGAGAGTCTCGCGCATATGCGCGAGACGAGGAGCGCATATGCGCGAGCAGTTGGAATTGCCAAGCGCTTAGACAGAAAGTCTCGCGCATATGTGCGAGGACCGGGCGCGCATATGCGCGAGCAGTGATGTATGAAAATGAGCCACTTTTCTTGCCATGCAGTTGAACATGTATTAACTCTCAACCATCTTCATTTCCTTCAGACCTTGTAGAGAAGAACCGAAACTCCATAGCAATTCCTGAAGCCTTTCATATTTTAGAATTTGGATTGTGCAAGATCCGGCCATCCAATTTTTAATCCGAGTTTAGTTTTGTGCTTCTCTCGTCAAGAGCTTTGAAAGGATGTAAGTTTATTACTTTTCTGTATGGTTCGAAAATTTGGTATTGGAGAAATCATAATTTGATTGATATTATATGTTCTTGAGATTATGGGAAACATATAATCGAAACCAGATAGAAGAATGGACAGTGTATGCAATTGTTATCATTTTTTCCAGCCTATGGTTGAATGGTGTTGTAATTGTTATTGATTATGAGTTATGGTTGTATCTATTGAGGTTTGAGTTGCTGGATATATCGAGATTGTGCAGTTATGCCGCCGAAGTTTAACTAGATTGAGTACTGATCATATTATGTCTTGCTTTGTGGTGTATTTTGATATTGTACTTCTCGAAATGTCATTCCAGATTCGGTATAGAAGGCTTCGAAGAACGAACAAAGCAAGATTGAGATTTGTTGTGTCAACCAAGAACTACGAAAAGAAAGGTATAAATCAATGTTAAACCGGGAGAGATAACTCGAGTAAGATATAACTTAAGTTTCCCAAAACCACATACTAAATTGTTATTGCTTTGATATTGTAAGGCCCGAGAATTTTATCCTATTAATCTGAAATGATTTGGGGATAATTGATATGATTATAGACGGAAAGGATCGGACCGGAAAAGACGAGATAATGCATGAAAATGTGCGAGGAACAGTAGCCCTCGCGCATATGCGCGGCACAGATGCGCGCATATGCGCGACGTGGGCAGAGGACCTCGCGCATATGCGCGAAGTGAGTCGCGCATATGCGCGAGCCTATACAAGCGAAAGATCCTTCGCGAGGACAGAACACCTCGCGCATATGCGCGAGAAGGGGCGCACATATACGCGAGGCAAGTATTTGGGGTGATTGCCGAGACAGTAAGTCTCGCGCATATGCGCGAGACATGACGCACATATGCGCGAGCAGGTGTATTCAGGAATGCCGAGTCCAGAGAGTTGGGCGCATATGCGCGGAAATGTGTCGCGCATATGCGCGAGACGTGTTGCTCGTATGGTGAGCCATTTGCCCTTCACATGCAATACATATATATCAAAAACGATTTTGTCCCTCAGAATCAGCTAAATCGAGGAAGGGGCTTCAGAGAATTGTGAGAAATCTTTACGCCTTTTGTGAAAGATCCGTCCGTCTGATTTTGAATCCGACTTCGGTATTATGTTCCTACCGACGCAGGCTACAATTGGACGTAAGTTTTGTTATGTTTTGATATGAATTGAAATTATGGTATTGTCAGAATCTGATATGATTCATATATGATGTTCTTGTCATGTTAGACATCGTATAATCGAAACCGGACTGGAAAACAGATACCATATGGAATTGTTATGATTTTTGGAGTTGTTTTGGAATCGATTTGATATCAGAATTGAATTGTTAGCGTTTATGAGGTGTTGAGATTGATATTTGACTGATATGGTAGTGCTGGATATATTGAAATTATGACGTTAGATTGTTGAAACAGAATTTGATTTAATTCTTATTATATCCAGTATTGATTGAGTGGTGTATTGATGCCGTACCCTCAATATTGTTATTGTCAGATTGAGTATTGACAGGCCTTGAGTTCGAGACTTCGACAGATTCAGAGTACCAGAAAGAAAGGTATAAATTAATGTTGAGTTGGGATTGCACAACTCGAGTGAGGTTTGACTCGAGTCTCCCTAAATCACATACTTAGTTTATTACATTGATATTTGTAATTGATGAGATTGATGTTTATAGTCTATTGATTTATAGCCACTGCATGCATTGACTACTGATTCGTTTAGTCATTGGCTGATTCGCCTAGTCACCGGCTGATTCGTCTGGTTATTGACTGATTCGTCTAAACTTTGGCTGATTCGCTTAATTACTGACTGATTCGTCTAATTATTGGCTGATTCGCTTAATTCTTGACTGATTCGTCAATTCTGTGGCTGTTTCGCCCTGACACTGGATATATGAATTTATCGATGCCGTTTAGGGTTGATTCATTCCTATCGACTGAAATTCGATATAATTATCAATATCCAGACATTGGGATCCCTAGGTTAGAGTTGAGTCGAGTCTGAGACGACGCGTTGTTTGAGTCGAGTCTGTGATGACTAGTTGATTTACAGTTTTGATATCATACATGTTTGTTGATTGGCTGCATGTGAATGATATTTGTTATATGCTTTTGTATATGTTTTTATATGATTGCATGTTTACATTGTTTATACTGGGATTTATTCTCACCGGAGCTATCCGGCTGTTGTCTTGTTTTGTATGTGTGCATGACAACAGGTGGGACAGGTTCAGGGTCGAGGAGATGAGGAAAGATCGTGATTAGAGTGGAGGCTCCGGACTTGGATTAGAGATAGGGTTGGACACTTGATATTAGCTGTTAAACCTTAGTTGAATAAATGTATGTAGTACAGGACTTGTACGTTTATACTGAGATGTATATATGTTTTATTTCACTACGTTCCGCATTAAAAAAAAAATTAGACCCTGTTTTACAATTGATTAATTAGTCCCAATTATGATTAAGAACATGATTAGCGTCCGGGTCGCCACAGATATGTTTGCAATTCTTGAGATTAATATGCTTAGCCTATTGAGTTATAGCAAAGCATGTATTATGAGTCTTTGGCAGAGGTGCCTAGTCACTGGACGTTTGGTTTATATCGATGCGCTTAGTAGCAGATAGATCCTATTGTAGATACTCGATATATTGTGCCAAAGAAGAACGTACCACCATCTAGGAGGGGAGAGTAGGTGGAGACTTGTTACGTTCTTATTCAAATCGGGATCCCTAGATAAGAGTTGAGTTAAAGATTAAGAGTTTAAGAGTTTGAGTTAAAGCTTTATATCGATTTATGTTTTCGTAGATTACGATTCATGTTGTTTGACAACTATTTCATGCTTTTGTATATGCTTGTATGAAATGCATGTATACATTGTTTATACTGAGAAATATGTTTTCTCACCGGAGTTATCCGGCTGTTGTTGTGTTTGTATGTGTGCATGACAACATGTGGGACATGATCAGGGTCGAGAAGAGCATGAAAGATCGAGATTAGAGTGGTGATCGGGCCTTAGATTTGGAAACTGGTTGTTCAACACTTGACATGTAGTTGATAAACACTAGTTTTATATGACTTTACTTTGTACAAGTTTTGTACCTTTGATCATGTTGTAGATATTGTACTTGATCTTGTAAATTGAATAAAATGGAGCATCACTTGTAGTAGTATTTTGAACATTTGTTTATGAGGTGCTCAATTTTTTTAAAAAAAATTTCGGCCTATCTTATTTAATTAATCCATTTAATCCCAAGAACGATTGAAGAAAATGAGTTAGCGTCCGGGTCCCCACAATAGGTGGTATCAGAGCTGTATGTTCCTTAGACAGAGCTGTATGTTCCTTAGACTGAGATAGAAGCGAGTGAATGTGGTATATTGAGTTTTCTTTCTTGCTTCTATTGTACTAGCATGTGATTTATTATAATGTTGACTTATAAACGTTATATGCTAGTATGACAGCATGTTTTACTGATTTAGAAAGTACATGTTTACCTGATTATCTGATTTGATTGGAAACGTGTACTATTGGAGAATGAATCAGAACCGATTCTTGATCAGAAGTATTATGATCAGAGGAGGACTGAGACAGATTTGATAGAGTTGATTACTAACCATTTTGATAATCAGATATGCCTCCTCGAAGAATCTCAGAACAGGGTAGTACCTAAAATAATCCGATGGATGTTACAGCGACACCTATGGAAACACTGCTAAAGAGATTTTAGTCATTCAAACCGCAGACTTTAAAAGGCACTAAGACGTCTATCGATTGTGAGAGCTGGCTTGATGATATTGAGATGTTGTTTGATTCACTTGACTACCTAGATGAGCGTAGAGTCAGACTGATTGGGCATCAGTTACATGAAGTTGCAAAAAGCTGGTGGCTCACAACCGAGAGAGCTTTGGAGCATCGATGTATAATAATTACTTGGAAAATCTTTAAAGCTGAATTTTATCAACGATTTTTCCCAGTATCGTACAGAAAAGACAAGGGTGCAGAGTTTGCCAACTTGAAAAATGGTCATCTGAATATTGAAGAATACGTGGCTAAATTCTCTACCTTGCTACGTTTTGCCCCTCATGTTCCTGAGAATGATGAAGCAGTGCCTGATCAGTTTATCAATGGGCTGAATCCTGATATTTTTACACTGGTAAATACAGGGCGACCAATTAATTTTGCTGATGCCTTGAACAGAGCAAGAGGAGCTGAAGCGGGCTTGATCAGACAGCGAGGAACTTCTATGTTTCTTAGACACAGAAATAGAAACAACCCTCAGTCCCATTCCACCAACCACCTCCCAGATTTGATAGTGGCGGTAGCAGCAGTGGGAAGAAAGATAATCTGAAAGCCCGTGGGAAACAGTTTAAGAAGTCCGGAGGTAGTTCATCTAGCTTCATTGGCTCACGACAGACCGGTTCTAGCCAGAGTTATACAGGGGTCTAATGCAGAACATGTGGAGGAAGACATCCAACAGAGCAATGCCAAGGAGTACTTGGTAGTTGCAACATCTGTCGACAGCCAGGACATTTTTCCAGAGTCTGTCCACAGCGAGGTTCTCAACGATCCTAGGTAGCAGAATCATCTGGATCAGTGGCTCAGGTTGATAGACGATCATCTGCTGTTCACTCTTTCCAGCCACCAACTCCCAGTCACATCCGAGGCCAGGAGGAAGCCAGACTGTTAGCCAGCCTCCGAGACAGCAAGCCAGAGTATTTGCATTGACCGAGGAACAGGCCCAGGAAGCACCTGATGATGTGGTTGCAGGTAAATGTTCTCTTTGTGGTTACCCTGCTTATGTATTGATAGATACGAGTGCATCCCATACTTTTATCTCTGAGCGATTTGCATTGATACATGCTTTGCCTGTTGAGATTTTATCTACTGTAGTATCTGTCTCTTCACCGTTGGGGAGAGGTCTTATATCAGTGAAGTTTGTTAGACATTGTATGCTGCAGTATGATGGTAATGAGATACAGTTAGATTGTATTGTACTCGGTTTGTCTGATTTTGACTGCATTATTGGTATTGATATGCTAACCAAGTACAGAGCTATCGTAGATTGTTTCAAGAAAATTGTAAGATTCAGACCTGAGATGGCTGATGAATGGAAATTTTACGGTAAGGGTTCCAGAGCTCGAATTTCTTTGATATCTGCTTTGTCTATGACTCGATTGTTACAGAAAGGAGCAGAGGGATTCCTTGTGTATTCAGTAGATGTACTGAAGTCGAACCCTTCATTGGAAGATTTGCCTGTGGTATGTGAGTTTGTTGACGTCATTCCAGATGAAATTCCTGGTTTGCCTCCAGTCCGAGAAATAGACTTCAGCATTGAATTGATACCAGGTACAGTACCTATTTCTAAAACTCCATATAGATTGACACCAGTTGAATTGAAAGAATTGAAAGATCAACTAGAGGATTTACTAGCCAAGGGTTACATCAGACCGAGTGTTTCTCCTTGGGGTGCTCCAGTACTGTTTGTCAGAAAGAAAGACGGTTCAATGAGACTTTGCATTGATCATCGGCAATTGAACAAGGCTACGATAAAGAATAAATATCCTTTTCCTCGTATTGACGACCTATTTGATCAGTTGCAGGGTTCTTCTGTTTATTCAAAGATCGATCTGAGATCTGGATATCATCAGCTGAGAGTCACAGATTCTGATATATTGAAGACAGCTTTCAGAACCAGGTATGGCCATTAAGAGTTTATAGTCATGCCGTTTGATTTAACGAAGGCTCCAGCTGTATTTATGGTTTGATGAACCGTATATTTCAAAAATATCTTGATGACTTTGTGATTATCTTTATTGACGATATTCTGATTTATTCTAAGAATCTGACTGATCATGGTGAACATTTGAGAATTGTATTGAATATTTTGAGAGCTGAAAAACTGTATGCAAAGCTGTCGAAATGTGAGTTTTGGCTGAAACAAGTTGTATTTTTGGGGCATATTATATCTGGAGATGGTATTTCTGTTGATCCTGACAAAGTTGAAGCTGTGATCAGTTGGCCTAGACCGACATCAGTGCTAGAGATACACAGTTTTATGGGTTTAGCGGGCTACTATCGTCGATTCATCAAAGATTTCTCCAATATTGCTAAGCCGATTTCTCAGCTAACCCAGAAGAATAATCCTTTTGTTTGGTCAGAGGCATGTGAATCCAGTTTTCTAGAGTTGAAAAAGAGATTAACCAGTGCTCCGGTGTTGACTATTCCGTCAGGTACTTGTGAATTTGTAGTTTATTGTGATGCTTCTCACAGAGGACTAGGTTTTGTTTTGATGCAGCGAGGACATGTTATTCCTTATGCCTCGAGACAATTGAAACCACATGAGACTCGCTACCCGATTCATGATCTAGAATTGGCTGCCATCGTATTTGCATTGAAAATCTGGCGACACTATCTATATGGTGAGAAATTTGAAATTTATTCTGATCACAAGAGTTTAAAATATCTATTTTCAGAGTAAGAACTAAATATGAGACAACGAAGATGGCTTGATTTGTTGAAAGATTTTGATTGTGAAATCAAATACTACCCCGGGAAATCAAATGCAGCAGCTGATGCACTGAGTCGAAAGGTATGTTCTTTATCCCTATCAAAGATTGGTGTCTCGAATTTGATTGAAGATTGCTGTCTTTCTGGACTAGTATTTGAGACAGATTATCAACCTCTGAGACTTTATACTATTCAAGTTGAATCAGATCTGATTCTAAGAATCAAAAAAACACAGAAAGTCGATCAGAATATTCAGAATGCGATTATGATGGTCAGATTAGGGCATCAATCAGAATATCAGGTTTGTGATAATGTGTTTATGTGAATAATGGTCTTGTTGTGTCAGATATTTCAGACTTATGACAACAGATTTTGACAGAAGCACACTGTAGTCATTTTAGTATTCATCCTGGGGGCAGAAAGATGTACAATGATCTGAGTAAACAGTTTTGGTAGAAACAGATGAAATCATATATTACAGATTTTGTGTCCAAATGTTTAAATTGCCAACAGGTAAAGCGGAAAGAAAGAAACCAGGAGGTCTGTTGCATAGCTTATCTATTCCAAAATGGAAATGGGACCACATTTCCATGGATTTTGTTACGAAGCTACCACAATCCTCCCGAGGTTGTGATGCGATTTGGGTCGTTATTTACATATTAACCAAATTAGCGTGTTTTATTCCTTACCGAATGACATACAGACACGACCAGATGGCAGAGATTTATGTCAAAGAAGTGGTTAGATTGCATGGAGTGCCAAAGTCCATTGTATCAGATCGTGATGCTCGATTTACTTTTCACTTTTGGCACAGTTTGCAACAAGCTCTAGGTACAAAATTACATCTGAGTACTGCATATCATCCTCAGACAGACAGGCAATCAGAAAGGACTATTCAGACATTGGAGGATATGCTTAGAGCTGTAGTGCTAGACTTTGGCACAAGATGGCAAGATTCTTTACCACTTTGTGAATTCTCATACAACAACAGCTATCAGACGAGTATAGAGATGGCTCCGTATGAAGCTTTGTACGGTAAGAAGTGCAGATCCCCTCTCTACTGGAATGATATCTCCGAGGTACCTGAAATTGGACCAGACATGATTCGATATATGACTGAGAAAGTAAAGCTGATTCAGCAGAGAATGAAGACAGCTCAAGATAGACAGGCTAAATGTGGGGACCCGGACGCTAATTCATTTCTTAATCATCTTTGGGAATAATTAGATCAATTAAGATAAACATGATCTAATTTTTTTTTAAATACAAGTGCGGAAACGTAATGTAATCAATCTGATATACATATCAAAATTAAAAGTACATGTCTTGTACTAAATACATTCCTGTCAAACTAGGGTTCAACTAATATATGTTAAGTGCTGAAGCCTATCTACTTCTGATCCGGATCTCCACGCTAACTTGTCCTCTCTCATCCTCATCCTGACCCTAATCCTGTCCCACCTATTGTCATGCACACATACAAACACAACAACAACCGGATAACTCCGGTGAGAAATATAATCCCAGTATAAATCATGTACACATGCAATCATATAACAGATATAAAAGCATGAAATAAATATCAATAATATGTATCAAATCCGAAAGACATGAATCAATATAACACTGTAAATCAAACTCTGACTCATACTCTCTGACTCGACTCATTCCTACTCTAGGGATCCCGATCTGAATAAGAACGTAACAATCTCTCACCTACTCTCCCGATCGTGGTGGCGGTGCGTTCTTATTTACGGACTTTGGTCTTGTCCATATCGAATCTCGACAATAGAAGTTGCTCCACTCCTAGGCAACATCGATATGACGAAACGTCCGGTGTCTTGGCACCTCCGCCAATTGGCATCTCTGCCAAATATCAGGCACATCAGCCCAAGGACTAGGCATATCCGCCCATGACTCCTCACATAACATATGCTTAACTATAAATCAATAGAATAAGCATATCAATCTCAAACATTGCAACATATCGAGGAAATGACAATTCAGTATGTGATTTTGGGAAACTCAAGTTAAATCAAACTCGAGTTGTGCAATCCTGATCAACATTAATTTATACCTTTCTCTTCTCGGTCTAACGAAGTCGACGTCTCAAATTCAGATTTGTCCATACTCAATCTGGTAATAACAATATCGAGGAGTACAATATCAGTAGACCACTCAACTCAATACTGAATATAATCAGAACTCAATCAAATTCTGTTTCAACGGCATAACTGCATAATCTCAGTATACCCAGCGATACAATATCAATCAGATATCAATCCCAACATCTCATTATCGATAACAAACTTAATCTGATATCAAATCTGTACAATCACAATCAAATAAGTTCTGAAAATCATAACAATTCTGTACGGTATCCGTTCTTCAATCCGGTTTTGATTATACGATGTCTACTATGTCAAGAACACCATATATGAATCATATCCGATTCCTTCAATATCATACTTTCAAATCATCACAAAATGTAATAAAACTTATGTCTAGTTGAAGCTCTTGTCGATAGAAACTCAGTACTGAAGTCGGATTGAAAATCTGACGGACGGATCGTTCTAAATCACGAATCTACGATGAAAAGCTTGAAGCTACTTTAGGAATCTCGTTTTCTTCTTTTTTGAAATTCAGAGGAGAATGAACATATAATATATATATATATATATCATGCATGAAGAGAACAAGTGGCTCACTCCTTTAAGCAACACGTCTCGCGCATATGCACGACCTCCGTCGGCGCATATGCGCGAGACACTATGTCTCGGCGCGTGTAGTCTCGGCAGCTCGCGCATATGCGCGTACTTCATCCGCCCATGTGCGCGACGGTCTCTGGAATTGACATTGTAACTACTGGCCTCATCGCACATATGCGCGCCATTCTCGGCACACATGCGCCAACTTCTTTGCAACTCTCTGCCATCCTCGCGCATATGCGCCGGTCCATGTCGCGCATATGCGCGAGGTTCTCTGCCTACCTCGAGCATATGCGCCCGGCTGGGTCGCGCATATGCGCGAGGTGCGAGAAGCTCAGTCCTCGCACATAACATTTCTTCTTTCCGGCTTTCCCGGTCCGATCCGTTCCATCTAAAATCACATCAATTATCAACAAATCAATTCAGATTACCATAATTAAAATCTCGAGTATTACATTTCTCTCCCCCTAAGATCTGATTTCGTCCCCGAAATCACAGGCAATAAACTCAGATAACAAATCAGATAAAATAAGGAATGAAGAATAGAAGCTAGACAGAAAACTCACATCAATGAAATAACTCTGGAAACCTATGTCTCATATCTGATTCAGTCTTCCAAGTAGCTTTTTCGATACCATGTCGACTCCAGTGAACTTTCACAAGCGGGATAGTCTTCGTTCTGAGCTGTTCTCATCTCCTGACGGATTAGTTTCACTTTCTCTATCATATCTCTCATATCATATCAGGTCCAATCTCAGGTACCTCGGATATATCATCCCAATACAGAAGGGATCTACACTTCTTGTCGTACAACGCTTTAAATGATGCCATCTCAATACTTGTCTGATAGCTGTTGTTGTACAAAAACTCACAAAGTGGCAAAGATTCTTGCCAACTAGTGCTAAAATCAAGCACTATAGCTCTAAGCATATCCTCCAATATCTGGATAGTCCGCTCCGACTGTCCATCGGTCTGAGGATGATATGCGGTACTCATATGTAACTTCGTACCTAGAACCTGCTGTAAACGCTGCTAAAAGTGCAAAGTAAACCGAGGATCACGGTCTGAAACAATCGACTTAGGCACTTTATGCAATCTGACCATCTTTCTGACATAAATCTCTGCCATCTGGTCATGTCTGTATGTCATCTTGTACGAAATAAAACATGCTGATTTGGTCAATCTGTCAATAATAACTCAAATCGCATTACAATCTCGGGAGGAACGCGGTACTTTCAAAACAAAATCCATGGAAATGAGATCCCATTTCCATTCAGGAATGGATAAACTCTGTAACAGACCTCCTTGTTTCTTTCTTTTGGCTATCACCTGTTGGCAATTCAGACATTTGGAATATAAATTCAGCAATATCAGCTTTTACATGTTTCCACCAAAACTGTCTTTTCAAATCATTATACATATTTTTGCCATCAGGACAAATATAAAATCGACTGCTATGCGCTTCTGATAATATCTGTCGTTTCAAATCCGAAACATCTGGCACAACAAGACGATTATTCACATAAAACCCATTGTCACAACCTGATACTCGGATCAATGCCCTACTCTGATTATCGATATCGAGTTCTGAACGTTCTGATCAACTTTCTGAGCCGCTTTAATTCTCAAAATCAGCTCTGGTTCGGCCCGAATAGTATATAGTCTCAACGGTTGACAATCTGTCTCAAATATCAATCCAGAAAGACAGCAATCTTCTATCACATTTGAAACACCAAATGTCGATAAAGATAAAGAACATACCTTTCGACTCCGTGCATCCGCTGCTGCATTAGATTTCCCCGGATTGTATTTGATTTCATAATCAAAATTTTTCAATAAGTCAAGCCATCTTCGCTGCCTCATATTCAGTTTTGATGGTGAAAATAGATATTTTAGACTCTTGTGATTAGAATAGATTTCAAACTTCTCACCGTATAAATAGTGTCACCATATCTTCAGTTCAAGTACGATGGCTGTCAATTCAAGATCATGAATTGGGTGGCGAGACTCATGTGGCTTCAGTTGTCTTGAGGCACAAGCAATAACATATTCTTGCTGCATCAAAACACAACCCAACCCTCTGTGAGAAGTACTGCAATAAACAACAGAATTACCAGTACTTGACAAGATAGTCGATATCGGAGCACTGATCAATCTCTTCTTCGACTCAAGAAAACTGGACTCAAAGTCTTCTGATCAAGCAAATGGAGCATTTTTCCTAAGTCAGTTGCATAATAGGCTTAGCAATACTCGAGGAATCTGTAATAAATCGATGATAATATTCTGCTAAACCCATAAAACTGCGTATCTCTGATATAGATGTCGGTCTCGGCCAACTGATCACGGCTTCAACCTTACAGGGATCAAAAGAAATACCGTCTCCGGATATAATATGCCCCAGAAATACCACCTGTCTCAACCAGAATTCACATTTCGACAATTTAGCATATAATTTCTCAGCTCTCAGAATTCTCAACACAATTCTCAGATGTTCGGCATGATCAATCATATTCTTCGAATAAATCAGAATATCATCAATAAAAATAATCACGAAATCATCGATATATTTCTGAAATATACGGTTCATCAATCCCATGAATACAACTGGAGCATTAATCAACCCAAACGGCATGACAATAAACTCATAATGTCCATACCTGGTTCAGAACTCTGTCTTCGAAATATCAAAATCTCTGACTCTCAGCTGATGATATCCAGATCTCAGATCGATCGTGGAATAAACAGAAGAACCCTGCAACTGATCAAATAAATCATCAATACGAGGCAAAGGGTATTTATTCTTTACCGTATCCTTGTTCAGTTGCCCGTAGTCAATACAAAGTCTCATTGACCCGTTCTTTTTCTGACAAACAACACTGGAGCACTCCAAGGAGAAAAACTCGGTCTGATGTAACCCTTGGCCAGTAAATCTTCCAACTGTTCTTTCAATTCTTTCAATTCATTCGATGCCATTCTGTACGGAGCTCTAGAAATCGGAATTGTACCTGGTACCAATTCAAAGCTGAAGTCTATCTCTCGAATCAGAGGCAAACCCGGAATCTCATCTGGGAAGACATCAGCAAACTCGCAGACCACTGGCAAATCAGCCAATGATGGACTCGATTTCAGTAAATCAACTGAATACACAGGGGACCTCTTCGCTCCTCTCTGTAATAATCGAGTCATAGACATAGCAGATATCAAAGGAATTCTCGATCCAGAACCCTTACCGTAAAATCTCCATTATTCAGCCATCTCAGGTCTAAATTTTATAATCTTATGGAAACAATCAACGGTCATTCTGTACTTGGTCAGCATATCAATACCGATAACACAATCAAAATCAGATAACCCAAGTACGATACAGTCTAACTCAATCTCATGCCCGTCATACTGTAGCATACAATGTTTCACAGCATTCACTGATATCAAACCTTTCCCCAAAGGAGAAGAGACAGATACTACATCAAATAAAAACTCAACAGGCAATGCATGAATCAATGCAAATCGCTCAGATATAAATGTATGAGAAGCACCTGTATCTATCAATACATAAGCAAGATAACCACACAATAACAGTTACCTGCAACAACGTCATCTGATGCTTTCTGAGCTTGTTCTTTAGTCAAAACAGATATTCCGGCCTGATGTCTCGGAGGATGGCTAATAGTCTGGCTTCTTTCTGGCCCCGTCTGTGACTGAGCAGTAGTTGATGGTTGCTGGAAAGAGTGAACAACTGATGATCGTCTACCAATTTGTACCACTGATCCAGATGATTCTGCTCCTTGAGATCTTCGGGAACCTCTCTGTGGACATACTCTCGCAAAATGTCCCGGCTGTTTGCAGATACGGCAACTACCAATCACTCCGTAGCATTGCTCTGTGGGATGTCTCCCTCCACATGTGCTACAATAGACCCCGGTATAACTCTGGCTCTGTAGTGAACCACTTGAGCTGGAGGAACCACTACCATACTTCTTAAACTGTCTCCTTCTAGCTTTCAAATGATCTTTCTTCTTCCCAGTGCTACTATCACCACTCTCAAAATCACGAGATGTCTCAGTGCCCTTCAGAGTCGACGATTCAAACAACTGAGAGCTCTTCGGTAGTGTTTCCTTCGGTGTTACTGTATCATCCATTTGATTACCAAAAGGATTAGTAACCAAATACAACAAACATGCTTCAGTCCTCCTCTGATCATCTTCCTGCTGATCAAGAATCGGTTCTGATTCATTCTCAAATAATACATATTTCCAGTCAAATCAGATAATCAGGTAAACATGTATTAAAGCAGGAAATCATGCTAACAATCAAAAGCAAGGAAGGAAAATACATTCTACACCGCTCATTATCTTTTATCTCAGGCTACGATAACCTACTGCTCTGATACCACCTGCTGTGGGGACCCGGACGCTAATTCATTTCTTAATCATCTTTGGAATAATTAGATCAATTAAGATAAACAGGGTCTAATTTTTTTTTTAAAATACAAGTGCGGAAACGTAATGTAATCAATCTGATATACATATCAAAATTAAAAGTACATGTCTTGTACTAAATACAGTCCTTTCAAACTAGGGTTCAACTACTATATGTCAAGTGCTGAAGCCTATCTACTTCTGATCCGGATCTCCACGCTAACTTGTCCTCTCTCATCCTCATCCTGACCCTAATCCTATCCCACCTGTTGTCATGCACACATACAAACACAACAACACCCGGATAACTCCGGTGAGAAATATAATCCAAGTATAAATCATGTATGCATGCAATCAGATAACAGATATAAAAGCATGAAATAAATATCAATAATATGTATCAAATCCGAAAGATATGAATCGATATAACACTGTAAATCAAACTCTGACTCATACTCTCTGACTCGACACTCATTCCTAGTCTAGGGATCCCGATCTGAATAAGAACGTAACAATCTCCCACCTACTCTCCCCGATAGTGGTCATGTCCATATCGAATCTCGACAATAGAAGTTGCTCCACTCCTAGGCAACATCGATATGACCAAACGTCCGGTGTCTTGGCACCTCTGTCAAAGACTTGGCCTCTCCGCCAAATATCAGGCACATCAGCCCAAGGACTAGGCATATCCGCCCATGACTCCTCACATAACATATGCTTAACTATAAATCTATAGAATACGCATATCAATCTCAAATATTGCAACATATCGAGGCAATGACAATTAAGTATGTGATTTTGGAAAAATCAAGTTAAATCAAACTCGAGTTGTGCAATCCCGGATCAACATTAATTTATACCTTTCTCTTCTCGGTCTGACGAAGTCATATCCCTACTGGTTTTCAAAATTAATCCTGCGGATACATATAATTCAGGAGAAGTCTCGAATTCAGATCTGTCCATACTCAATCTGATAATAAAAATTTCGAGGAGTACAATATCAGTATACCACTCAACTCAATACTGAATATAATCAGAACTCAATCGAATTCTGTTTCAACGGCATAACTGCATAATCTCAGTATACCCAGCGATACAATATCAATCAGATATCAATCCCAACATCTTATAATTGATAACAAACTTAATCTGATATCAAATCTGTATAATCTCAATCAAATCAGTTCTGAAAATCATAACAATTATGTACGGTATCCGTTCTTCAATCCGGTTTCGATTATACGATGTCTACTATGTCAAGAACATCATATATGAATCATATCTGATTCCTTCAAAATCATACTTTGAAATCATCACAAAACGTAATAAAACTTACGTCCAGTTGAAGCTCTCGTCGATAGAAACTCAGTACTGAAGTCGGATTGAAAATCTAACGGACGGATCGTTCTAAATCACGAATCTACGATGAAATGCTTGAAGCTTCTTTAGGAATCTTGTTTTCTTCTTTTCTGAAATTCTGAGGGTCGCGCATATGCGCGAGACACTAAGTCTCGACGCCTGTAGTCTCGGCAGCTCGCGCATATGCGCGTAGTTCATCCGCGCATGTGCGCGACAGTCTCTGGAATTGACATTGTAACTACTGGCCTCATCGCGCATATGCGCGCCATTCTCGGCGCACATGCGCCAACTTCTTTGCAACTCTCTGCCATCCTCGCGCATATGCGCCGGTCCATGTCGCGCATATGCACGAGGTTCTCTGCCTACCTCGCACATATGCACCCGGCTGGGTCGCGCATATGCGCGAGGTTCTCAGTCCTCGCACATAACATTTCTTCTTTCCAGCTTTCCCGATCCGATCCGTTCCGTCTAAAATCACATGAATTATCAACAAATTGTTTCAGATTAACATAATCAAAATCTCGGGCATTACACTAAATATGCAGATATTCGATGTCGACCTTTAGAATTTGAGCAAGGAGACAGAGTATTTCTGAAGATTTTTCCTTTCAGAGGCATTGTCAGATTTAGCAAGCGAGGGAAGTTCTATCCGCGTTATATTGGTCCGTATGAGATTCTGGAGAAGATAGGTGATCATGCTCATCGACTCGTCCTTCCACCATCTTTATCTGGAATACATGATGTCTTTCATGTGTCTATGCTACGGAAATATCTTCCTGATGCTTCTCATGTTCTTCAGTCTGATGAGGCCGAACTCGATGAAACTCTGAGTTATTTTGAAAAATCGATTCAGATTTTAGATCGTAAAGAAAAGCAGCTCAGAACGAAGACTATTTTGCTAGTGAAAGTTCATTGGGGTCGTCATGGCATTGAAGAAGCTACTTGGGAGACTGAATCAGACATTAGACAGAAATTTCCAGAGTTGTTTCACTGAGGTGATTTCTTATTCAGCTTCTATTATATATATTCTTATTTTATGTGATTTGATTGCCTGCGATTTCGAGGACAAAATTATGTCTCAAAGGGCGAGAATTGTAATGCCCGAGATTATATCATTTAATCCGAGATTATTGATTTATGAATTTATGTAATTATGAAAGGACAACTCCGAGAAAGACTTGGGAAAGCATGGGATATTGTGTGTGTGGAATCCAGCAGACTTCGCGCACATGCGCGGAGATGAGGAGCGCATATGCGCGAGCAGCAAATGTCGAGGCAGAAGCCCTCGCGCACATGCGCGAGACTAGGCGCGCATATGCGAGAGCATGTGTAATGTCCGAGTGACGAGACAGAGAGTCTCGTGCATATGCGCGAGACGAGGCGCGTATATGTGCGAGCAGTTGGAATTGCAAAGCGCTGAGACAGAAAGTCTCAAGCATATGGGCGAGGACCGGGCGCGAGCAGTGATGTATGAAAATGAGCCACTTGTCTTGCCATGCTC
Source organism: Primulina tabacum (assembly GCF_025594145.1). Lineage (NCBI taxonomy): Eukaryota > Viridiplantae > Streptophyta > Magnoliopsida > Lamiales > Gesneriaceae > Primulina > Primulina tabacum. The sequence continues at coordinate 42,818,830 of NC_134552.1, read as the reverse complement.
TTGAACATGTATTAACTCTCAACCATCTTCATTTCCTTCAGACATTGCAGAGAAGAACCGAGACTCCATAGCAATTCCTCAAGCCTTTCATATTTTAGAATTTGGATTGTGCAAGATCCGGCCATCCAATTTTTAATCCGAGTTTAGTTTCGTGCTTCTCTCGTCAAGAGATTTAAAAGGATGTAAGTTTATTAATTTTCTATTCCCCTTCGAAAATTTGGTATTGGAGAAATCATAATTTGATTGATATCATAAGTTCTTGAGATTATGGGAAACATATAATCGAAACCAGATCGAAGAACGGACAGTGTATGCAATTGTTATCATTTTTTCCAGCCTATGGTTGAATGGGGTTGTAATTGTTATTGATTATGAGTTATGGTTGTATCTATTGAGGTTTGAGTTGCCGGATATATCGAGAATGCGCAGTTATGCCATCGAAGTTTAACTAGATTGAGTACTGATCATATTATGTCTTGCTTTGATATGTATGTTGATATTGTACTTCTCGAAATGTCATTCCAGATTCGGTATTGAAGGCTTCAAAGAACGAACAAAGCAAGATTGAGATTTTTTGTGTTAACTAAGAACTACGAAAAAAAAGGTATAAATCAATGTTAAACCGGGAGAGATAACTCGAGTAAGAGATAACTTGAGTTTCCCAAAACCACATACTAAATTGTTATTGCTTTGATATGTTTGCAATTCTTGAGATTAATATGCTTAGCCTATTGAGTTATAGCAAAGCATGTATTATGAGTCTTTGGCAGAGGTGCCTAGTCACTGGACGTTTGGTTTATATCGATGCGCTTAGGAGCAGATCGACTCCTATTGTAGATACTCGATATAGTGTGCCAAAGTCCGGTAATAAGAACGTATCACCATCTAGGAGGGGAGAGTAGGTGGAGGCTTGTTACGTTCTTATTCAAACCGGGATCCCTAGATAAGAGTCGAGTTAAAGATTAAGAGTTTAAGAGTTTGAGTTAAAGCTTTATATCGATTTATGTTTTCGTAGATTACGATACTTGTTGTTTGACAACTATTTTATGCTTTTGTATATGCTTGTATGAAATGCATGTATATATTGTTAATACTGGGAAATATGTTTCTCACCGGAGTTATCCGGCTGTTGTTGTGTTTGTATGTGTGCATGACAACAGGTGGGACAGGATCAGGGTCGAGAAGAGCATGAAAGATCGAGATTAGAGTGATGATATGGGCTTAGATGTAGAAACTGGTTGTTCAACACTTGACATGTAGTTAATAAACACTAGTTTGTTATGACTTTACTTTGTACAAGTTTTGTACCTTTGATCATGTTGTAGATATTGAACTTGATCTTGTAAATTGAATAAAATGGAGCATCACTTGTAGTAGTATTTTGAACATTTGTTTATGAGGTGCTCAATTTAAAAAAAAAAAATTCGACCTATCTTATTTAATTAATCCATTTAATCCCAAGAACGATTGAAGAAAATGAGTTAGCGTCCGGGTCCTCACAACAGCTGGAGCATTTGTCAGCCCAAATAACATCACTAAGAACTCGTAGTGCCTATATCTAGTTCTGAAGGCTGTCTTATAAACATATTCATCCTTTACATTCAGTTGATGATACCCAGAACATAGATCTATCTTAGAGAACACTGTAGCTCCCTGCAATTGATCGAATAAGTCCTTGATCCTTGGTAATGGCTATTTTTTCTTGATCGTTGTTCAAATCTTGGTAATCGATACACAACCTCATGCTCCCATCTTTCTTCTTTACGAAGAGCACTGGTGCGCCCCATGGTGAGAAACTAGGGCGGATGAATTCTTTATATAGGAGCTCATGAATTTGCTGTTTGAGTTCTAACATCTCTATTAGAGTCAACCGGTACGGTGCCTTAGATATTGGCACAGTGCCTGACACAAGGTCAATGGCGAACTCCACCTCTCTCTCTGGTGGAAGGCCTGTGACATCGTCAGGGAAAACATCAAGAATGTCTCTAACAACTGGTACATCAGATATCGACAGGGTGGGTGCATCAGGTGTTGAAATAATACTGGCCAAGAATACCTGACACCCCTTATGTATAGTCTCTGTGCCTGCATGCAAGAGATCATGCGAGGTAAACTTCTCCACCTTTTCGGTTCAGAAAGAAATTGCTCCATGCCCAACGGTCTTACCAACACTGAACTTCTATGAAAGTCAATTAGAAATCTGTTCTTCGTTAGCCGGTCCATCCCCAAGATAATATCACACTCTGGCATTGGCAACACAATCAGATCGACATAAACTAGGTGACCCTATAGTTCAAGATCGATATCTCTGACCACGCTAGTAGCTGATAACTCCTCCCCCGATGGGACTGTCACAGAGTAGCTCACGTCGAGTCCAATGGACTTGACATCCAAATAATTAGCGAACATCTCTGAGATAAAAGAGTGAGTAGCCCCGGAATCTGACAAGGAATTCGTGGCTACTTTCTTTATGAAGATATTTCCTGAGGGACATTAACAAAACACATAAACTTATACCCCAAAATACTAATCTTAACCTCATGCATAGTTGGAAATTCCTATCCAAAGTCTCCAAAATACGAAAATAACATACTATTATTCCCAAGTAAAATTCGAAGCATGAATGGCAAAAATAGTAATATGGTGTTGAATTAGATAGGTTACCAGTCAGTGAGTTGTGTCTGGGTTTGCCTCCTCGGCTTACATGGCAAAAATTCTCCCCTGGATCGGCTGCCTCCGCTGCGGGCAGTCCTTCAGCATGTGCTTGTTGTCTCCTCACTTGAAACATTTGCCTGAACCCCATAGACACTGTTCCATATGATGACGGTTTCATTTCGGGCACACTGGATACTCACCAGGCTTCTCAGGAGCCTTTTTTTGCAGAATAGGACCTTTGTCTTTCGGAGGTCCTTGAAACAGCCTCTTTCCCTGTTGCCCCTGAAATGGCTTCTTAAACTGCTGCTGGAATGGTGATGCTGGGGCGCCTGATAAGGCCTCTTGCCCTGTCGGTCATTGTCAATATCCATCTGGTCCTGGTCTACCGCCAAGGCTCTGGACACGACAATAGAATAAGTGGTAGGGCCAGCAACTCTAATATCACGGCGCAAGACCGACTGTAATCCATCGATGAAATGCCTCAGCTTCTCCCGGGTATCATTCGCAATTAACGGTACGAAGCGACACCCCCACTCAAACTTTCTTACAAACTCTGCTACGCTATTGTCTCCCTGTCGCAAAGTCATGAACTCCCAATTCAATCGGGAGCGTACTTCCTCAGTAAAGTACTTGGAGTAAAACACCTCCTTGAAACCCTCCCAAGTAAGGGTCTAAAAATCACTGCCACCGATGCACTCTCCCACCATAGTCTGACATCCCCTGCAACAGAAAAGTGGCACATCTCACTTTGTCTGCATCTTGCAGCTCCATAAAATGAATATCACCTCGATGGACTTAATTCATCCCTCTGCTATCATCGAGTAAGTAGTCTCCGAGAACTCCTTTGGACCCATTCTCCTGAATCTCTCATAAGACAACTTATTTTCAACACACATATCCACCCAATCCCATGTTTCTTAACGAATTTCAAAAATTCCTCAAGTGCCTTTATTTCTTATAAAGCATAATATCTAAATTTTTATGAGTATACCATATATACTTACCTACAAATATCACATATTACTAGACTTTTAAGAACAAACATGTAGAGCCCAAATTCAGTACACGTAAAACACATGTATTTATTTAATTTTTAAATTATTTATTTAAGTTTAAATTGATTTTTTTAGCGATGCATGATTTATTTATTTGCTTTATTTTAAATTATTTATGTTTATATGATGCGGGTTAAAATGTCTTATTGAGTTTCATGTTTCAGGCGAATATTCTATGCGGGATCGAGGAAAAGAGACCGGCGACTACTTTAGTGATTTTTAAAATGTGGCAATTTATTTTAAGTCAAGAAAGTGTCATTTTAAATTTTTTTTAAGTTTTTAGCATTTTTAAAGCCCAATTTATTTACTAGGTGATTTTAAGATTTTTTTAAAAACTTTTAAAGTTTAGCAATTGTGTAATCTATTTTGTTAATAAGGGATTTTGTAAACGTAGTGGGTATTAACTTTTTAATTAATATTTTAATTCTTAATTAAGCAATTGGCCCTAATTAAAAATACACACGTTAACACACAAAACGCACGCACACACATACTTTTACACACACCACTCTCGTTAGGCACACACACACACACACATTTCCTTCCATTTCATTTCACCTTTTTGAAGAGAAAAGCTTGGGGTTCTAGTATACCAGCAGCCATTCCCTTCCTTTTCAAATTTTCAAGCAATTCTCGTTGGGTTTCCTTCAAGAAAATCGTGCCACATTCGTCCCGGATTAACCCTCGCATTCTTCCCACTCCGGTATCGTCGTTTTGGTAACTTTAAAAATCAAAAGGCATGTCTAATATGTTTTTTCTGCATCGATCTCGTCATATTATGTGTTGTGATGTTTATTATGCGTAAAAATCCAAGTATGTTGTAAAAAGTTTGAGCAAAAACGTTTGGGTTGAATTTTGGATCGAAAATTTTAGATCTAAAAACGTGTCTTCTATCATTTCGTGGGACTGTTAAAACTGTGATTTTATGACCGTTTTCTTGGGACTGCTCAAACTGCGATTTTATGAAAAATGCATCTTTGACGTGTTCGTGAAGTTTATTTGTTGCAGGCTTCAATGGGAACCATTGGGTGATTCGCTGCTGCGTTTAAGTATATTAAGTATGATGTTGGTTCAATTTTTAGTGCTTCGTTTCGAGTCGATAGGCACTTGAATGCATTAGAAGTCGTAGGAGGAGCCTTGGTGTCAGAATGTCGTGTTCTCGTGTTGTGTTGCGTTGTTTGTGGTGCGTCATTGTTTTGGGGCATTGTGTGAGTTAGGATCATTGCCATAGTGTCCTAGGAGGAATTTCGTTGTAACGGTTCGAGTCGTTTGAGTGTAGCTTTGAAATTTCATCGAATGTGTTCATGGAGTTGGAATTTCACAGGGTTAGCGTTGCACTAAGGAGCGCTGCAGCGCCCGATCCTCGCAACTCTAGCAGCGTCGCAACACCGCTTTGCTTGGCGCCTAGGCGCTTGTCCCAAAATTTTTAAATACTATTTTAGGCTCATGTCTTCTATGTTTTGGAAAATGTCCACACATCATTTTAGGATTTGTTTCCGGGGTTGATGTCATGGTTAGTACGATGATTAAATGAGGTCAAGTCTCGAGAGATTTAGAACGTTATAAGAAAATTGTCATATTTGGTAGTGAGCACGATTATTACGTCTAGGTATCGAATTTAAGTGCTTGAATTTGTGTTAGTATGTGCAGCAGTGGCCCCAAGCAAGATCCAACGAATCCCTCAACTCCAAGTAAGTATGTTCGACGTGCAAAAGAAAATATTTTCTTTAAATTTTTGAGGTATGCTAAATGTCTTGTGACCAATTATGAACGAGTTTGGAAGCCGGTAAAGGTGGCCGGTGACCTCTCCACCCCGGTAAAACATGACCAGGTTTAGATCAGGATTGGAAAGTGGTAAAACATGACCACGGACCAATCAACCCGGTAAAGCATGACCGGGGATCTCATGTATGTCGTAGTGGATCTTCTCTGCCAGCCCAATATTGTGGTTTAGTCTGATAAGGCACATTTATGTATGGGACACTTACTTTTAAACATATCTCTACGCAAAATGATGAAGTTACGCATGCTCAAGTATGTATGATGGAAGTATGTTTATGAAAAATTTTGTGATAATGGCACGTCTATGTTTATGTTATTACGTTCAAGTTTCAAGTATGTACGCTCTACTTTAAAGATGCATGTGGTTTTATTACGTATTATTTGTTAGCTCCAGTTTATACTTGTTGATTCTTTAGACTCAGTAGACTTGATCGATGCAGGTGAGGACGAGTTTGAGGAGACGAGGGTTGGGGACCAATGAGCCGGCTTGGACTGTACAGGTGGCTAAACCCGAGAACCGCCAATGTTTTAAGATTTTATGTATGACGATTTCAATACTCTAAATGTTACGAGATTTCTTCACGTTGTTTGATCAAGTATTTTTAGCAAACTTTATTTGTGATCTTTTTATTGCAAATATTTTGGTTGAACAATTTATTTTAATGGAAATTTGAAGATTTATTTCATATCCAAGAAAATTTTTATTTTTCCGCAAATTTTAAAGTAGTTTAAAAGTACGGTACATTATAGTTGGTATCAGAGCAGTGTTCTTGTAAAGGGTTGTGCCTACTGCCAGTTGCGAAAAGCTCACAAAGTCACACTTCAAGGCTGTAAGTTTTAAAGTTCTAAATTCTTTCAAGTATTAAGCATCTAGTCAAGATTGCAGCATGTACCTGTTTATGTTCAAATTACGTGCATCTTATGATATTGATATTAAGTTCATGCATGTTGTATTTACGTGTTGGATAAATTTTGGAACAATATGCCTCCCAGATGTATGATTGTGCGTGAAGCAGGCGAGGAGAATAGGGAAGCTCAGGATGGGGAGAGGGCCGCTCCTCCTCGTCCACCGCCAGATTTGCAGGCTCATATGCTTGCAGGGATGACCCAGTTCTTCGCATAGTTTGCGGGGACCAATGCTGAAGTGGACACAGGGGCGAGGCCCAGACCAGAGGCGATCTACGAGAGATTTAAGAGGATGGATCCGAAGGAGTTCTCGGGGACTACTTGAAAGGGGATCGATTTTAGGTGTTCAAATACGCAACGGAAGTTCAAAATTTTATTTTCAAGAAGAGAAAACCGAACACCTCTACTAAAATGTGTAGTAAATACAAAAACACAAAATATGACATTCATATTGTGTTTAGAAGATATACCTATCAATCACAATGGATTGATGTTGGCTCCAACTTAGTTGATATAAAACTAAGCTCTTGATGGCAAGACAATCTTCAAGCTCTCCTTGCTCCAAAATTAGGCCCACCACCAACTAGCTAGAACCCCTCTTATTTTGCACTAAAAAAATAAGAGGATTTTTTCAAAGAGAAGTGTAGGATTTCCTCAACAATTGAAGAAAGAACAATTGGGAGAATTTTTGGTTGTAATTTTCGGCCACTATTCATCATGGGAGAGAAGCGGAAGCTTTTTCTTGGTTGTGTGAAAAGTTAAAGTAAGCATGTGCATGCCATGCCTTGGATGTTGAAAAAATAGCCTCCCAACTCTTCACCTCCCTTGCATGCTTTTCTACTTGGGCTTGTAACAATTACAAGGCCCATGGACTTTTATTTTAAATGTCTCAAACACATTTGAGACTAGCACTTGTGTGGCCCTCAATGGTTCATTGATACAACTGGCCGTGGGTTCACATCTCCATGTGATTCGGACTAAATATTTCCTTATACGAGCATACCCCAATTGCTCCATTATTACTTATCAACTCCTTGATAATAAGAATGTCAGAACTCAAGTCTGATAGTACCCAACCAATCATGTTAAACGCCTAGCAGCATCGCTTACATGATTCCCTAGGTATCAAATGATAGTGCCTGCAAGAACCATTCAATTATGGTTAGCGTACAGTACGGTCCCTTCAACTCATATATCCCGACCGATTCGACAACCATTGGTATATCGAGAGTTGTCAATGAATCGATACTATGTGTCATGTCGTAGTTGCATCGATGGTGTAATCTATGAAACCCATTTCATAATTACCACCATATTCTGATCAAAGATTTCATACTACATACACATAGGATATCCATACCCGAAGGTAAGCGGTGAATCCCCGACTACAATGCATCGACTTCTATATGTTTCGACAAGACACCGAACCTTGCCACCTGATGACCCCTAAAGAGTCGGTAAACAAGTCAAAGTGTAATGCTAGCACATAGAGTCTCAATGTTGTCCCGGATCATAAGGACTAATGGTGTACAACCATAAACTAGGACGTTTCTACTCGATAAGTGAGAACCACTTGGAAAGTCCTTTATGGAGGGTTGTTCAGTGCACTCTACCAGGAGCACATATCTGCAAGCTCAGACATCACAATGTCCCCTACCAATGAAACATAGTACTCACATCGCAGATACTAGTCTCGAACTCGAGCGGCCTATATCCTTCTTAGCGGCGGCTGAATCGACTAGGAACTGTTTAGAATATACAGTATTCCAAATATTAGTTTCATGATACTCATCATATGAGCATCTCATATTCTTTCTACTATTTGTATATTCAAGGACTTTATCTATGCAACACTTGGGTCGACGTGCACCTACTCTAACACTACTGACCCGATGATAGCAGAAGGATGTATTAAGTCCATCGAGGTAATCTTTGCTTTTATGGAGCTGCAGGACGCAGACAGGGTCAGGTTTGCCACTTTCCTTCTGACAGGAGACGCCATAATTTGGTGGGAGAGTGCATCAATGTCAGTGAACTTGAAAACACTGACTTGTGATGGTTTCAAAGAAGTTTTCTACTCCAAGTACTTCACTGAGGAAGTACGATCCAGATTGACCAGAGAGTTCATGACGCTGCGACAGGGAGACAGTTACATCGCAGATTTTGTCAGGAAGTTTTAGAGGGGGTGTCACTTTGTGCCCCAAATTGTAAATGATGCCCGGGAGAAGTTGAGGTATTTTATGGATGGTTTGCGGCCGATCTTCTTGCGTATTGATGTGAGGGTTGTTGGTCCTACCACCTATGCCATTGTCGTGTCTAGAGCCTTGGCGGCAGAGTAGGACCATAGGGATATAGAGGTTGACAGACAGGGAAAGAGGCCCTACAAGGCACCTCAGCAGCAGCAACAACAGCGACCCCAGATCAAGAGGCCTTTCCAAGGACAGCAGGGGAAGAGGTCATTTCAGGGACCGCCGAAAGGCAAGGGTCCTATTCTCCAGCAGAAGGCTCCACAAAATCCTGGTGAGTACCTAGTATGCCCAAAGTGCCACCACCAGCATCCGGGACAGTGATTATGGGGATCAAGCAAATGGTTCAAATGCAAAGCCAGCGATCATATGCTGAAGGATTGCCCACATTGGAGGCAGCCGACCCAGGGTAGAGTGTTCGCCATCCAGGCAGAGGAGGCGAACCCAGACACAACCCTGTTGACTGGTAACTTATTTAATTTAGTACAGTATTATTTTTTCTATGCATGTTTTGAATTTTTGGGATTATTAGTGTGCTAGATAGTATTTTTGGTGACTTGTTTAGATGTTTTCTTCTATACATGAGGTTAAGATTAGAAATTTTTTGGGATATAAGTTTTGTGTTGTGCTAACGTCTCTCAGGAAATATCTTTATAAAGAGAGTTGCCACGAAGGCCTTGATAGTTTCTGGCGCCACTCACTCTTTTATTTTGGAGACGTTTGCTAATCATCTGGACGTCAAGTCTATTGGACTTGACGTGAGCTATTCAGTGACAGTCCCTTTAGGGGAAGAGTTATCAGCTACTAGTGTGGTCAAATACATTGACCTGGAGCTACAGGACCACCTGGTGTAGCCGATCTAATCGTGTTGCCAATGCCTGAATTTGATATTATCTTGGGAATGGACTGGCTGATGAAGAACAGAATTCTTATTGATTTCCAGAAAAATCAGTGTTGGTAAGGCCGTTGGGCATGGAGCAGTTTCTCTTTGAGCCGGATAGATTGAGGAGTTTCCCTCGCATGATCTCTTGCATGCAGGCACAAAGACTTATTCATAAGGGATGTCAAGCTTTCTTGGCCAGCATTATTTCCGTACCTGACGTACCCACTCCGTCAATATCTGATGTACCAGTAGTCAGAGATTTTCCTGACGTTTTTCCCGATGACGTCACAGGCTTTCCACCAGAGAGAGAAGTGGAGTTTGCCATCGACCTTATGCCAGGCACTGTGCCAATCTCCAAGGCATCATACCATTTAGCTCCAGCTGAGATGTTAGAGCTCAAACAGCAGATTCAGGAGCTCCTAGACAAAGAATTCATCCGCCCTAGTTTCTCACCATGGGGCGCACCAGTGCTCTTTGTAAAGAAGAAAGATGGGAGCATGAGGCTGTGTATCGATTACCGAGAGTTGAACAAGGTAACGATCAAGAATAAATACCCACTTCCGAGGATCGAGGACTTATTTGATCAATTGCAGGGAGCTACAATGTTCTCTAAGATAGATCTGCGATCAGGGTATCATCTGCTGAAGGTAAAAGATTCAGATGTCCATAAAACTGCCTTCAGGACCAGATATGGGCATTACGAGTTCTTGGTGATGCCGTTTGGACTGAAGAATGCCCCAACGATATTTATGAACCTCATGAACCGAGTATTTCAGCCCTACCTAGATCAGTTCATCATAGTATTAATTGACGACATTCTCATCTACTCGAAGAGCCATGAGGAGCATAGTCAGCACTTGAGAACAATTTTGCAGGTCTTGTAGAGTCGCAAGTTTGTAAAATTCAGTAAGTGCGAATTCTAGTTGGAGAAGGTAGCGTTTTTGGGTCATATTGATACGAATCCTTGTACGAATGAAAGGCAAGCACGAATATAGAAATCGCACCCTCAATTCAATAACAAACAAGGAACGATTATGTTGTCCCGATCTTTTGAAACAAGTAACGATTTTGTGATATTCACCTCTAAGCGATTATAACTTAGCAACAAATATCAACGATAAAACAATTGAATTTCAAACGAACCTTCAAAGAACTTGTTTTGACAATCCGTGCGAAGAAAAATCGACAAACGCCACAAAGATGCAATCTTTGATAAGTTTGATTTTGATAAACACAAAGTACAAGCCTTGCAAATTGAGAGAAATCTCCAATAATTTGATATCAATCTTCAATGATTTCGTTCATCCCCCTTACAATACATTATATAAACAATAAAAATAAGAAAAGTTGTGTGAAAAGGCTTAAATAAGATAACTAGCAACTTTGACACGGAAGTGCGCCAAAAGACCGCGGGTGTGGTGCTTGTTTGACCGCGGGTGCGGTGTAGCTTCGGCAACAGACCGCGGGTGCGCTAATGATTTGACCACGGGTGCGGTGCAGCTTCTGGAAATTTTCTTAAATTTGATTATCATAGACCGCGGGTGCGGTCCCTTTATTAGCGCGGGTGCGCTGGTCCTTCGGTCATTGGACCACGGGTGCGGTCTCTGTTTTAGCGCGGGTGCGCTGGACCTTTGGCAATTGCACTTGAATAACATTCCAAAACCTCCAATATTATTCCCATGATTCCCAACCTCCTCTAATTTAGTCACCCAATTTGTAGATCCTCCTTGGTAGTTCATCATGAGTCCTTGAAGTGCTTCTTTAAACTTCTTGCTACGTCCCTTCGTTATAGGTCCTTCGGGCAATACCAACGAATCCCATGTTTTCTTTGGTGCTTGATCAACCACGTTTGCATCATTCTCCCCTTCTTGAAAAGGACTTGTCCTCAAATTTTGATCATCTCCTACATCAAACAACGAAAGATCACTAACATTAAAAGTAGAACTGACATTGTACTCACCTGGTAGGTCTAATTTGTAGGCATTGTCGTTAATCTTTTCAAGCACTTGAAATGGTCCATCACCCCTAGGTAAGAGCTTCGAACGTCGTTTTTCTAGAAATCTTTCTATTCTTAAGTGCAACCATACCCAATCTCCCTTTTCAAAAACAATCTTTTTCCTCCCCTTGTTGGCTTGCTTCGTATATTGTAAATTCTTCTTCTCGATGTTATTCTTGACCTTCTCATGCAAACTTCTAACGAATTCAGCTTTCTTCTTGCCATCCATGTTCAACCTTTGACTCACAGGCAAAGACATCAAATCCAAAGGAGTTAAAGGATTAAAACCATAAACAATTTCAAATATTGAATAATTCGTAGTAGAATGCACGCTACGGTTATAAGCAAACTCAACAAATGACAAACATTCTTCCCAATTTTTCACGTTCTTTTTGAGTATAGCACGCAAAAGTGTTCCTAGAGTTCTATTAACAACTTTAGTTTGTCCATCCGTTTGAGGATGACATGTAGTAGAAAACAACAGTTTAGTGCCAAGCTTAGCCCACAAAGTTTTCCAAAAGTAACTCAAAAATTTAACATCACGGTCAGATACAATAGTCCTAGGCATGCCATGCAACCTAACGACTTCCTTAAAAAACAAATCTGCAATGTTGGATGCATCATCGGTTTTATGACAAGCAATAAAATGTGCCATTTTAGAGAATCTATCAACAACAACAAATATTGAATCCCTCCCCTTCTTAGTCTTTGGCAAACCTAAAACAAAATCCATAGAAATATCAATCCAAGGTTCACTAGGAACAGGAAGTGGTGTATACAATCCATGTGGTTGTGTTCTAGACTTAGCTTGTCTACAAGTAATACACTTTTCACAAACACGCTCAACATCACGTTTCATATGTGGCCAATAAAAATGCTCATGCAAACAACTCAAAGTTTTAGCCACACCAAAGTGCCCCATCAAACCACCACCATGTGCCTCCCTCACAAGTAACTCACGATTTGATGACTTAGGAATGTACAATCTATCTTCTCTAAATAAAAACCCATTATGCAAATAAAATTTGTCATGTGGACCATGCATACATGTTTCAAATATCTCCTTAAAATCCTCATCCAACAAATACAACTCTTTCATATGTTCAAATCCCAAGATTTTCGACTCCAAGGTAGAGATTAATACATACCTCCGTGATAGTGCGTCAGCCATTACATTATCCGTACCTTGTTTGTATTTGATTATGTAGGGAAATGTACCTATGAATGCCACCCACTTAGCATGCCGCTTGTTCAGTTTCTGTTGTCCCTTAAGGTACTTTAGAAACTCATGATCGGTATGAATCACAAACTTCTTAGGCCTCAAGTAGTGTTGCCACATCTCCAAGGTCCTCACAAGCGCGTACAACTCCTTGTCATACGTTGGATAGTTTAGTGCTGCTCCATTGAGTTTCTCACTAAAGTACGCCACTGGATGTCCTCCTTGCATCATAACCCCACCAATACCTACACCTGAAGCATCACATTCAATTTCAAAAGTATTAGAAAAATCAGGCAAAACAAGTAAAGGCGCATTAATTAATTTTTGTTTAATAATATTAAAAGACTTCTCTTGCTCCTCACCCCAGTGGAATGGAACGTTCTTCTTAATCACTGCCATCATCGGTGCCGCCAGTGTGCTAAAATCTTTTACAAAACTCCTATAGAAGCTTGCAAGACCATGAAAGCTTCGAACTTGACTAACATTAGCAGGCGTTGACCAATCTCGAATAGCACTTACCTTGTCCTCATCCACTTGTATCCCCTGTGAACTTACCACAAAACCAAGAAAGACAAGTTTGCTTGTACAAAAATCACATTTCTTAAGATTAGCATATAAATGTTCAGCCCTAAGTGTTGTCAGTACAAGTCTCAAATGCTCAACATGCTCTTCTAAATCTTTACTATACACAAGAATATCATCAAAATAAACCACAACAAATTTCCCTATGTAAGCACGCAAGACATGATTCATCAACCTCATAAAGGTACTAGGAGCGTTTGTTAAACCAAAAGGCATTACCATCCACTCATATAACCCATATTTGGTTTTAAATGCTGTTTTCCACTCATCACCTTCCTTCATCCTAATCTGATGATAACCACTCTCCAAGTCAATTTTACTAAAAATACATGCACCATGCTACTCATCTAACATATCATCTAATCTAGGTATGGGATGCCTATACTTGATGGTTATGTTATTAATTGCCCTACAATCCACACACATACGCCATGAGCCATCTTTCTTAGGAACTAGTAAAACAGGTACAGCACAAGGAGACATGGACTCACGTATAAAACCCCTATCTAACAACTCACTTACCTGTAGTTGTAGCTCCTTAGTCTCCCCCGGATTGCTTCTGTAAGCTGGACGATTTGGCAATAAACTTCCGGGTACCAAATCAATTCGGTGCTCAATCCCCCTCAATGGTGGTAATCCTTGAGGTAGCTCCTCCGGAAATACATCTTCAAATTCCTGCAAAAGTGAAAGAACAATTCTCGGAAGCGATCCGGCTATATCACTTGTGTTAAAGAGAATCTCTTTGTAACGAATCAACACAAGTGGATCATGTGTGTGCAACAATTGTTTCAACTTACTCTTTTGGGCCATATATGTTTTCTTTTTGACCTCTTTCCTGTCATTTTCTTTTCCCTCATTTTTCTTTTGTATGGCTATCTCACTTTTTCTTTTAGCCATGTCATTTTTGTTTTCAAAGGCCATCTCACTTTTTAATTCACTCTTTTTTGTGGCCTCATCTCTCTTTTTTTTTTCAATTGGTCCTCCAACACTTGCTTTGGGGACAAAGGAAGTAAAACAATGGGTTCTTTCTTGAGTACAAAAGAATATTTATTTCTAAACCCATCATGTGTCACTTGCCTATCATATTGCCATGGTCTTCCTAACAAAATATGACAAGCATGCATTGGTACCACATCACACAATACCTCATCAATATACTTCCCAATCGAAAACGCAACCAAAACTTGTTTGTTCACCTTCACTTCGGCACAGTCATTCAACCACTGTAGCCTATATGGTTGAGGATGTTTCAAAGTAGGCAAGCTCAATTTTTCCACCATCTCAAGACTAGCAACATTGGTACAACTCCCTCCATCTATAATAATGTTGCAAACTTTGCGACTGACAAAACATCTAGTATGGAACAAGTTTTCCCGCTGATTCGTCTCCTCTTCTTTGACTTGGGCACTCATGATACGCCTAGTCACTAATGCCTCACCCACAACTGCTTCATATCCCTCATCAGGATTCTCTAATGCAGGCATCTCATCTTCATCCTCTCCATCATCTCCCTCACTATGAGATTCATACTCCTCATAATTATTCAATACCATCACCCTTTTATTGGGACATTGGCTAACAATATGTCCAACTCCTTGACACCTAAAACATTTAATATCTCTAGAATGATTAATAGGAGTTTCAGGTTTACCTTGCACTCCCTGCTTAGGCGCCTCCTGTTTAATGTCAACTTTGGGCTTGAACACTACCTTGCTTTCTTCACGTTTAACAACGTTGGAACGCCAAGATGTTGATGTATTACCAGATTGTGTGGTACGACCAACTCCTCTGCTCTTCAGTTGTTGCTCCACTTTTATCGCCATCTGCACCATTTCATCTAGATCCAAGTAATGTCTAAGTTCCACTTGGTCTTGAATTTTCCTGTTCAAACCAAACAGAAAACGAGCCATAATAGCCTCACTATCCTCATCTATGTTTGCTCTAATCATGACTACTTCCAATTCTTTATAGTAGTCCTCAACACTCTTCACACCATGTCTCAAAGTTTGTAACTTCTTAAACATTTCTCTTTAGTAGTGATTTGGTACAAACCTCTTCCTCATTACGCTTTTCATCTCAGCCCAAGTTTCTATAGGCCTCTCATTGCATCTTCTCTTAGTGGTCACTAATTGATCCCACCAAATAAGTGCATAATCAACAAATTCAACCACGGCCAACCTAACCTTCTTTTGTTCGGAATAATGGTGACAATCAAACACGAATTCAACTCGCTTTTCCCATTCTAAATAAGCCTCTGGATCCGACTTACCATGAAACGACGGAATTTTCATCTTAATGCTACCTATGTTATTATCTTCCTTATTCCCATCATCTTACCTACCACGTAAGGCTTCTCTTCTTCCCCTACCAAATCCTCTACCTCTTCTGCTCCTACCCCAGTTCTCGTTTTGACTCTCTTTTTCTACTCCCAATTCATAATCATCCTCTTCTTCTTCGACTGTACCCAAACCTTAGGCTTAGATTTATTTTCACTATTGCTAACTTCAAGCCTATCCAACCTCTCATATAAAGGATCCAACTCGGCCCTCATCATTCTACTAAAATGCCCAAATAACGCCTCCATTTGAACCTTAGACAACCCATGGTTCGAACTCTCTCCTACTTCCCTCTCCATTTTAATTTCAGATTTTGTACCTGCAATAAAATGTTAGTAGAAATAAAAGATTTTCCTCACCCAAATTCTCACGATCACTCCAAAGAAATAACACTCGCACTCAAATGTTTTTTCACTCGAATTTGATAGTTCTCTCAAAGGTGTGCTCAATCTTTATATTTAGTTTTTATCAAACTAACAAGATTCAACTTGTGAACACTTGCAACTGTCTCACTTGGATTGCACAAAAACAAGAACGATAGAATAACACAGAACAAATTTTTTTTTTTTCGAAAATTCTCGATTATCAAATAACAAAGGATGATAGAAATAACGCAGATCTTAAAATAGAACAAAGGATAACACAAAACTGAAACAGAACGAATTTTTGTTTTTGTTTTTGATAAATATGACAATAGAAACAAAAGTATAATACAGATCTGACGAATTTTTAAACAGATCTGAAAATGATAACTTACTTGAATCAAAGAGAACCAAAAGCTCTGATACCAAATGATACGAATCCTCGTACGAATGAAAGGCAAGCACGAATATAGAAATCGCACCCTCAATTCAATAACAAACAAGGAACGATTATGTTGTCCCGATCTTTTGAAACAAGTAACGATTTTGTGATATTCACCTCTAAGCGATTATAACATAGCAACAAATATCAACGATAAAACAATTAAATTTCAAACGAACCTTCAAAGAACTTGTTTTGACAATCCGTTCGAAGAACAATCGACAAACGCCACAAAGATGCAATCTTTGATAAGTTTGATTTTGATAAACACAAAGCACAAGCCTTGCAAATTGAGAGAAATCTCCAATAATTTGATATCAATCTTCAATGATTTCGTTCATCCCCCTTACAATACATTATATAAACAATAAAAATAAGAAAAGTTGTGTGAAAAGGCTTAAATAAGATAACTAGCAACTTTGACACGGAAGTGCGCCAAAAGACCGCGGGTGCGGTGCTTGTTTGACCGCGGGTGCGGTGTAGCTTCGGCAACAGACCGCGGGTGCGCTCGGCAACAGACCGCGGGTACGGTGCAGCTTCGGGAAATTTTCTTAAATTTGATTATTATAGACCGCGGGTGCGGTCCCTTTATTAGCGCGGGTGCGCTGGACCTTCGGCAATTGCACTTGAATAACATTCCAAAAACCTCCAATATTATTCCCATGATTCCCAACCTCCTCTAATTTAGTCACCCAATTTGTAGATCCTCCTTGGTAGTTCATCATAAGTCCTTGAAGTGCTTCTTTAAACTTCATGCTACGTCCCCTCGTTATAGGTCCTTCGGGCAATACCAACGAATCCCATGTTTTCTTTGGTGCTTGATCAACCACGTTTGCATCACATATAATATCTAGCAGCGGTATTGAGTGGATCCAGCTAAGGTGGCAGCAGTTAAGGAATGGGTTGAGCTGAAGAATGCGTCAGAGATCCGCAGTTTCCTAAGCTTAGCAGACTACTACCGGAAGTTCATTCAGGGATTTTCTTCGATAGTAGCACTTCATTAACTAAGAAGAATGCTAAATTCATATGGAGTGGAGAGAGTGCCAGAAAAGCTTTGATACTTTGAAGCAACCTCTTATTTCAGCGCCACTGTTAGCCATGCCAGCAGGGCAATGCAATTTTGTGCTATACACCGATGCTTCTAAACTCGGTTTAGGCGAAGTTTTGAAGCAGCACGGTCGGGTTATAGCTTATGCCTCCAAACATTTGAAAGTGCATGAGAATAATTATTCGACTCATGATCTTGAGTTAGCTGCCGTTGTCTTTGCGTTGAAGATATGAAGACAACCATACGTCTAGGAAGCATACTGTTCCAAACTTTACCCAACACCTAAACCCAACATGCACGAATATACTACCAATGTCATAAGATGCACGTAATTTGAATTTTAATATGCACATGCTGAAATCATGAGTAGATGCTTAATACATGAAATAATTTAAAACTTTAAAACTTACAAACTTAAGGTGTGACTTCGTGAGCTTCTCGCAACTGGCAGTAGGCGTAATCCTTTACAAGAACCTCTCTCTGATACCAACTGTAACGTACCATATTTTGAACTACTTGAAATTTGCGGAAAATTAAAATTTTTCTTAAATACAAAATAAAATTTCAAATTTCGGTCCACAATCAATTGATAAACTGATCATTCAAAACATTTGCAACAAAAAATCATAAATGAAGTTTGCTAGGAACACTTGTTTAAATATCGTAAACAATAACGTGAGATCAGAGTATGTGAAAATTTCATAATTTCTAAAAAAAACATGGGCGGTCCTCGGGTTTATCCTCTTGCTCAGTCCAAGCCGGCTCAGTGGTCCCCACCCCTCGTCTCCTCAAAGTCATCATCACTTGCATCGATCAAGTCTAGTGAGTCTAAAGACTCAACATGTATAAACTAGAAGTAACAAGTAATACGTAATAAAACCAAATGAATCTTTAAAATAGAGCGTACATATTTAAAACTAGAACATGCATACAGAAGCTTGAACCTACATACATAATGTAGAACCCAAAATCAGTATACGTAAAACCCATGCATTTATTTAATTATTAAAAGCATTTATTTAAGTTTAAAATGAGTTTTAGCCATGCATGACTTATTTAAATGCATTATTTTAAATTATTTAAGTTTAGGTGATGCACGTTAAATTGTTTTTCGAGTTTTATATTTCAGACGATTATTCGATGCGGAATCAAGGAAAATGACCGGTGACGACTTTGGAAATTTTAAAATGTGGTATTTTAATGTAAGTTGAAGTCGGGGCATTTTAAATAATTTATCAAGTTTTAGCATTTTTAAGCCTAAATCATTTATTTGGTACTCTTATGTGTTTTTAAAACCGTTTAAGTTTTAGCCATTGTGTATTTTTTTATTATTAGGGGATTTTGTAATTGAGGGGATAAACTCTTAATTAGCATTTTTATTTATTAATTTAGCATATTATATTTCCTTAATTAAATAAATTCATGCACACACACACACTTTCACGCATATTCACACAACACACACACAACACACTTCATTCTATTTTCTTAGAGAAAATATTAGGGTTCTTAGAAAAGATCAGCAGCCGCCCCCTTCCACTGAAATTCCAGCAAAGTTTTGTTGAATTTTCTTCAAAGAAAATCGAGCCACAATCGTCCCGGATCAAGCCTCGCACCATCTCCGCTTTGGTATCGCCGTATCGTGAGTTTCTCACATCAAAGGCACGTATATTCTGTTATTTCTGCATCGATCTCGTCATATTATGTGTTGTGTCATTATTTATGCGTAAAAATGCATGTGTGATGTGTAGAAATTTGAGCAATGATGTTTGGATCAATTTTGAAACAGATTTTGGATCACAAATCACGTTTTTGCTGTCTTTTCAAAAAATGTGATTTTTCGGTCGTGATTCTGAGAAAACTTTCAACACAAAAATTGTAAAACTTTTTTATATCTTCGATTTAACAGTAAATTTGAAATATTTGGGTACAAATTGAGTGAGTTATGGCGTTTTTCTTGGGACTGCTCAACTGCATTTTTCAGAAAATTATGTATTGATGCGTTCTTGAAGTTTTATTGTTGCAGGCTTCATTGGGGATCGACGAGTAATTTTTGATGCGTATAGGTATGCTTAGTATGATGTTGGGCTGGTATTTGGATTTCCGGGTAGTGTCGATAGGCACTTGAATTCATTAGAAGCCGTAGGAAACGATTTGGGGTTAATTTCCGTGTTTTGAGTTGTATTGTGTCGTAGGGTGGATGTCGTTGTTTTGGGATGGTTGTACGGGTTTGGATTCAAGGTTATATATCCTAGGAAGGGTCTCGGGTGTCGACTTTTGGTCGGGATGATCGAGTTAGGACAAATAAGCCTTGAGTATATGAAATTTTTGTTGGTTCACGCGTACCGAGTCTGCACGGACCCGTACACGGACCCTGGCACGGGGTCCATGCCATTGTTCCCTCCTTAGTGTCAGTAAACCGAGCCTGCACAGACCCTTCCACGGACCCTGACACGGGGTCCATGCCTTTGTTTCCTTGGAAGTGTCAAATTTGCGAGCCTACAGGGACCCCTAGACGGACCTAGCACGGGTTCCGTGTACTTCATATTTTTGGGAAATTTTACTGTGTCTTGGGAGTTTCATGTCTTGGGTTAGTACGATGATTTAAATGAGGTCAAGTCCCGAATGTTTTAGAATGTCTTAAGTTATTTATTGAATTCAGTGGTGAGCACGTATACCTACGTCTAAGCTATGCAAGTTAAGTATTAAAAATTCATGTTCGTATGTGCAGCAGTGGCCCCAAATGAAATCCAACGAATCCCTCAATGCCAAGTAAGTATGGTGAAGTGCAAGAAAATATTTTCAAGTTTTTGAGGTATGCTAAATGTTTTGTGACCAATTTATGTATAGGGTTGGAAAGCCTTAAATCATGAACGGGGTCCAACCCACCCCGTTAAAGCATGAACGGGTTCAGATCATGATTGGAAAGCGTTAAATCATGAACGGGGACCAATCCGTCCGTTAAAGCATGAACGGGGATCTCATGTATGTGGCAGTGGATTTTTCTCTGTCAGCCTAGTACTGTGGTTTAGTCCGATCAGGCGATTATGTTATGGGTCACTTGCTTTGAAACATGCCTCTACGCAAAATGATGAAGTTTATGTATGTTCATGTATGTACAAGAACGCAAACTCGTTTAAGAAAAGTTTTATGTTTATGGCACGTCTACGTAAGTACGTATGTAAGTTCAAGTTTAAGGGCAAGTTCAAGTTTCAAGTTATGTATGCTCTATTTTAAAGTTGCATATGGTTTTATTATGTAGTACTTGTTACTCCCAGTTTATGCGTGTAGAGTCTTTAGACTCACTAGACTTGATCGATGCAGGTGAGGATGATTTCGAGGAGACCAGGGGTGGGGACCAAGGAGCTGGCTTGGACTGAGCAGGGGGCTAGACCCGAGGACCGCCCAAGTTTTTAAGTTTTTTGAAATGTCAAACACTCTGATTTCACGCCACTAGTTATGAGATTTTAAACAAATACTTTTATCAAACTTTATTTTTAGATCTTTCGTTGCAACGACTTTTGAGACGTACAATTTATTTTATCGAATTTTGAAGGTTCACCTTTTATTTAAGAAAATTTTTAATTTTTCCGCAAATTTTAAGTAGTAAAAGTACGGTACGTTACAGTTGGTATCAGAGCGGTGTTCTTGTAAAGGGTTATGCCTACTGCTAGTCGCAAGAAGCTCACGAAGTCACACCTCAAGTCTGTAAGTTTTAAAGTTTTGAGTTATGTTATGTACTAAGCATTAAGTTATGATTTCAGCATGTCCATGTTTTAAGTTTCGAGTTACGTGCATCTTATACTATCGATATCATGTTCATGCATATGGGGTTTACGTGTTGGGTAAATTGTTGGAACAGTATGCCTCCTAGACGTTTGATTAACCGGGAAGCTAGGGATGAAGACAGAGAGGCTCGAGAGGAAGGGAGAGACGCTCCACCTCCTCCACCGCCGGATATGCAAGCTCAGATGCTTGCAGGTATGACGCAGCTCTTCGCACAGTTTGCGAGGGACCGGGCTGTGGTAAATACAAAAGCGAGGCCCAGACCAGAAGCAGTTTACGAGAGGTTCAGACGGATGAGGCCAAAGGAGTTCTCGGGGACCACTGACCCGATGATAGCTGAAGAATGGATTAAGTTCATCAAGGTAATCTTCGATTTTATGGAACTGACCGATGCAGATAGGGTCAGGTGTGCCACGTTCCTTCTGACAGGGTACCCCAGACTATGGTGGGAGAGTGCGTCAGTGGCAGTCAACTCGCAGGTGTTGCCTTGGAATGGTTTCAAGGTGGTATTCTACTCCAAGTACTTTACTGAAGAAGTACGGTCCAGACTGTCCAGGGAATTCATGACGTTGCGTCAGGAGGATAGCAGCGTTGCAGAGTTTGTGAGAAAGTTTGAGAGGGGGTGTCACTTTGTGCCCCTGATAGCTAATGATGACCAGGGGAAGCTGAGGCATTTCATGGATGGTTTGCGGCCGATCTTGCGCCGTGATGTCAGGGTTGCTGGTCCGACTAACTATGCCGTGACAGTATCTAGAGCCTTGGCGGCAGAGCAGGACCAGAGAGATATCGAGGTTGATAGGCAGGGCAAGAGGCCCTATCAGGCACCACAGCAGCAGCAGCAGCATCAGCGACCTCAGTTTAAGAGGCCGTTCTAGGGCCAGCCAGGGAAGAAACCATATCAGGGACCGCCAAAAGGCAAGGGTCCTATTCAACAGCAAAAGGTGCCTCAGAAGCCCGGTGATTTCCCAGTGTGTCCTAAGTGCAACCGCCAGCACCCGGGGCAGTGTTTATACGGGACAGACAATTGTTTCAAATGCGGGGCAAGTGACCACATGTTGAAGGAGTGCCCACAGTGGAGGCAGCTGACCCAGGGCAGAGTGTTCGCCATGCATGCGCAGGAGGCAAACCCAGACACGACATTACTGACCGGTAAACTTTCCTACCCAAGCTCAGTACCATTTCTCCTTGCATGTTGGAAATTATTTGAGAATTATTAGTGTGCTAGTGATATTTTTGAGTGACTTGGGATATTAATTTTCCGCTATGCCTGAGGTTAATGTAGAATTTTGGGGATATAAATTTTGTGTTGTGCTAACGTATCTCAGGAAATATTTTCATAAAGAGAGTATCCACGAAGGCCCTGATAGACTCAGGAGCCACTCATTCCTTTATCTCAGAATCATTCACTAGTCATCTAGACGTCAAGTCTATTGGACTCGACGTGAATTATTCAGTAACAGTCCCATCAGGGGAGGAGTTGTCAGCTACTAGTGTGGTCAGGGACATTGATCTTGAACTGCAGGGCCACCTAGTATATGCCGATCTGATAGTGTTGCCGATGACAGAATTCGATATTATTTTGGGTATGGACTGGCTGACGAAGAACTGAGTCCTGATTGATTTTCAGAAAAGGTCAGTATTGGTTAGACTGTTGGGCATGGAGCAATTTCTTTTAGAACTAGCCAGATGGAGAAGTTTCTCTCGCATGATCTCTTGCATGCAGGAACGGAAACTTATTTCCAAGGGGTGTCAGGCTTTCTTGGCCAGTATTGTCTCCGCACCTGACATACCCACTCCGTCTATATCTAATGTGCCAGTACTCAGAGACTTCCCAGACGTCTTTTCTGATGACGTCACAGGCCTTCTACCAGAGAGAGAGGTGGAGTTTGCAATTGATCTTATGCCAGGCACTGTGCCAATCTCCAAGGCACCGTACCATTTAGCTCCAGCTGAGATGCTAGAACTCAAACAGCAGATTCAGGAGCTCCTTGACAAGGAATTCATCCGCCCTAGTTTCTCACCGTGGGGCGCAGCAGTACTCTTCGTAAAGAAGAAAGATGGGAGCATGAGACTGTGCATCGATTACCGAGGGTTGAACAAGGTAACGATCAAGAATAAATACCCACTTTCTAGAATCGAAGACTTGTTTGATCAGTTGCAGGGAGCTACAGTGTTCTCCAAGATAGATCTTCGATCAGGGTATCACCAGCTGAAGGTGAAAGATGCAGATGTACACAAGACAACCTTCAGAACCAGATATGGGCATTACGAATTTTTAGTGATGCCGTTTGGACTGACGAATGCTCCAACGATTTTCATGGATCTCATGAATCGAGTATTTCAGCCCTACCTAGATCAATTCTTCATAGTACTCATTGACGATATTCTTATCTACTTGAAAATCCATGAGGAGCACAACCAGCATTTGAGAACAGTTTTGCAGACCCTGCAGAGTCGTAAGCTATTTACGAAGTTCAGTAAGTGTGAATTCTGGTTGGAGAATGTAGCCTTTTCGGGTTACATAGTGTCAAGCAATGGTATCGAGGTGGATCCAGCGAAGGTGGCAGCCGTTAAGGAATGGGTTGAGCCGAAGAATGCTTCAGAGATCCGCAGTTTTCTGGGTTTAGCCGGTTAGTATCGTAAGATTATTCAGGGATTTTCGTCAATAGCAGTGCCACTCACTTCATTGACAAAGAAAAATGCTAAGTTCGTGTGGAGTGGCGAGTGCCAGAAGAGTTTCGATACTTTGAAGCAAGCTCTCATTTCAGCGCCAGTGTTAGCCATGCCATCCGGGCAAGGAGATTTTGTGCTATACACCGATGCATCTAAGCTCGGGTTAGGCGCAGTGTTGATGCATCATGGTCGGGTTATAGCTTATGCTTCCAAGCAGTTGAAGGTGCATGAGAAGAACTACCCGACTCATGATCTTGAGTTAGCCGTCGTTGTCTTTGTTTTGAAAATTTGGAGACAATATTTGTACGGCGAGAAATGCCAGATATTCACTGATCACAAGAGTCTCAAGTATTTCTTCGCGCAGAAAGAGCTGAATATGAGACAGAGACGGTGGTTGGAGTTAGTAAAATATTACGATTGCGAAATTAGCTACCATCTGGGAAAAGCTAATGTTGTCGCAGAAGCCTTGAGCAGAAAGGTGGAAGTTGTAACTTAGTTGTCAGTGCAGAGACCTTTTCAATCTGAGATTCAGAGGTTTGGGTTAGAGTTTTATTCCAAGGGCAGAGCTTCCAGACTATCTAATCTGGCAGTCAAGTCTGATTTGCTAGACCGAATCCGTAGAGGACAGCCCTCAGATAATCAGTTGCAGAAATGGAGGCTGAAAGATGAGGCCAAGGGCAGTGTACGCTACGCAGTGTCAGATGGTATTGTGAGGTACAGAGGTAGAATGTGGGTGCCTAGTGTTGATTCGATCAGAGAGGATATTATGATAGAGGCACACGCATCTCCGTGTTCTATTCACTCGGGAGGCACCAAAATGTACAAGGATCTTCAGATTTTGTATTGGTGGCAAGGGATGAAGCGAGACATCTGTCGATTTGTATCCGAATGCCTCACTTGTCAGCAGATGAAGGCAGAGCATCAGAGGTCGGCAGGAATGCTTAAGCCACTCCCTATCCCCGAGTGGAAGTGGGAGAGTATCACAATGGACTTCGTGGTTGGTTTGCCAAAGTCAGTCAGAGGTTTTAATGCCATTTGGGTCATAGTGGATCGATTCACTAAGCCAGCACATTTCTTGCCAGTGAAGACGACTTTCTCCATGACGCAGTACGCGGAGCTTTATATCAAGGAGATAGTCCGATTGCACGGGATCCCAGTTTCTATTATGTCCGACAGGGACCCGAGGTTTACATCGTCCTTTTGGAAGAGTTTGCATGCAGCCATGGGACGAAGTTGTTATTCAGTACAGCTTTTCACCCGCAGACAGATGGCCAGTTGGAGCGAGTGATTCAAATTTTGAAGGATCTATTGCGAGCCTGTATGATCGATTTCAAGGGGACTTGGGAGTCAAAACTACCTTTAGTGGAGTTTACCTACAACAACAGTTTCCAAGCATCTATAGGTATGGCTCCCTATGAGGCGTTGTATGGGAGAAAGTTCAGATCGCCGATTCATTGGGATGAAGTTGGAGAAAGAGCAGAACTTGGCCCAGAGATAGTTCAACAGACTGTAGACGTGGTGGTCAAGATTCGAGACAGAATGATGATCGCCCAGAGCCGTCAAAAGAGTTATGCTGATAAAAGGAGAAGAGATCTAGAGTTTGCCGTAGGTGATCACGTTTTCGTGAAGATAGCACCCATGAAGGGTGTTATGAGATTTGGGAAGGGAGGTAAGCTGAGCCCGAGGTTTATTGGGCCATTTGAGATTCTTGACAGAGTTGGGACACTAGCTTATCGTGTTGCCCTTCCGCCGAATCTGGCCGGGGTACACAATGTGTTCCATGTCTCGATTTTTAGGAAGTATCTAGCTAATCCTTCGCATGTTCTGAGCTACGAGCCGTTGCAGTTGGCTTCAGACCTGTCATATGAGGAAAGACCTGTCCAAATCCTAGACAGGCAGGAGCGCAAACTTCGGAACAAGGTGACCAAGCTGGTCAAAGTTCGGTGGCTGAATCAATCAGTGGAAGAAGCCACTTGGGAGACTGAAGCTGATATGATAATTCGCTATCCGGAGTTGTTCGATAAGATTTAATTTCGAGAACGAAATTTATATAAGTGGGGGAGAAACTGTAGAGCCCAAAATCAGTACACGTAAAATCCATGCATTTATTTAATTATTAAAAGCATTTATTTAAGTTTAAAATGAGTTTTAGCCATGCATGACTTATTTAAATGCATTATTTTAAATTATTTAAGTTTAGGTGATGCACGTTAAATTGTTTTTCGAGTTTCATGTTTCAGGCGATTATTCGAGGCGGGATCGAGGAAAAAGACCGGTGACGACTTTGGCAATTTTAAAATGTGGTATTGTATTGTAAGTTGAACTCGGGACATTTTAAATAATTTATCAAGTTTTAGCATTTTTAAGCCTAAATCATTTATTTGGTACTCTTATGAGTTTTAAAAACCTTTTAAGTTTTAGCCATTGTGTATTTATTTATTATTAGGGGATTTTGTAATTGAGGGGATAAACTCTTAATTAGCATTTTTATTTATTAATTTAGCATATTATATTCCCCTAATTAACTAAACTCACGCACACTGTGGGGACCCGAACTTAATTCAATTCTTAATCACATTCTTGGAATAATTAATCAATTAAAATAAATATGGTCTAAATTTTTTTTTAAATACGAGAGTATGCAGCATATGAAATAAGTCCTATCTCATTTTCAAGATCACTATTCAGGTCTAAGTACAAGTCCTGTACAACCATAAATCATAATAACTACTGTTTCTTCACTACATCTCAGGTGATATAACAGATATACTCCTAAGTCCGGATCTCCACACTAACTGTCTTCTCTCATCCTCTTCTTGACCCTGATTCAGCCCCACCTGTTGTCATGCACACATACAAAATAA
The DNA here is from genome assembly GCF_025594145.1 of Primulina tabacum. Lineage (NCBI taxonomy): Eukaryota > Viridiplantae > Streptophyta > Magnoliopsida > Lamiales > Gesneriaceae > Primulina > Primulina tabacum. Next base: position 42,791,995 of record NC_134552.1, on the reverse strand, counting down.
GACAACAGCCGGATAACTCCGGTGAGAATAAATCTCAGTATAAACAATGTAAACATGCAATTATATAAAAACATATATAAACGCATAAATAAGACATCATTAACATGTAGCAACTCAACAAACATGAATGATATAAACACTGTAAATCAACATGTCGTATCAGACTCAACTCAACCGACGCATCGTCTCAGACTCAACTCAACTGACGCGTCGTCTCAGACTCGACTCAATTCTAATCTAGGGATCCCGGTGTCTGAATAATGATAAATATACCGAATCTCAGTCGATAGGAATGAATCAATCCCTAAACGGCATCGATATAATTCATATATCCAGTGTCTGGGCGAATCGGCCGCAGAATTGACGAATCAGTCAAAGAAAGGCGAATCAGCCAATGACTAGACGAATCAGCTAATAACTAGACGAATCAGCCAGTAACTAGGCGAATCAGCCAATGACTCAATACATACAATGTCTATGAATCAATAGACCATACAAATCAATCTCATCAATTACAAGTATCAATGCAATAAACTAAAGTATGTGATTTAGGGAGACTCGAGTCAAACCTCACTCGAGTTGTGCAATCCCAACTCAACATTAATTTATACCTTTCTTTCTGATACTCTGACTCTGTCGAAGTCTCGAACTCAAAGCCTGTCAATACTCAATCTGACAATAACAATATTGAGGGTACGGCATCAATACACCACTCAATCAATACTGGATATAATCAGAATTCAATCAAATTCTGTTTCAACAATATAATGTCATAATTTCAATATATCCAGCACTACCATATCAGTCAGATATCAATTCCAACACCTCATAATCAATAACAATTCAGTTCTGATATCAAATCAACTCCAAAACTACTCCGAAAATCATAACAATTTCATATGGTATCTGTTCTCCAGTCCGGTTTCGATTATAGGATGTCTAACATGACAAGAACATCATATATGAATCATATCAGATTTTGACAATACCATAATTTCAAATCATATCAAAACGTAGCAAAACTTACGTCCAGTTGTAACCTACGTCGATAGGAACTCAATACCGAAGTCGGATTCAAAATCGGACGGGCGGATTTCTCACAAAAGGAGTAAGGATTTTCTTTCTTTCTCTGAATCTTACTTCACGATTCCTTCCTTCTTTTTCCCGACTGAAGACTCATGTATATATATATATATATATATATACATACTCGCACATGCAAAAGGACGGGTGGCTCAATGTGCATACTGCACGTCTCGCGCATATGCGCGAGACCTACGGGTCTCGTGGATAAGCTTCTCGGCAGCTCGCGCATATGCGCGACTCATCTCCGCGCATATGCGCGAGGTCCTCTGGACTTCGCTTGTACAGGCTCGCGCATATGCGCGACTCACTTCGTGCATATGCGCGAGGTCCTCTGCCTACGTTGCGCATATGTGGCATCTGTGCTACGCATATGCGCGAGGGCTACTGTTCCTCGCACATTTTCATGCATTATCTCGTCTTTCCCGGTCCGATCCTTTCCGTCTATAATCATATCAATTATCTCCAAATCATTTCAGGTTAATAGGATAAAATTCTCGGGCCTTACACACACACACACACACACACACAAACACACACACTTTCACGCCTATTCACACAACACACACACAACACACTTCATTCTATTTTCTTAGAGAAAATATTAGGGTTCTTAGAAAAGATCAGCAACCGCCCCCTTCCTCTGAAATTCCAGCAAAGTTTTGTTGAATTTTCTTCAAAGAAAATCAAGCCACAATCGTCCCAGATCAAGCCTCGCACCATCTCTGCTTCGGTATCGTCGTATCGTGAGTTTCTCACATCAAAGGCACGTATATTCTGTTATTTCTGCATCGATCTCGTCATATTATGTGTTGTGTCATTATTTATGCGTAAAAATACATGTGTGATTTCTAGAAGTTTGAGCAATGATGTTTGGATCAATTTTGAAACAGATTTTGGATCACAAATCACGTTTTTGCTGTCTTTTCAAAAACTGCGATTTTTCGATCGTGATTCTGAGAAAACTTTCAACACAAAAATTGTAGAACTTTTTGATTCCTTCGATTTGACAGTAAATTCGAAATATTTGAATACAATTGAGTGAGTTATGGCATTTTTCGTGGGACTGCTCACACTGCATTTTTTAGAAAATTATGTATTGATGTGTTTTTGAAGTTTTATTGTTGCAGGCTTCGTTGGGGATCAACGGGTGATCGTTGCTGCGTATAGGTATGCTTAGTATGATGTTGGGTTGGTTTTTGGATTGCCGGATAGTGTCGATAGGCACTTGAATTCATTAGAAGCCGTAGGAAATGATTTGGGGTTAATTTCCGTATTTTGATTTGTATTGTGTCGTAGGGTGGATGTTGTTGTTTTGGAATGGTTTTACGGGTTTGGATTCAAGGTTATAATATCTTAGGAAGGGTCTCGGGGTGTCGAATCTTGGTCGGGATGATCGAATTAGGACAAATAAGCCTTGAGTATATGAAATTTTCGTTGGTTCACGCGTACCGAGTCTGCACGGACCCCTACACGGACCCTGGCACGGGGTCCGTGCCCTTGTTCCCTCCTTTGTGTCAGTAAATCGAGCCTACACGGACCCTTCTACGGACCCTAACGCGGGGTCCGTGCCTTTTTTTCTTGGAAATATCAAATTTGCGAGCCTACACGGACCCCTAGTCGGACCCTAGCACGGGGTTCGTGTCCTTACTTCTTTTCGAGCATTTCTATTGCGAACCTAGACGGACCCATACACGGACCCGGGCACGGGGTCTGTGTACTTCATATTTTTGGGAAATTTTATTATGTCTTGGGAGTTTCATATCTTGGGTTAGTACGATGATTTAAATGAGGTCAAGTCCCGAATGTTTTAGAATGTGTTAAGTTATTTATTGAATTCGGTGGTGAGCACATATACCTACGTCTAAGCTATGCAAGTTAAGTATTAAAAATTCATGTTAGTATGTGCAGCAGCGGCCCCAAATGAAATCCAACGAATCCCTCAACGCCAAGTAAGTATGTTGACGTGCAAGGAAATATTTTCAAGTTTTTGAGGTATGCAAAATGTCTTGTGACCAATTTATGTATGGGGTTGGAATGCGTTAAATCATGAACGGGGACCAACCCACCCCGTTAAAGCATGAACGGGTTCAGATCAAGATTGGAAAGCGTTAAATCATGAACGGGGACCAATCAGCCCGTTAAAGCATGAACGGGGATCTCATGTATGTGGCAGTGGATTTTTCCCTGTCAGTCCAGTACTGTGGTTTAGTCGGATCAGGCGATTATGTTATGGGTCACTTGCTTTGAAACATACCTCTACGCAAAATTATGAAGTTTATGTATGTTCATCTATGTACAAGTACGCAAGCTCGTTTAAGAAAATTTTTATGTTTATGGCACGTCTACGTATGTACGTATGTAAGTTCAAGTTTAAGGGCAAGTTCAAGTTTCAAGTTATGTATGCTCTATTTTAAAGTTGCATGTGGTTTTTTTATGTAGTACTTGTTATTCCCAGTTTATGCGTGTTGAGTCTTTAGACTCACTAGACTTGATCGATGCAGGTGAGGATGATTTCGAGGAGACCAGGGGTGGGGACCAAGGATCTGGCTTGGACTGAGCAGGGGGCTAGACCCGAGGACCTCCCAAGTGTTTAAGTTTTATGAAATGTCAAACACTCTGATTTCACGCCACTAGTTATGAGATTTCAAACAAATACTTTTGTCAAACTTTATTTTTAGATCTTTTGTTGCAACAACTTTTGGGACGTACAGATTATTTTACCGAATTTTGAAGGTTCACCTTTTATTTAAGAAATTATTTAATTTTTCTGCAAATTTTAAGTAGTAAAAGTACGGTACATTACACATAACGTAGACGTGCCATCAACGTAAAATTTTTCTTAAACATGCTTGCATCATACATTGGTGTGCTGTCGTTGACCCACCAAAATTAAATTCCTACTCTCTAAATAAAATTAGTGTAATGATGAGCAGGGTCGAATCCACAGGGAACGAGAGATTTATTTCTTTCGAGCAAAATGTAAATAAAGGGGTAATTTTGGAATATTAATTCAATAAAATGCTAAACTAAATTACTTCAAGAACGGAAAATAATAAATTTAAATGACAATTAATCAACTAGGATAAAGTAAAGAATTTAATATGAGAAAGATCTGATTCAAGGGAGTTCTACTATTTAATCATATCACTGTTCATCGGCAAATAAACAATTTATCCAAGTTGTTCCAAGCAATTAACCTTAAAATTATAGGGATCGCCGCTAAAATTCTTGTGTTTTCCTAAATTAGTTGACCGAACCCAGCATCCCGTCAAAACTTATCAATAACCAACTGGGAACGATAGCGTTCCATATTAATTAACGATAGCTTTTAGATCTGTGAAAACAGTTAATATTGAAATCTAACAATCGAGATAGCTGCAATTGATAAATCCAATTTTGTTGATTTATTTAGATTAAATATATTATGATAGCACAACAAATCTAATCTATGTGTAATGCCCGAGAATTAATAACTGTAATTAACAATGATTTATTTACAATTTTATGTGATTATGAAAGGATTAACCGAGACCCGATTTGAGATAACGCGTAAAAAGATGTATGTGCGAGGATGAGCTCTCGCGCATATGCGCGACCAGCCGGGCGCATATGCGCGAAATGTCCAGAGGACCTCGCGCATATGCGCGACCTGAACCCGCGCATGTGCGCGAGGGTGGCAGAGAGTTGGGCATGAATTTGAGTACCTCGCACATATGCGCCGAATGAGGGCGCGCATATGCGCGAGGCACTGTGCACATCACGCGCCGAGACATATGGTCTCGCGCATATGCGCCGGTAGATGTCGAGCATATGCGCGAGACGTGTTGCACGTAGAGTGAGCCATTTGCCTTGTTGCATGTACGTGTATGAATATATATATATATATATATATATATATATATATATATATCAACATATACGTTTTAAGCATCAGAAAAGGGAAAGCGAAGGAACGTTGTCAAAATTGTTTTGAAATCGTGGAGTCGCGATTGTGTACAATCCGTCCGTCTGATTTTGAATCTGACTATGGTACTGTGTTCCTATCAACGCAGGCTACAACTGGACGTAATTTTTACTACGTTTTGACATGTTTTGAAATTATGATATTGTCAGAATTGCATGGAATTCATATATGATGTCCTGGACATGTTAGACATCATAGAATCGAAGTCAGATTAAGAAACGGACTGATTATGGAATTGTTATGATTTTCTGAAGTTAATTGACTGAGATACGATATCAGATTGTATTGGTATCGATTATTAGTTGAGGGAATTATTATCTGGTGATGTTATATTGACCGGGATATCGGGATTGTGCGGTTATACCATTGATTTTGAATTATTGATCAGATTGGTACCGATTTAAACGGTATATTGATATAATATCATTGATATTGCCATTGCCAGATAGAGGGATTGACAGAGTTTGAATTCTAGAACGAAACTACGAACGAAAGGTATAAGTCAATGTGGTATCGGGAGATCGACTTAAGTCGGTTTAGACTTGAGTTTCCCTAAATCACATACTTACTTTATTTCATTGATATTTGCATTGATTTGATTGATGTACTTGTTCTCTTGATTTATAGACAGCAGGTATTAGACGAGAAATCTTGGGACAGAAGTTCCTGATAGTGGTGGGATCGCCACAGGCACATTGCACGATGTCACAAGATAGTGTATTGGCGATAGTGCCAAAGTCTGTCACCGGATTATTGGCTATCGATGTGGATAGAATTTGGGTTTCTTCAATTTTTGTTGATCGATGTCGTATCGGTGTGGATAGAATTGGAGCTTCTTCTATTACTGATGATCGATATTATATCGGTATGGATAGAATTAGAGTTCCTTCTATTACTGGTGATTGATACCATATCGGTGTGAATAGAATCAGACCTTTTTCTATTTCTGGTGATCGATACCTTATCGACGTGGATAGAACTGGAGTCTTTTATATTACTGTTGGTCGATATAGGAATGCCAACTTCTGGAAACCGGGATCCCTAGACTAGGATTGAGTCTAGTTTAAATTGTGTAGCTACGAGTATTGTCGACAGTTTGATATTAGTTATGTTTCAGATTTTGATACATATTGCTGTTACCTGTTACATGCTTTATATTTGTTTATATGATTGCATGTTTCGTTGATTTATACTGAGATTATATTCTCACCGGAATTATCCGGCTGTTGTCTTGTCTATATTTGTACATGACAACAGGTGAGACAGGTTCATGGTCACGGAGATAAAGAGAGAGATCATGATTAGAGTGGCGGCTCCGGACTTGGATTAGAGATAGGGTTGGACACTTGATATTAGCTGTTAAACCTTAATTAAATAAATGTATGTGGTACAGAATTGGTACTTTTATATACTGACATGTATATATGTTTTTATGTCACTACGTTCCGCATCATTTAAAAAAAAAAATTTTAGACCCTGTTTATTATAATTGATTAATATGTCCTAATGATGATTAAGAACATGATTAACGTCCGGGTCCCCACAACAGGTGGTATCAGAGCGATAGATTCTTGAGACTTAGATAGGAGCTAGTGAGCGAGGTAGATTAAAGTTTTCTTTCCTGCTTTTGATTGCTAGCATGATTTACTGCTTTATAATGCATGTTTATCTGTTTATCTGACTTGATTTGAAAACATGTATTATTGAGAATGGATCAGCACCGATTCTGGATCAGCTGTAAGATGATCCGAGGAGGATTGAAACTGATATGTGGTAGTTGGAATTACTAACCTCCTTGATTATCAGATATGCCTCCGAGAAGAGTACCAGAACAGGGTAGTACTTTAAATCCTCCCATGGATGTGACAGCTACTCCCATGGAGACCTTGTTAAAGAGATTTCAGTCGTTCCATCCACCAACTCTGAAGGGTATGGAGAATTCAGTGGAATGCGAGAGTTGGTTAGATGATATCGAGATGTTGTTTGAGTCCTTGGATTATACTGATGAGAAGAGGGTGAAACTGATCGGACATCAGTTGCATGACGTTGCCAAAAACTGGTGGATCACAACGAAACTGGCATTGGAACAACGAGGTACGGCCATTACCTGGAATGTGTTTAAGGCTGAATTTTATCAACGGTTCTTTCCAGTTTCATATAGGAAGGACAAGGGAGCCGAGTTCGCCAACTTGAGACAGGGCCAACTAAATATCGAGGAATACGTGGCTAAGTTCTCTACACTGCTCTGATTTGCTCCCCACGTAGCTGAACATGATGAGGCCGTTGCGGACCAGTTCATAAATGGCCTAAATCCTGAAATCTTTACCTTGGTGAATACCGGGAGGCCAAACAATTTCACCGATGCCTTGAACCGAGCCAAGGGAGCCGAAGGCGGTTTAATGAGACAGAGAGAGGCTTCGTTTGTGCCTTCAGCACCGAGATCACAGATGCCTCCACCAGTTCCCCGATTTGAGAGCGGCAGTGGTAGTGGGGAGAAAGACTTCCTGAAAGCTAAGGGGAAGAAATTCAAGAAAGCTGGAAGTAGCTCATCCAGTTCGAGTGGCTCTAGACAGACTGGTCAGGGCCAGAGTTATACAGGACCCTACTGTAGCACTTGTGGAGGGAAGCATTCCACAGAACAGTGCCGAGGAGTGTTCGGCAACTGCCGCATTTGTAAGCAACATGGACACTTTGCCCGAGTGTGTCCCCAGAGATATGCCCAGGGATCCCAGGCAGCTGAGTCATCTGGATCAGCGGCTCAGACAGGTAGACGATCATCTGCTATTCATTCTTTTCAGTCAGCACCGTCTACTCAGTCATAGCAGAGGCCAGGAGGAAGCCAGACAACGAGCCAGCCTCCTAGACAGCAGGCCTGACTGTTTGCTTTGACCGAGGAGCAGGCACAGGATACACCTGATGATGTCGTGGCAGGTAACTGTTTTATTTCTGGTTATCCTGCATATGTATTGATTGATACTGGTGCATCGCATACTTTTATTTCTGAGAGGTTTGCATTGAGTCATGCGTTACCTATTGAGTCATTGTCTGCAGTAGTGTCTGTTTCTTCTCCGTTAGGGACAGATTTGATGTCAGTAAAATCTGTGAAATCTTGTATACTGCAGTACAATGGGCATACGATTGAATTAGACTGTATCGTGCTTGGTTTATCTGATTTTGATTGTATTATCGGTATCGATATGTTGACTAAGTACCGAGCTACAGTTGATTGTTTCCACAAGATTGTTCGATTCAGACCTGAAATGGCTGAGGAGTGGAAATTTTACGGTAAGGGTTTTCGAGCTAGAATTCCTTTGTAATCTGCAATAAATATGACTCGATTATTGCAGAAAGGAGCGGATGGATTCCTGGTATATTCAGTTGATTTACTGAAGTCGAGCCCATCATTGGCGGATTTGCCAGTGGTGTGTGAGTTTGCTGATGTCTTTCCAGATGAGATTCCTGGATTGCCTCCAATTCGAGAGATAGACTTCAGCATTGAATTGATGCCAAGAACAGTTCTGATCTCGAGGGCTTCGTCCAGGATGGCACCTATCGAGTTGAAAGAGTTGAAAGAACAGCTGGAGGATTTACTGGCCAAGGGATATATCAGACCGAGTGTTTCTCCTTGGGGCGCTCCAATACTGTTCGTGAGAAAGAAGGATGGGTCGATGAGACTTTGTATTGACTACCGGCAACTGAACAAGGCAACGGTAAAGTATAAATATCCATTGCCTCGTATTGACGATTTATTTGATCGGTTGCAGGGTTCATCTGTGTATTCCAAGATCGATCTGAGATCTGGATACCATCAACTGAGAGTCAAGGATTCTGATATCTGAAAGACACCATTCAGAACAAGGTATGGACATTATGAGTTTATTGTCATGCCTTTTGGTTTGACGAATGCACCGGCGGTATTTATGGGATTGATGAACCGCGTCTTTTAGAAATATTTGGATGACTTTGTTATCATATTCATTGACGATATATTGATTTATTCAAAGAATATGATTGAGCATGCTGATCATCTGAGGACTGTGTTGAGAATTTTGGGGGCGGAGAAACCGTATGCCAAACTGTCGAAATGCGAGTTCTGGTTGAGGCAGTGATTTCTTGGCCGAGACCGACCTCTGTACCAGAGATACGCAGCTTTATGGGTTTGGCAGGATATTATCGCCTATTTATTAAAGCTTTTTCGAGTATTGCCTAACCGATTACACAGTTGACTCAGAAAAATGTTCCGTTTGTTTGGTCTGAGGAATGTGAGACCAGTTTTCTCGAATTGAAGAAGAGATTGACCAGTGCGCCTGTGTTGACGATTCCTTCAGGTACTGTTGACTTTATGGTTTACTGTGATGCATCTCACCGAGGATTGGGCTGTGTGTTGATGCAGCGAGGACATGTTATTGCTTATGCCTCGAGACAGCTGAAACCCCATGAATCTCGTTATCCAATTCATGATCTTGAATTGGCAGCCATCGTCTTTGCTTTGAAGATATGGCGACATTACCTTTACGGTGAGAAATTTCAAATCTATTCTGATCATAAGAGCTTGAAGTATTTGTTTTCACAATCCGAGTTGAATATGAGACAGCGAAGATGGCTTGATTTATTGAAAGATTTTGATTGTGAAATCAAATACTATCCAGGAAAGTCTAATGCAGCAGCTGATGCACTGAGTCAAAAGGTATGTTCTCTATCCTTATCGACTATGGGTGTTTCGAATTTGATTGAAGACTGCTGTTTGTCTGGATTAGTATTTGAGACAGATTGGAGACCTATGAGATTATATACTATTCAAGCTGAACCAGAGCTGATTTTGAAAATTAAAGCAGCTCAGAAAGTTGATCAGAATATACAGAAGTCGATTGCTATTGTTAAAGCTGGACATCGATCGGAATATCAGGTTCAAAATGGTATTTTGTATGTGAAAAATCATCTTGTTGTGCCGAATATTTCAGAATTAAGACAGCGAATACTAGCAGAAGCGCACAAAAGTCGTTTTAGCATTCATCCTGGTGGCAGGAAAATGTATAATGATTTGAAGACACAGTATTGGTGGAAACAAATGAAGTCTGATGTGACTGAATTTGTATCCAAGTGTCTGAATTGCCAACAGGTGAAAGCTGAGAGGAAGAAACCAGGAGGATTGTTGCAGAGTTTGTCGATTTCTGAATGGAAATGGGATCACATTTCCATGGATTTTGTGACGTAGTTACCGAGATCCTCCCGAGGTTGTGATGCGATTTGGGTCGTGATTGATCGATTGACCAAATCCGCATGCTTTATTCCATACAAGATGACCTATAGATATGATCAGATGGCCGATATCTACGTCAAGGAAGTGGTTAGACTGCACGGAGTGCCGAAGTCGATTGTTTCAGACCGAGATCCTCGATTTACTTCGCACTTCTGGCAGAGTCTGCAGCAAGCTCTCGGTACTAAGTTACATCTGAGTACCGCATATCATCCACAGACTGACGGACAGTCAGAGAGTACGATCCAGACATTGGAAGATATGCTGAGAGCTGTAGTGCTTGACTTTAGCACTAACTGGCAAGATGCATTGCCTCTTTGCGAGTTTTCGTACAACAATAGCTATCAAACGAGTATTGAGATGGCTCCATTCGAAGCGTTGTACGGGAAGAAATGTCGATCCCCTCTTTATTGGGATGATATCTCTGAAGTTCCTGAGACTGGACCTGACATGATCAGAGATATGACTGAAAAAGTGAAACTAATTCAGAAAAAAATGAAGGCGGCACAGGACCGACAAGCCCAATATGCCAACCTTTGACGTAGACCGTTGGTATTTGAGACTGGAGATCGAGTATTTTTGAAGATTTCTCCATTCAGAGGTGTGGTTAGATTTGGGAAGAAAGGAAAATTGTCTCCACGATATGTTGGTCCTTATGAGATTCTTGAAAAGATAGGAGATCGTGCCTATCGACTAGCATTGCCGCCTTCATTATCTGGAATACATGATGTCTTTCATGTATCAATGCTGCGGAAGTATCTCCCTGATGATTCACATGTTATTCAACCCGACGAGACCGAGCTGGATGAGACATTGAGTTATGTCGATGAAACCGATCCAGATTATCAATCGTAAGGAAAAACAGCTCAGAACGAAGATGATTCCGTTGGTGAAAGTACAATGGACTCGTCATGGCGTTCAAGAAGCCACTTGGGAGACTGAATCAGATATGAGACAAGAATTCCCAGCATTATTTCACTAATGTAAATTTTTATTCGACTATAATTACATTCATTCTTAATGATATGATTTGACTATCTGTGATTTCGAGGACGAAATCATATCTTAGGGGGGAGAAATGTAATGCCCGAGAATTAATCACTGTAATTAACGATGATTTATTTACAATTTTATGTGATTATGAAAGGATTAACCGAGACCCGATTTGAGATAACGCGTAAAAAGATGTATGTGCGAGGATGAGCTCTCGCGCATATGCGCGACCTGAACCCGCGCATGTGCGCGAGGGTGGCAGAGATTTGGGCAGAAATTTGAGTACCTCGCGCATATGCGCCGAATGAGGGCGCGCATATGCGCGAGGCACTGTGCACATCACGCGCCGAGACATATGGTCTCGCGCATATGTGCCGGTAGATGTCGAGCATATGCGCGAGACGTGTTGCACGTAGAGTGAGCCATTTGCCTTGTTGCATGTACGTGTATGAATATATATATATATATATCAACATATACGTTTTAAGCATCAGAAAAGGGAAAGCGAAGGAAACGCTGTCAAAATTGTTTTGAAATCGTGGAGTCGCGATTGTGTACAATCCGTCCGTCTGATTTTGAATCTGACTACGGTACTGTGTTCCTATCAACGCAGGCTACAACTGGACGTAAGTTTTACTACGTTTTGACATGTTTTGAAATTATGATATTGTCAGAATTGCATGGAATTCATATATGATGTCCTGGACATGTTAGACATCATAGAATCGAAGTCAGATTAAGAAACGGACTGATTATGGAATTGTTATGATTTTATGAAGTTAATTGACTGAGATACGATATCAGATTGTATTGGTATCGATTATTATTTGAGGGAATTATTATCTGGTGATGTTATATTGACCGGGATATCGGGATTGTGCGGTTATACCGTTGATTTTGAATTATTGATCAGATTGGTACCGATTTAAACGGTATATTGATATAATATCATTGATATTGCCATTTCCAGATTGAGGGATTGAAAGAGTTTGAATTCCAGACCAAAACTACGAACGAAAGGTATAAGTCAATGTGGTATCGGGAGATCGACTTAAGTCGGTTTAGACTTGAGTTTCCCTAAATCATATACTTTACTTTATTGCATTGATATTTGCATTGATTTGATTGATGTACTTGTTCTCTTGATTTATAGACAGCAGGTATTAGTCGAGAAATCTTGGGACATAAGTGCCTGATAGTGGTGGGATCGCCACGGGCACATTGCATGATGTCACAAGATAGTGTATTGCCGATAGTGCCAAAGTCTGTCACCGGATTATTGGCTATCGATGTGGATAGAATTTGGGTTTCTTCTATTACTGTTGATTGATGTCGTATCGGTGTGGATAGAATTGGAGCTTCTTCTATTACTGGTGATCGATATTATATCGGTGTGGATAGAATTAGAGTTCCTTCTATTACTGGTGATCGATACCATATCGGTGTGGATAGAATCAGACCTTTTTCTATTTCTGGTGATCGATACCTTATCGACGTGGATAGAACTGGAGTCTTTTCTATTACTGTTGGTCGATATAGGAATGCCAACTTCTGGAAACCGGGATCCCTAGACTAGGATTGAGTCTAGTCTAAATTGTGTAGCTACGAGTATTGTCGACAGTTTGATATTAGTTATGTTTCAGATTTTGATACATATTGCTGTTACCTGTTACATGCTTTATATTTGTTTATATGATTGCATGTTTCGTTGATTTATACTGAGATTATATTCTCACCGGAATTATCCCGCTGTTGTCTTGTCTGTATTTGTACATGACAACAGGTGGGACAGGTTCAGGGTCACGGAGATAAAGAGAGAGATCGTGATTAGAGTGGCGGCTCCGGACTTGGATTAGAGATAGGGTTGGACACTTGATATTAGCTGTTAAACCTTAATTAAATAAATGTATGTGGTACATAATTTGTACTTTTATACACTGAGATGTATATATGTTTTTATGTCACTACGTTCCGCATTATTTTAAAAAAAAAATTTAGACCCTGTTTATTATAATTGATTAATTAGTCCCAATGATGATTAAGAACATGATTAGCGTCCGGGTCCCCACACTATGCTACTCGTGTATCAATCATTTATGACAATTACGGATCACTGAATTTATGGATAGCAGTAGAAAATGTAATAGCCAAGCCTGGTGAACGGTATGGTTTAAGTTTTTGTATGTTTATGGTATATTTGGTTTAGATGTTAAGAGTTGTGATTATAGGTCATAGTATTGTTGGTTATTATTGTTTTGTGGCATTGTTGATATTAGTTGATGGTAGTTGTATTGTATCAGCGTTGCGATTCGATTTTAGTTTCATAAGAGTTTGTTTTGGCCGAGACCAGACCGGACCCGCGGTAATTTGAGCAGCGCCCCCGCGGTCTTTATTGCAGAATTTTTGGTGGATTGCCGAACAGACACCGCACCTGGGGTGTGATAGTTACCGCCCCCGCGGTGGAGGCACCGCACCCGCGGTAGGTTTTGTACGGCACCCGCGGTCGTCAGTTTCAGAATTTTTGTTGTATTGTCGTAGGCATACCGCACCCGCGGTGCATGTTGGAGCGCACCTGCGGTCGATGAATAGTGAAAGCGTGTTTTCGAGATTTAAGTGATATAAGGCATGAGTTTCTTCACTTTTCCTCATTCTTTTCCCCTCATTCTCGATTCTTCTCCTCAAGTGAGAGCTAGGGTTCCATTCTGTTCATTTCCTATCTTTGATTCAAGCTTGTGGTTGGATTTTTGGTGTGAGAGCAAGGTCATTATTGGTTCTAGGAGGTAAGATAAGCTTGTGGTATGGTTATTTCTTGATTATGGTGTTGGGAGAAATCATGGGTTTGGTGATTGTGTTGGTTTTATGGATTTATTGATATGGGTTTATGATTATTGAGTTGATAATGGTTCAATACATGGTTTATTGTTGTAGGAATTCAACCAAGAGTATAGAATCAAGGTTTCTATTGGTTGTAAGTGGAATTTCATTCCTTGTGCCCACATGATATTATATGTATGGTGTTTCAATGGTTTTAATGTGCTATTCGCTTCATTTGATTCATGTTATGTATTGATACACTTTTTTGTATATTATGGAGGCATTTTTATGTCTCAATTGTGAAAAAGGGAATACAAGAGAAAAGAGTCTTCAAAGTGTTTGATTTAATTCCAAAGATAGAGTTTAAATGATTTATTGGATTGATAGGTACATAGTCAGAGATTGCAAGCAATTAGTTTATCAACGACCATAGGCTTATATCCCTCAGAGTTATCGATGTATATCGATGGGATATAGGTACAGAGACAGAGATACTATATAGATATCAATCCAACAGAGAAAAGAGAAATACCATCTTATTGTTATATTATGCTATGTTATTCATGTTTCAAGAGTTGATGGTATTTAATGATTTCAAAGTCATGTTTTCAGAGTATGTTATGTATTCATTGCTATGTAAGAGTTCCACTTGCTGCGTTTTATACTCATTTCAGTTATTTCATGTGATGCAGATAAGAGCGACGGGCCGGGACGTTGATTGTGGGCCGGAGTCATATGCATATAGAGAAGGAAGGAAGAAAACTATTTTGATAGCATTTTTGACATGATCACAAAAATGATATTTTGTATTTTTGTTGTATCATTTGATTGATCATGTATATACATTTGATTATACATTGACATGTATTTTAAATCCTTCTTTTTTTTTAGAAAATTTTAAATTCCGCTGCTATTTTATATAAACCGGTCGAGGGTGTTACATTTAATGGTATCAGAGCAACGTTCTTCGGACCAATGCATATGACTTCGTCTACTTTCAGCAGTCCGGGTATGTCTTCTTCTACATCTATTCATTGTTATCTATTGATATGTATTGTGTGAGCACATTGTAAGACTTATGCCTCCTAAGAGGAAAGCTGCAGAGGGTGAGGATATTTCTTCCTCTAGAGTTGTCGATGAGTTTGGCAAGTTATTGAAAGAGCAAGCCAAGGTCCATAGTGAGCAGATCCAACAGTTGCTCCGTTTGCAAGGCACAGGTCAAGGTAGAGGTCAAGTGAGAGGCCAAGTGGCACAAGCAGTTGGTACTGATGGGATCTTTACTGCTTTCAAGAGGATGGATCCGCCTGAATTTGCAGGAAGCACTGATCCGTTGGTGGCAGTAGAGTGGATCAAGGCACTTGAAGCTATTTTTGATCATCTCAACTATGCAGACAAAGACAGAATCAGTTGTGCAGTGTTCAAGTTAGTCAAAGCTGCACGCATTTGGTGGAATGCTACCAAGGTTAGTGTGGATGTTCCGGCATTGAAGTGGCAAGAGTTCACTGATCTTTTCTATGACAAGTACTTCCCAGATGCACTTCGAGCTAGGAAGGTGACTGAGTTTTTGGAGCTTCGACGGGGAGGTATGAATGTCGATGAGTATATTCTGAAATTTGAGGAGGGCTGTTTGTTTGCCCCGTATATTGCTTTCAATGACAAGGATAAAGGTGCTCATTTCATTAGAGGCCTTAGAGCAGAAATCAGAAGGGACATTAATATGTCGAAGGCAGTGACATTCAAAGAGATTGTGGCTAAGGCTTTGTTGGCCGAGCAAGATGAGAAAGACATTGCTAGGGAGAGACAAGCGAGGCAGCAGGCCATTGCGCAAAGAGGCCAGGGTTCGAACCAAAGAGGAAAGGGCAGTTTCAAAGGAAAAGGCAAGTTAGAGCCGAGTCCTAAACCACCGGCAGTTCCATTTGATCCCGAGAAGCCATTGTGTCCCAAGTACGGTAGGCATCATCGGGGAGAGTGCAGATTTGGTACTCATACTTGTTATCGATATGGCACTGCAGGCCATATTGCCAAGGATTGTCCAAGAGGAGCGAGTAAAGAGAAGGTGCAAGGTCGCATCTTCACCATGACAAAGGAAGGTATAAACCATGATTCTTCTGTGATCTCTAGTACTATTTTAATTTCAGGCAGAGTAGCTACGACATTGATTGATACAGGTGCTACTCATTCTTTTATGTCTGAACTATTTTTGAGATCTTTGGGTATAGTTCCTTCTGTTCTTCCCCTCCAGTTTAATGTTGTATTGCCTTCGGGGGATGTGTTGTGCCCGACATCTATTGTGTATGCGTGCTCTGTTCAAATTGATGAGCGAGTGGTTTATGCTGATTTGATTGTTATCCCGATGGTTGCGTTTGATATTATACTTGGCATGGATTGGCTATCAACCTATCGTGCAGTGATTGATTGCGTTGCTAAGACGGTGAAATTTGCAGATGATGGCAATAGGGAAGGTATGCTCGCCAGTGCAGGTACTTCGCTGGTCCTTCCTTTTATTTCATGTCTTGAGGCTAAGAAGTTGTTGTTTAGAGGTTGTGATGGGTTTTTGGCTTCAATTGTGGATGTGGATAAAATTGTGAAATCGAATATTGATGATATTGATGTGGTGAGAGAGTTCCCTGATGTTTTTGAGGATGATGTTCCGGGTTTAACGCCGGACAGAGATGTGGAGTTTGTGATTGATCTAGTTCTAGGTACAGTTCCTATTTCCAAGGCTCCGTAAAGAATGGCCCCAACAGAGATGAAAGAGTTGAAGACGCAGTTGTAGGATCTTTTGGATAAAGGTTTCATTCGGCCGAGTTCTTCGCCTTGGGGAGCTCCGGTTCTATTTGTCAAGAAGAAAGATGGGTCTTTGCGGCTGTGTATTGATTACAGAGAGATCAACAAAGTGACTATCAAGAATAAATATCTGTTTCCACGGATAGATGATCTTTTTGACCAACTGCATGGGGCTACATTGTTTTCGAAGATTGATCTGCGATCTGGCTATTATCAGTTGAAGGTTAGGGAGTCTGATATCCCTAAGACGGCGTTCCGGACCAGGTACGGTCATTATGAATTTCTTGTGATGTCTTTTGGTCTGACTAATGCTCCTTCAGTCTTCATGGATCTGATGAACCGAGTTTTCAAGCCGTATTTGGATAGCTTTGTCATTGTTTTCATCGATGACATATTGATTTATTCCTAGACCAGAGAGCTTCATTCAGAGCACCTCTGAGTTGTTCTTCAGTTGTTGAGAGAGAAGCGGTTGTATGCTAAGTTAAAGAAATGTGAGTTCTGGTTGGAGCAGATTTCTTTCTTAGGCCATGTTGTCTCGAAGGATGGTATAACGGTTGATCCAGTGAAAATCGAGGCGATTCAGAAATGGCCTATCCCTACCACTGTATCAGAGGTACGCAGTTTTCTTGGTTTGGCGGGTTGTTATCGTCGTTTTATTTCATATTTCTCGAAGATTGCCCTGCCGTTAACCAATCTGACGAGGAAGACTGTGAAGTTTGAGTGGTCCAATGATTGCCAAAGTGGATTTCAAGAGTTGAAAGATAAGTTGACGTCAGCTCCGGTACTTGCATTGCCCAGTGGTTCAGAGGATTTTGTTGTTTATACCGATGCATCGAAGAAGGGCCTCGGTGCAGTGCTGATGCAACGTGGAAAGGTTATAGCTTATGCTTCTCGCCAGTTGAAGGACTACGAGAAGAATTATCCTACGCATGATCTGGAACTGGCAGCTGTGGTTTTCGCCTTGAAAATCTGGAGACATTACTTATATGGCAAAAAGTGTGAAATTTTCACGGACCACAAGAGTTTGAAGTATTTGTTTTCCCAGAAAGAACTCAATATGAGACAAAGATGGTGGTTAGAGCTTGTCAAAGATTATGATGTGACGATTAGTTATCACCCAGGGAAGGCAAATGTTGTAGCAGATGCTTTGAGCCGTAAGTCGAGTTCTTCTTTGAATTCTATGATCCAGAAGCCATTGTTGTTAGATTTGCAGCGAGAAGAGATAGCTTTGGTTGTTCCGGGGACCATTGCTCGCTTTTCAGCATTGGTCATTCGGGCTAAATTGACGGACAGGATCCGTAGAGAGCAGGTCAATGATTTACAGTTGACAGAGTTGAGAGCCAGAGCAGAGGAGAGAGGTAATTCAGAGTTTGGATTGAATGGAGATGGTTTGGTGACTTTCAGAGGCCGTATATGTATTCCTGTTGGTGATGATATTCGGCGAGATGTCTTGACAGAGGCACATACCGCGCCATACTCGATACATCCAGGCAGCACCAAGATGTATCAGGATCTTCGTAGACTTTATTGGTGGCCAGGTATGAAGAAAGATATTTCCATGTTTATTTCTCAGTGCCTAACTTGTCAGCAGGTGAAAATCGAGCATCAGAGACCTGCTGGGACATTGCTGTCATTACCGATTCCTCAATGGAAATGAGAGCATATTACGATGGACTTCGTGACTGGTCTTCCAAGGACGAAGAAAGGTTTTAACTCTATTTGGGTTATTGTTGATCGGTTGACCAAGTCAGCACATTTTCTTCCATTCAAGATGACGTATTCAATGAACCAGTATGCCGAAGAGTACATAGGTGAAATTGTTAGACTTCATGGTGTTCCTGTGTCGATCGTGTCTGATCGTGACCCTAGATTTACTTCAGAGTTTTGGAAGAGTTTGCACAGAGCTATTGGTTCACGGTTAGCATTTAGTACAGCATATCATCCCCAGAGTGACGGTCAATCAGAGATAGTTATTCAGATTCTAGAGGATATGCTCAGAGCTTGTACTATTGATTATCCTGGTAGCTGGGATTCCAAATTGCCTCTTGTTGAGTTCACGTACAATAATAGCTACAAAGCAACGATTGGCATGGCACCGTATGAAGCACTTTATGGCAGAAAGTGTAGATCGCCCTTGTATTGGGACGAGATTGGTGAGAGGAAGATGTTGGGTCCAGAGTTGGTCCAACAGACAGCTGATGTTGTTGCTGTTATTCGAGAGAGGATGAAGACAGCACAGTCGAGACAGAAGAGTTATGTTGATGTGCGTCGTAGGCCGTTGCAGTTTGAGGTTGGCGACCATGTGTTCTTGAAGATAGCACCTCTTATGGGTGTGATGCGGTTTGGCAAGAAGGGAAAGTTGAGTCCGAGATTTATTGGTCCATTTGAGATCTTGGATAGAGTTGGTGATCGAGCTTACAGGTTAGCCCTACCGCCAGATCTTTACAGAGTTCATAATATTTTTCATGTTTCAATGCTCAGGAAGTATATTGCGAATACTTCCCATGTTCTTCGCCACGAGCCATTGGATTTGACGCCGAATTTGACTTACCAAGAGATTCCGGTCCAGATTCTGGATCGCAGAGTTAGAGTTTTGAGAAACAAAGAGATCGGCATTGTTAAAGTCCTTTGGAGGAATCATTTGATTGAAGAAGCCACGTGGGTACCAGAGGATGAGATAAAAGAGAAGTATCCTGAGTTGTTTGCGCAGTGACGTTAATTTAGAGGACGAAATTCCCTTAAGGAGGGGAGATTGTAATAGCCAAGCCTGGTAAATGGTATGGTTTAAGTTTTCGTATGTTTATGGATTATTTGGTTTAGATGTTAAGAGTTGTGATTATGGGTCATAGTATTGTTGGTTATTATTGTTTTGTGGCATTGTTGATATTAGTTGATGGTAGTTGTATTGTATCAGCGTTGCGATTCGATTTTAGTTGCATAAGAGTTTGTTTTGGCCGAGACCAGACCGCACCCGCGGTAATTTGAGCAGCACCCCCGCGGTCTTTATTGCAGCATTTTTGTTGGATTGCCGAACAGACACCGCACCCGCGGTGTAATAGTTACCGCCCCCGCAGTGGAGGCACCGCACCCGCGGTCGTCAGTTTCAGAATTTTTGTTGTATTGCCGTAGGCATACCGCACCCGCGGTGCATGTTGGAGCGCACCTGTGGTCGATGAATAGTGAAAGCGTGTTTTCGAGATTTAAGTGATATAAGGCATGAGTTTGTTCACTTTTCCTCATTCTTTTCCCCTCATTCTCGATTCTTCTCCTCAAGTGAGAGCTAGGGTTCCATTCTTTTCATTTCCTATCTTTGATTCAAGCTTGTGGTTGGATTGTTGGTGTGAGAGCAAGGTCATTATTGGTTCTAGGAGGTAAGATAAGCTTGTGGTATGGTTATTTCTTGATTATGGTGTTGGCAGAATTCATGGGTTTGCTGATTGTGTTGGTTTTATGGATTTATTGATATGGGTTTATGATTATTGAGTTGATAATGGTTCAATACATGGTTTATTGTTGTAGGAATTCAACCAAGAGTATAGAATCAAGGTTTCTATTGGTTGTAAGTGGAATTTCATTCCTTGTGCTCACATGATATTATATGTATGGTGTTTCAATGGTTTTAATGTGCTATTCCCTTCATTTGATTCATGTAATGTATTGATACACTTTGTTGTATATTATGGAGGCATTTTTATGTCTCAATTGTGAAAAAGGGAATACAAGAGAAAAGAGTCTTCAAAGTGTTTGATTTAATGCCAAAGAGAGAGTTTAAATGATTTATTGGATTGATAGATACATAGTCAGAGATTGCAAGCAATTAGTTGATCAACGACCATAGGCTTATATCCCTCAGAGTTATCGATGTATATCGATGGGATATAGGTACAGAGACAGAGATACTATATAGATATCAATCCAACAAAAAAAAGAGAAATACCATCTTATTGTTATATTATGCTATGTTATTCATGTTTCAAGAGTTGATGGTATTTAATGATTTCAAAGTCATGTTTTCAGAGTATGTTATGTATTCATTGCTATGTAAGAGTTCCACTTGCTGAGTTTTATACTCATTTCAGTTATTTCATGTGATGCAGATAAGAGCGACGGGCCGGGACGTTGATTGTGGGCCGGAGTCGTATGCATATAGAGAAGGAAGGGAGAAAACTATTTTGATAGCATTTTTGACATGATCACAAAAATGATATTTTGTATTTTTGTTGTATCATTTGATTGATCATGTATATACTTTTGATTATACATTGACATGTATTTTAAATCCTTCTTTTTTTTAGAAAATTTTAAATTCCGCTGCTATTTTATCAAAACCGGTCGAGGGTGTTACAGAAAATCATACATCGAATTAAATTGTTAGATTAAACGATATACAATATTCATATAATTAAATCATAAATTGACAAATACTTGGAATAACAAGAATATTAAATCTAAGAACGAATATCCCACAGTGATAAATTAAATAGTAAAAACAACCTTTAAATCAGACTAGAAAATTAGCCAAGCATAGCTTGGTTTAAAATCTCCATGAAAATAAATAAAGAAAAGAAAGGTACTAGAGCCGTGGAGAAAATTGGAGAGAAAATCCTTGAGTCCTCTTTTCTTCTTCCTTCACGTGTGTTGTTGGAGATTGGTTGGAGAGAACAAAATGATTGTGCCGCCTCACTGCCTTTTGTACGTAGGTTAGGTTGGAAAAGAAAAGGGAGTCTCCTTATTTTTGGGTCCAAAAAAGTATAAAAGCCAAAAAAAAAAATTAAAAATAAATCCTAATCACTAAAATCTAAAAGATATTAAAAAATATCCATTAAGAATATAGAGTAGTTTTCTTATAGAAGAAAAACTCTATATTCTCTTTATTCCTTGATAAGAAAATTCCCCAACTCTTACTACTCAGCAGAGAAGTTGTCACAATGCGTGATCACGCTTTATCCAAAAATATTTTCTGAATTTTCTCTGCTCCACTTCTTCTACTAAAATCATATTGACAACTTTAATTGTGATATAAAATCACCCTTTTTAGCCCAAATTTATCGCAATAGCAGAAAAATTCCTCCTACAACAAAATCACACAAAAATGTGTCAATTAAACATGTTGGAAGTGGAAACAACGAGAGACATGACAACAAAAAATGCAACTATTACGAGCCTATCAAATCTCCCACACCTAAACCATGCTTGTCCTCAAGCATAAAATAGTTCAATTCATTATCTCAACTCATTATCCTCTTTCTGCTTCATTCACTGGTCCGTAAAATATTTTGTCATTCACCAAAGCAATTTAATCTTTTAAGCACCTAACGTACCAATATCATGAACAATTGCTTCCATCCGAATGTGTAGAAATAAAAATTCATAGGGTCCAAACACTCCTCACAGGATTCGCTCATTTCACTCATAAGTGTCTAGGTATGTATCAAGGAGCTCTCATGTCAAAACACTGAAAATTTTTTACCATAAGCTTGCAAATATATCATATCCTCTACAAAATGAATGAATTAAAATGCACAAACAAGGGCTGTAAAGGGGTTGTACCGTGGCTAGAGGTCAGGTAAGAAAGAAGGCA
This sequence comes from Primulina tabacum, assembly GCF_025594145.1. Lineage (NCBI taxonomy): Eukaryota > Viridiplantae > Streptophyta > Magnoliopsida > Lamiales > Gesneriaceae > Primulina > Primulina tabacum. Next base: position 42,769,513 of record NC_134552.1, on the reverse strand, counting down.
CAATGGTTTTACGAAATTGAAGAAATCATACGCACTTTTCACAAAGACAATTGCATCCAAATAATAACGTCTTCAATCTCATTATAAAATCCAAGAGCATTTTTTTTTCTTCGTTGCTCTTTGTTTTTCCTTCTAATTCCACCTTTTCATTTTTTTTCTTTCTTTTGTTTTTTTTTTTGTTTTGAGACAACGATTTCGAGCATTAATCACTCGATCTCAACAATTTGCACTTTCTTGGATCAAAGCGATGCTAAATGCGAAAAGTTTGTATGATTCTTCAATTCAAGGTTCAAATAGAGGAATAACCAACAAAAGGGATTTATCATGGCTTGTAACATGGTTATTTTCCAACAAATAGGCTCAGGCTTGAACTTGGCTCACTAGGGGTAAATGAATCAGGCTAGGCTCAAAAAGAACGGCACTGATGATGCGAAAAAAAAATTTTGAACCTAATGCCCTTTACTTTGTTTATGCACCTAATCCATCACAAGATATCAACAAAGACATGTATAACAATGCAAGTTCTAGAAAAATCAACAATGTATTACTAACACACAATCAATAAAAAAATTGGAGCATGATATGATAGTTGCTCATAGGCCCAAGGCTCACAAAAAAAATGGTATTTGTGTTAGACCCCATACACTTGTCATTTCAACACCTCATCAAGAGAAACTACCCATAAATATAGCAGTAAGATGCAAAATCAGTTGCACACAAAGAAAACATCATTTTTTGTTTTTCATAGACTCGCATTAGAGGCATTCAAGATTCAAATGGGAGATATAACGAATAAACACTAAATACTTTATGGATCAAACAACTTCACTCTACTATGTTTTTTCTTTCTTTTTTTTTATTAAACATGCAAAAAATGAGAAAAAAATATAAATTGAAAGTAGAAATAAAACTATATACCCTCTCCCACACCTATATGTGGAAATGTCCTCAATGACACAAGTTATCAAAGACCCAAGAATCATATGACGTTTATGCGCGACCACACCAACAAATTGTGAAACTAACCAGTAGTCGAGGTTCACTTTGATTCGGTTTTGCATACACCACAGGAAAAAGAACTCAGCTTTCGTCAACACACCCGCAGAATGCTTATGACCCGAAAAAGTAAAAGCCAAGAATCTATGAATATATTTCCACACCGGATTATGTAGATGATAATCTTTGAATTTACTTGGGTCATAGTTGTTTTGTGTGGAACAAACCCGATAGAAAATAATGGGGTTAAATTGATCGTGAAAATCACATGCACTAGTCAAATATTCATCAGTGTGTGCAAAGTCCTCGGTGAAAAAACCGAAAGCAAGATTAAGTTCAGTAATTGAAAAGTGAAAAGTGTGACCCATCAATCGAAATCGGACTACCCCTGGGTTGGAAAGCGTGAAATTGTCAGGTTTTGTGAATTCGAACGTTGCATAAAACTCACGCACAAGTTCAATATAGACACGGCAAGTGATTGCAAAGTAAGGCGCCCACCCAATATTGTTGATTAATTCAAACACCTTATTTCGAATATTTAAACTTCCAAGGTCGGGTGATGAATATACTTGCAGGGGATGATTTGTTTTAGAGCTTTGTACCTATCCTTTTCAATTTTTCTAGTAAAGGTTAAATGTCCGTGTAAATCCGAATCGGCAGGTGGTAGGACGTTCATCCCCTTTCCCATTCTAGCCCTTTTTTGCCCCGACGAAGAACTCGGGGTGCCTACTTTCTTTTTCGATGATTGAGAACCCCGTTGCATTCTACCAACGATTTATACACTCCACACAATTATCCCACAACCAACAACAAACACAGGAACAATCACAAGTTAAACCAGTAATAAAATGTCCACACAATGATACCCAATTGATAGTGAAACAATTAAATAAACCAAACACCGTGTAAACAATGATAATCGAAATATGAGAGGGTAGGAAAGAATTCACCTAGAGTAGTGTGGCTGCCGTGCGATGTTGCTATGAATAACCGAGATGGAGGGCGGCGGCCGTGGCGATGGTGGACGCTGCTGTTGGCTGAGAGATTTGGAGAAGGCGCTGGATTCTGGGAGATGGTGAGCGGCGGTGTTGAAGTTGCAGACGGGAGGGGCTAGCGGCAGGAGCGCCGTGCGCGAGCGGCTGTGGTGTTCAGAAGGAAGTGATTGCACTGAACGATGCTGCTGTGCGAAACCGAGAGATGGAGATCGGCGGCCGTGTGCGTGGGGAAAGCTGTGCGCCGTGCGGACTGATGGACGAGCGGGGATGGCTGTGCGAAGGGGAAAGCCGTGCGCCGTGCACTGTTGTGGCGGACCGAGAGGTGGAGGCGGTTGGAAGAAGGAAACCTGCAAGAAATTTGGGAAGGTGGAACGAAAATAGGGCGAGGAAAAGTGAAAACACGATTTCAATTATATTGAGTTGCAAACCCTTTTGTGTTGTGGGATATCAGAAGAGGTGTTTGAGTAGGGCGTGATCACGCCTTAGCCGAATACATCTTCTGTGATTTGCACCAAAAAAAGTTTTTTTTTTTTTTGTAAAAAAATTTCGTTTCTTTTTAGTTTTATTTTTTTCTCTTTTTTTTTGTAAAAAAAATGAAAAAGGCCAGAGGATGTGTTCAAACATGGCGTGATCACACCTTGTCGAAATACATCTTCTGTGTTTGGCTCCAAAAATTTTATTTTATTTTATTTTTTTTTTATTTCAGAAGTGGTTTTCTTATAAAACGTGATCACGCCCTATAAAAAGACCTCTTCTGCACAAAAATAAACCAAAATTATAAATATGAAAAAAAAACAAAAATTTGGGTTGCCTCCCAAAAGCGCAATTTTTTTACGTCGTTATGCTCGACATTTTTCATCCCTTTAAATTTCCGAATAGTGTGGTTTTTCCAACTCAAGTTCGAGCATGTTTGCCACACTTTCATCCTCGTTAAACACCTTCAATCTATGTCCATTCACCTTGAAAATTTTATCAGTATCCAAACTCTTGATTTACACTGCACCATAAGGGAACACATGAGTAACAACAAACGGTCCAAGCCATTGGGAACGAAGCTTACCTGGCATGAGCTTTAATCGAGAATTGTACAGCAGTACTCGTTGGCTGACAACAAAGTGTTTTCGCATAATCGAATTGTCGTGAAACAACTTCGTTTTCTCTTTGTAAATTCGTGAATTCTCATATGCTTCCAATCTTATCTCCTCCAACTCTTGTAATTGCAACTTTCTCAACTCGCCCGCTTCTTCCAAGTTCATATTGCAGTGTTTGACCGCCCAATAGGCTTTATGTTCAATTTCTACAGGCAAGTGACACGTTTTTCCAAAGACTAACCTGTAAGGAGACATCCCTATTGGAGTTTTGTATGTCGTTCGATAGGCCCAGAGTGCATCATCTAGACGAAGGCTCCAATCTTTTCTTCCCGGATTGACGATCTTTGCTAGGATAGACTTGATCTCCCGATTGGAAACTTCGGCTTGGTCATTCGTTTGTGGATGATAGGCAGTGGCTACTCTATGATGTACCCCATATTTCTTGAGCAATGCTTCAATTGTTCGATTGAAAAATGGGTTTCTTGATCACTTATTAGTGCCCTTGGGATTCCAAACCTGCTGAAAATATTAGACTTGATAAAACCTGCAACCACTTTAGAATCATTAGTCCTAGTGGGTTTTGCTTCTACCCACTTCGAAACATAATCAACTGCCAGCAGTAGGTAAAGATAGCCTCCCGATGAAGGGAATGGTCCCATGAAATTTTAAGGTTTAAGAATGATGTTGATGCATTTTATTTAAAAGATTAAAGTATTTTGAGTTAATGTAATATTAAATGTATGTGATTGTATAAATATATTACTTGTTATAATGGTTTGAACATGTTGAGTCATTAGACTCACTAGATTTGAATGTGTGCAGGTGAGGATGATGTTGAGATAGAAAAGGCTGACTACAGAGCAAATCCGAACCAAAAGTAGTATACTATCCAAGATCTTGCATTCCGCTATAATTTAAAGTTTAACGAACATTGACGAGAGAATTTTCATTTAGCATGGTCGAGACTTTTTATTTTATTTTCTGAATTTTATTGCCCATTGAGTATTTAGAACCTTATTAAAGTATTACTATGATATTTGTGCGTTATCCGGATAGTTTTGGAAACTTGAAATTTTTATTTAAATGTGGTATCGGTTTAAATTTTCATTAAAATTTATTCAAACCGATGTTTTGAATATTTTTCTGTGAATAGTGAAAACAAAATTCTTTTGTTATTTATTTAAAATTACAGTTTGGGACGTTTCATTAACCATAGCTTAACATTCTTGCAGACATTATCAACGATACCTAGGAGATCAAGGAACAATGTTACTAGACGCTCTTACGATGATACGATGGGTGCAATCATAAATGAATTATGATATTCTTGATCAATGTGTTGATGAAAGAATTAGGATAATTAGGGTAAGCGGAAATAAGAATAAATGTTATTATGAATCGCATGAAGATGAGTGTTGAACTCCAGGATATAAGAATTAGGAAAGATGAGAGAATCTACGCGCAGAAAGAGAGAATATAGAGATGCCAGATTGGCGATATTTTTTATGCCTTTAATATCTTATCATTCTACTCATCTGTAAAACAACCTTGTCCTCAAGGTGGAGTGCAAAATTGGGACTGCGAGTAAGAGTTGTGTCAGTAAACTCACAATTAGTGCCCTTACTCAGATGAACGTCCTTGGCCGATAGACAATGTTTGTTTCACTTGTTACTGCTTTGTAAAACAATTACTACAGAATGTTCCAATAGCTTTGGATTTTGTTTCGACCATCTGAGTTAAGCCGTCACAGTTGCTTTGTGCTGCTTCCCATAGTAAAATTTATTTGTAGCGCTACTGATTTTTCCTCTGGCACTACTTGAATTTTGTGGATGCACTACCAAGTAAAACTTGGTCCAGGGGTGGTAATCATTGTAACCCGATGGTACATTAAGTCCGTCAATGGGAAGCACGGTAAATCCTGTAATGGACAAGCGATCTTGTGGGCTATTAGTTGGTGTAACAGAGAATTCATGGCCAAGGTAAACACAAGCTTGCTAGTAAGGATGATGGCAAAACCTAGTTTCTCATCTAGAGAGGAGTTAATGCAATTATATACTCTACCCTTACCAATAAAGAAATTGAAATAATTATCCTGGACTCACGGATCACCCTAATGATTGTTTATTCTCTTGTCCGCTATCACTTTAAAATTGCACAATCCCACAACCATCATTGCAATCTTTTGCTTTCGCATTAGCATCGTATTCCGCTTTCTTATCATGTACTTTAACTATGTCTAGTTGGTATAAGATCTTAAAGGAACTCAGCTTTTAATGGGAATGTCCAGAAAAATGTAACATGGTTATGACTTATGGGTAACCCCTATTATTTGCTTGGAAGGGTTAAAAATCCAAAAGATTACACACAAGATTGTTTGAAAGGATGTCTTATCCTTCAGCCGTACTTTCAAATTTATTAATGAACTTTGTTTCTTGTGAAAAAAAATGAACTCAGTACTTATCCTGCAAATAATTTCCAGCTCCTAATCCTTAACACTGTCATGCAAAGTTGTCAGAATGGTTTTGTTGGGCAAAGTACTCAGTAGGGATGCTTATTGGGTCGGTTCGACCCGGAACCGATCCGAAAAAACCGCCGAACCGGTTCCAAAACCGGTCTAAAACCGCATATAAATGAAGTGGACCGGTTCAATTAAAAAAAACGACCAAATTAGGTTTCGAATCTAGTTCAAAACCGGATCCGAAAATCGAACCAGAACCGGATTCAAATCCGGTTTTAGTTCGATTTTTTTTAAAAAAAAAAAACAAAAAAAATCATAAATATTATATCCGTTGGCTAAATAAAAAATAAAAAAAAATAAAATATTGACATATCCGTTGGGCAACCGTTTCCCAATGGATTTTTTTTAAAATAATTGCAATTTGACCCCTAATTTAGGGGGCCAAATAGCAATTAATTTTGCGGTAAAAATGTAACTTTTTTTTCAATCACTATAAATATGTGCTTGTTTTCCATCTCTAATTCACTCAACAATCTCATTCTATTTTCTTTGCACTCAATCTCGAATTATTAATATTTTCTACACAATTGTTATTTGATATTATTCATTATACATATTTACAAAATATATTTTCAATGGCGTCGTCTTCAAACCGCAATTTAGATTTTGGTGAAGATTTTGCCTACATTCCTGATTTTGAAGACAGGAAGAACACGTTGCGGAACTTCCCAACGAAGGTGGTGGGAATTTTCGATCATCATCGTCCGCCGGAGGAAGCAACATTCTAACGAGCACGACGACGGGTCGAGCAAAGCGAAGCAAAGTTTGGGATCACTTCGACATTGAAAAAAACCTGGTACAAACGACTCTTTTGCTGTGTGTATAATTTGCAAAAATAGATGTACTTATAAAACAGGTGGTGTTTCCGGTGGTACCGACACTTTGAAAAAACATTTAGTCAAGGTACATAAGCTTGACCCTACTCTACAACCATTCGGTAGAGAAACAACTCAACAACAAATTCATCTTTCATTTGGTAAAACTTTCATGATTACAAAAGAAATATCAAGAAAAACTATCGTTAAATTTGTTACAAAATGTTGTCAACCTTTTATAATAGCCGAACAAAAAAGATTTTTTGAATATACTAGTATTATTCAACCTGTTTTTCATAATATTTCTAGACACATACTTAAGAAATATTGTTTTGATATGTACAAGGAATATAAAGAAATACTAATATTACATCTTTCAAATATTTCTTGTAGAGTTAGTTTAACAACTGATATTTGGACTAATTTGAAATATGAATCTTATCTTGTTGTTACATGTCATTGGATAGATGAAATTTGAACTATGCAAAAAAGAATTTTAGCATTAGATCATTTAGAATCAACACACAACGTATACACTATAGCTTGCTAGATATGTGTTAAATGTTGTTAAGATTTATGGGATACAATATAAAATAACGTGATCACATTAGATAATGCTAGCGCCAATACTCTTGCTATTAAATATTCTAAAGATTCATTAAAACAAATTTTAGATGGTAATTTGCTTCATGTTAGATGTGCTTGTCATATTATTAACTTATGTGTAAAATGTGCATGTGATGAATAAATGACTATTGTAATAGAAAAATTCAAAGAATGCGGAAAGTTATTGCGTGAAAGAAAAATGAATGTGATTGGAAAACACTTGTCGAAACAAATGAGATTAAATTTAAAAAATTTCCTCGTCCTGTTGAAACTAGATGAAATTCTTTATATCATTTGCTTCACAATTTGTTACGTTTTCAAAATTTAGTTACTCCATATTACAATAATATTTCTGTAGTCTTTAATGTTGACATATGATGATTGGAATATTCATTGTTAGAAATTTTTAAAGAAGCAACCGAAAAATTTTCTGGTATTAACTATCCTACTTCAACCATGTTTCTACCTTTAATTTTCAATATGCTTTATAGATTTATTGAATTTCGTGGTGATGTTGTTATGCTTGACTTTATTTCAAACATGGAAAACAAAGTTTTAAAAATTTGGGTGAAAATCCCAGTTGTGCATGGTATAACAACATTATTTGATCTTAGTCAAAGTCAAGGTGAGTTAGACACGTTTTTTGAAAATTACCATCTAAATTTTTGGAGAAGAATGTTGACGATCAAAAGAAGTCAATAATGTGTTCTTTTCAAGAATTGTTTGACTTGTATGCTTGTAAACAATGTGAACCAAGTCGACAGCTGGAGGAGACACCCACAGAGAAAGGCAAAAGTAGAGCACTAAACTTTTTTCAAAGTTTAGAACGACAAAAGTTCAAAGGAAAATCAGTGACAAAAGCAAATTACAATTAGATTCAAATTTTCCTAAGCCAATATAGAGATTAATGAGAATTTTGATGTTTTAGATTGGTGGAAAGTAAATTCTCAACTGTATCCAGTGTTAGCGACAATTGCAAGAGATGTCCTAACAGTTCAAAGTTCAAGTGTTTCTTCCGAATCAACATTTTCAGTACGTGGAAGAATCATCGGTAAACAAAGAACTAATTTAAAGCCAAGAACGCTTATCATGCTAACATGCTTACAAGATTAGTTTGCAGCAGAAAAAAAGAATAGGACCGCTGGAGCGATCGACGAATTTCAAAGCTCAAGCTCCGATGAAGATCTAGAGTATTCAAATTATTATTTTAATAAATCGTGATAAATTTTAGATGTTCAATTGTAAAAAAAATGTTTAAGTTATTTTGTTATAGTATTTTTTAATGTAATCACAATTATTTACAATCAAAATACTAAATAAAAAATTGTCCATTAATATTACTAATTTTAATTATATATTAAAATATAATAAATTAGAGTTCGAAACCGGTTCGACCCGAACCGGAACCGGTTTATTAATAGCCGAACTGGCCTTAGGTTTGGATTGGTTCCAAGTATTTCAACTTGGAACCAAAACCGGGTCAGACTGGTTCCGAACTCGTCGGACCCAGAACCGGTAGGAACGGGTTCGAAACCGGTTCGATGGAACCGATAAGCATGCTCGAACCCGTTCGATGGAACCGATAAGCATGCCTAGTACTCAGGCATACCTTACATTTGTTCTGGGTCCGACGAGTTCGGAACCGGTTCGATGGAACTGATAAGCATGCCTAGTACTCAGGCATACCTTACATTTTGAGCAAATTGCTGATATTCTAAACTTTAATCTTGTTATGTAGGATTTCTCGTGTATTGCTTCAAATGACGATAATGATACTTGATACATTGAAATTCCTAAAATGGTGCATTTTCATCATGTTCTTTGAATATCCTCATGATCATTATTTTCATGTGAGACTGATGATAGACTAGATCATTGCTCTCAGAAACAATTATATTGTCCTTTTTCACATCTTTCATGATGTATGCTGCATAGATTCTGTGTCAAATGCTTTGCAAATGATTAGATCTATATATCATTGTTTTGTAGGACAGAATGGAAGGAATTGCTTGTGTGGTTAGTGTGAACTAATATTTATTTCAGACAATGCTCTATTATGCCCACTGGATTCCATAACATTTTATACATTTTAATTGCTGCTTCAGCCAAAGTGCGCGGACGATCATTGATGGCAATGTGGGAAGCATCGATAGTTTTTTGGTCTTATGCATTGAAGAGAATAAAGTGAGCTGATGCAAATGCATTTGTGGATTGATGCTACTAAATCTATGTAAAACTTATTGTTATATTGGTTATGTTGATGATCTTTGCGCCTTGGAATCTGGGCTTTGTTTTGTTCAAGTGTTATTCTTTGTTTGAACTCTTCTTTGTGTGTGTTGAAATTAACCTTGGAGTTTGTCAATTTCTGGTAGGAAAAGGAAATTTGAGACATGTTTGTCTTTTCCTTGCAACGAAGGTTTTCGTCACTTCTTTAAGGAGTAGCTGAATCTTCCTTTACTTCTGTCCAAACTCTTCTCCGCAGGCTCTGTCCCCCACCATGCATGCGTAACTGGTCTAAAATTATTTCTGAAGGATGTCAACATTCTAAATATGATTATTATTCATTTAACAAAACAAAACAAAACAAAATTAGGAATAATTCGTCTGTCAATTATGGTCGATCTTTAGTTAATGGTAAATTACTAAAAAAATCTCTAAAAGCAAACAAAAATTTGCTTTCAATCTGTGACGGGAAAAAAATGTGTTTGACCTCTTTCTGTCCACGTGTCTTTTCTTGAATGAAAATCGATACAAAATATTAAAAATATAATATAAATATATGATATTTAAGTATCAATTATTTCAAATCTGGTATTAATATATGATTTTTAGAGTACTTAACAACTTTTGTCTTCAAGGATGAAAATCAGTACAAAACATTGAAAATATTGTACTAATACATGATGTTTAAGTATCAGCAGCTTTAAATTTGCTATAAAAGATAAGATTTTAAGTTAAAATTGTACCAACTTTATAAATATCAACATTTGTTATTCATTTTTGAGTACTCAAAAATCTTATATTAATACTAAACGTGAAACAATTTGTACTAAAACATCATATATTAATATCATATTTTCAGTGTTTTGTGATCCTAAAAGACAAATGTGTCTTTAATACTATTATTTGTTATACATGTTTGTACTCAAAACTATATATGTGTTTAAATCAGAAACATTTTGTAATATCCTATAATTAAAGAAGGTACATACGAATTGTTTTATTTGCATTACTCATTAATTTATTAATATTAAAATGTTATTGATACCCCCATAAAGGTCCGGGTCATCATGGACCCGGCTTATATTACTTGGATAGCCCAGATCGGAACCAGGTACTTTTCTAAGGATCCGGGCACTTCTTTTCTTCCCAGGTAATCACCTAGTAGCCCGGGCCCTCAGACAAGTATCCAGGTACCTTACCACCCGGGCCACCTCGAGAATTGCACCATACTCGAGTATGATTGATACATGATGTCTAATCTGTCAGAGCAACTTGGACTTAGAGTATTTTAGAAGTCATCAGAAGCTATAATATGGGCAACCGACTTGCCATACTTAGTAGGTGGCACTAGAATCGAGGTACCTACCTTATTTTGTACTATAAATAGCAGGTATAATTCTCATTTAATGATTCTGAATCTTTGAACTTTCAAACACTCACATATATTCTCCCATATATTTGCTTGTGTTCATCTTCAACTTGCTGACTTAAGCATCGGAGTGGCTACGTCGGACACTCCTCTGGCGCCCATTCACGAGTTACTTTCTTGTTTACAGATGTTAATCTAAGACATTACCTTCACTCAAATTCCTAAACACTAAAAATTACTGATTCGATCCGTTGAAGCTCCTTACCCGGCTCATCCATTTCAGCGAGATCACATCATTGGCGTCGTCTGTGGGAAACTTGAGATTAATGCATTGATATGGCTCGAACAAGAAGAACTTATAACAAGGATAATTCCCGGGCCCCTGGAGATAGTGCACAGACTTCGGGACAAGGTGGTGTTCATACCACCGGACCCAATCTTATTACCATGTTCCCGGTGGAATTTGCCAGAATTGTATCCGAGGCAGTAAAACAAGCCATGGCCAGGAAAGAAGCTTCTCATCAAGTTACCCCACCTGGGGGGACAGGAGAATGAGCAGGAGCAGCAGCAGGAGTTGAGGTAGGAGGAGGAGATGAGAAGGGAAGACGAGCAGTCTAGCGTCGGATCCAAATCTCCAACTGTGGAGGAAGAATTGTTGGAACTAAGACAAAAGATGAAGGTCTTGGAAGGACAGTTGGAGAGCCGGAGTACTTCCCTGGCAATCGCCAAAGGATGCCCATTTGATGATATTATTGTCCGGGAGCCTCTTCCCGGGAACTTCAAATCTGCCAAAGTAAAGGATTACGATGGCAATGCAGATCTCGAGGAACACCTGGCCAGGTTTGAGAATATGACCATGTTACACTGTTACACTGATCGAATCAAGTGTAAGGTGTTCTTAACAACGTTGGTCGATTCTGCTCAGAGATGGTTCGAGGGATTGGCTCCTCAAAGTATCCATTCCTTCAAAGACTTTCAGAAGGTGTTCTCACACCATTTCAGCAGTAGCAAGAAATACAAGAAGACTGCTTTTAGTCTTTTTGAAGTCAGACAGAGCTCGGAGGAAAGTCTAAGGGCTTAAATCAGAAGATTTAATGTGGGGACCCAGGCTCTAACTCAATTATCTTTGGGATTAAGTGGATCTTTGCTAGAAAATGGGTCATCAAAAAAAAATTTTCTTTTAAACATTATAAACTATGGTATATAATCATACACAAGTGATAACTCTATTTACTTCATTAAAAGTAAGTACATGTCTTGTTCCATTTCATTTATACAAACTAGTGTTTGTAACAAACTACATATCACATGTAGAACATTTAGTTGTCTTCTACGCCCGAAATCACCACGCTATCCAATCTCAGTCACGCTCTCCTTGACCCTGATCCTGTCCCTGTTCCACCTGTTTTCATGCACACTTACAGACATAACAACAGCCGGATACTCCGGTGAGAACAAATCCCAGTATAAAACATGTATACATGCATGTCATGCAATTAAATACAACATCATAACACATGAATCAGTATTTATGACACATTAGTGAATACAGATAAAACTCTTCAACTCTTATTCTTTGACTCAACTCATATCTAAGTCTAGGGATCCCGGTGTGAATAAGACGTAACAATCTCCCACCTACGCTCCCAATCGGGGTGGCGGTACGTCTTATTCCTGGACTTCGGTCCTCTTTATATCGAATATCTACAATAGGAGTCGATCTTCTCCTACGTACATCGACATCACCGAACATCCGGTATCTTGGCATATCTGCCAACGACTCCCCTATCTCATGTGCATTGCTACAACTCTATAGAAAAGGCATAACCATATCAAATTATGAACAATCTAGTATGTGATTTTTGGAAACTCAAATTGGATCTAATTCGAGTTGTGTCTTCCCGAATCAACATTGAATTATACCTTTCGTGTCGTAGTCTCGGTTTGAACAAGTCGAAGTCTTGAAATCTCGAAATCAAATCTGTCAATACCAATCTGAATTAACATATACATAATGTACTAGATCAACCTCTAACTCAAAGGAATACATATACGGATCAATATTCAATCTCGGTACATTTCGACGGCATAACGGCGTAATCTCGCGATACCGATCAATTCAAATATCAATACTCAATAATAATAAATCATAATCCTCGTCATAACACATTATAATCTTGCAACTCTGCATAATCCTATTCAACTAATGCTGAAATCTGCATATTCCAAACTCAAGACATGCTTGAAAATGAACAAAATCACATATCATATCCGTTCTTCGATCCTGTGTCAAATATATGTACTCCATCATCTCAACAACATATATTATCAAGCATATATTGATTTCTCCCACACATAAATATCAAACATGATGGAAAGTAATAAATATATATATACCCTTTCGAAGCTCTTGTCAAGAGGATTAAGAATCTCAACTCGGATCGATAATTGGACGGCTAGATCTTTCACAATTCAAAATCTAAGCTATGATGAGACTTGAGGATTTCTGAATGTTTCTATCGGTGCTTTTGGCTACAAAGTGAGGGAGAATGAAGGTGATTACATGTTAAATGCATGGGGAAGACATGTGGCTTATTCTTCATTCTGCACGTCTCGCGCATATGCGCGACCACCACCGGCGCATATGCGCGAGACCTACTGTCTCGGCACATTGGCATGTCAGCCCCTCGCGCATATGCGCGCCTCATCTCGTGCATATGCGCGGGGTCTTCTGGACTCCGCGCGCATGTGCGCGTTCATCTTCCGTGCATGTGCACTGTCTCGCGCATATGCGCACCCTTCTCCGCGCATGTGCGCCATTTGTTCTGTCCTCCACATTATAATTCATACTCTTCCATGGCTTTTACTCCACTTCATCAATTCATGCATTAATAAGTTTTGATCACCAACTTAAATTTTCGGGCATTACAATTCTCCCCCTCTAAGACATGATTTCGTCCTCGAAATCGTAGGCAACCTATCACATGAGATAATCACTATAGAAAATATAACATAAGTCAAATAGGAACTTACATTACTGAAAAAACTCTTGAAACTTCTGTCTCATATTTGATTCAGTCTCCCAAGTAGCTTCTTCGATGCCATGACGACTCCATTGAAATTTCACCAGTGGAATAGTCTTCGTTCTGAGTTGTTTGTCCTTCCGATCAATAATCTGAATTGGTTGCTCAAAATAACTCAAAGTTTCATCGAGTTCTGCCTCGTCAGGCTGAAGAATATGAGAAGTATCTGGTAGATATTTCCGTAGCATCGACACATGAAAGACGTCATGTATCCCGGATAGAGAAGGAGGAAGAGCAAGTCGATATGCATGATCAACAATCTTCTCAAGAATCTCGTATGGACGGATGTATCTAGGAGACAACTTCCCACGTTTGCCAAATCTAACAATACCTCTGAAAGGAGAAATCTTCAAAAATACTCTGTCTCCCTGTTCAAATACTAACGGTCTACGTCTAACATTCGCATACTTGGCTTGTCTATCCTGAGCTGTCTTCATTCTCGTCTGAATTAGTTTCACTTTTTCAGTCATCTCTCGGATCATATCAGGCCCAAATTCTGGTACTTCAGATATATCATCCCAATACAAAGGAAATCTGCACTTCTTGCCATATAATGCTTCAAACGGTGCCATCTCGATGCTTATTTGATAGCTGTTGTTGTACGAGAATTCACAAAGAGGTAGTGAATCTTGCCAACTAGTGCCAAAATCTAGCACTACAGCTCTCAGCATATCCTCTAATGTCTGGATAGTCCGCTCTGACTGTCCATCGGTCTGAGGATGATATGCAGTACCCAGGTGGAATGTCGTACCTAAAGCCTGCTGCAAACTGTGCCAAAAATGTGAAGTGAATCGGGGATCACGATCTGATACGATAGATTTCGGCACACCATGCAATCTGACCACCTCTCTGACATATATCTCTGCCATCTGATCATGTCGGTACGTCATTCTGTACGGAATAAAGCATGCTGATTTCGTCAATCTGTCAATCACGACCCAAATCGCATCACAACCCCGGGATGATCGTGGTAATTTCGTGATAAAATCCATGGAAATGTGATCCCATTTCCATTCAAGAATAGATAAGCTCTGAAGTAAACCTCCGGGTTTCTTCCTTTCTGCTTTAACCTGTTGGCAATTCAAACATCTAGACACAAACTCTGCAATGTCTGATTTCATCTATTTCCACCAAAACTGTTTCTTCAGATCATTGTTCATCTTTCTGCCACCAGGATGAATACTGAACCGACTACAGTGTGCTTCTGATAAAATCTGTTGTTTCAAATCAGAAACATCTGGCACTACAAGACGGTTATTCGCATACAAAATATGATCATGTACATGATACTCTGAATGATGTCCTGCTCTTACTATCTCAATCGACTTCTGAACATTCTGATCATTTTTCTGTGCTTCTTTAATGCGAACAATCAAATCTGGCTCCATTTGAATCGTAGCAAGTCGCAATGGTCTACTATCTGTATCAAATGCTAATCCAGACAAACAACAATCTTCAATCAAATTCGAAATACCTATCGTCGATAAGGATAGAGCACATACTTTTCGACTCAAGGCATCGGCTGCTGCATTAGACTTCCCTGGATAGTACTTGATTTCACAATCGAAATCCTTTAACAAATCGAGCCATCTACACTGTCTCATATTCAATTCTGACCGCGAAAATAGGTATTTCAAACTCTTGTGATCAGAATAGATTTCAAATTTCTCGCCATAGAGATAGTGTCGCCATAACTTCAAAGCAAATACAATGGCCGCCAATTCAAGATCATGAATTGGGTAACGAGTCTCGTGTGACTTCAACTGTCTCGAGGAATATGCAATCACATGTCCTCGCTGCATAAGAATACATCCTAGCCCTCTGTGAGATGCATCACAATATACAACGAAATCACCAGTACCTGAAGGGATAGTTAACACTGGAGCACTGGTTAACCTTTTCTTCAACTCCAGGAAGCTAGACTCACAAGCCTTTGACCACACAAACGGAGCGTTTTTCTGAGTTAGCTACGTAATCGGCTTTGCGATACTAGAAAAATCTCTGATTAATCGACGGTAATAGCCTTCTAGACCCATGAAACTGCGTATTTCTAGCACTGATGTCGGTCTAGGCCAACTGATCATAGCCTCGACCTTGCTAGGGTCAACAGAAATACCCTCTCCCGATACGATATGCCCCAGAAACACAACTTGCTTCAGCCAGAACTCACACTTCGACAGTTTGGCGTACAATTTTTCTGCTCTCAAAGTTTTCAACACAGTCCTCAAATGATTAGCATGATCAGTCCTATTCTTTGAATATATCGGAATATCATCAATGAATATAATCACGAAATCGTCAAGGTACTTTTGGAAGATACGGTTCATTAGACCCATAAATACAACTGGAGCATTTGTCAAACCAAATGGCATGAAAATAAATTCATAATGTCCATACCTGGTTCTAAATGCTGTCTTTGGTATATCAAAATCTCGGACCCTCAACTGGTGATACCCAGATCTCAGATCGATCTTAGAATATACAGAAGAACCCTGCAACTGATCAAATAAATCGTCGATACGAGGCAATGGGTATTTGTTCTTTACTGTTGCTTTATTCAGTTGTCGATAATCGATGCAAAGTCTCATCGAACCATCTATCTTCCAGACAAACAGTACCGGAGCACCCCAAGGAGACACACTCGGTCTAATGTAACCTTTAGCCAATAATTCTTCGAGCTGTTCTTTCAATTCTTTCAATTCAATAGGTGCCATTCTATAGGGAGCTCGAGATATAGGAACGGTACCTGGTATGAGATCGATGCTAAAATCTACCTCTCGGACTGGAGGTAACCCTGGAATCTCGTCTGGGAATACATCGACAAATTCACATACCACTGGCAAGTCTGCCAAGGACGGGCTCGATTTCAGTAGATCCACTGAATATACAAGGAATCCCTCTGCTCCTTTCTGCAACAATCGACTCATAGTCAACACAGATATCAAGGGAATCCGAGCTCTAGAACCCTTACCGTAGAATTTCCACTCATCAGCCATCTCTGGTCTGAATCTGACAATCTTCTGGAAACAATCTACAGTGGCTCTGTACTTGGTTAACATATCGATCCCAACAATACAATAAAAATCAGATATCCCAAGCACAACACAATCTAACTCAATCTCATTACCCTCAAACTGTAGCATGCAATGTCTAACAGATGTCACTGATATCAAACCACTCCCCAAAGGAGAAGAAATAGAAAATACGGCAGATAATGAAAGGGATCGTATTAGGTGACCAAAAGCGCAATGGAAGCTCAAAAATTTCGATTTTTACATGGAAAAATTCGGCCACCCTAGTACTAGGTGTAGCATATACAAAATCTCAACTTTGTCATACATAGGGTGTTGAGAAAATCATTACCTATCAACCTCTTGAGGTTGATGATGGCTCGAGCTAAAGTGTTTAGATGAGTTGATCTACAAGCTTCCCCTTTCCTTCAAAATCAAACCCACCACTTGCAAGCTAGAACCCTTCTTATTTTGCACTAGAAAAATAAGAAGATTTTTCAAGGAGAAGAGAGTTCTTTCCTCAACAATTGAAGAAGAAAATTGAGAGAAAAATTTTGAGAAAATTAGTCTCAAATTTTCTGCCAAGGGGGATGTCTTGGGAGAGTAAAGTGTGTTGTCTAGGTTGTGGGAAAAGTGAAAAAGTTGTCTTGCATGCCATGCAATATTTTAATCAAATGTAATCCACAACCCTTCACCTCCCAAGCATGCAAAACCTAATGGGCTTGTAACATTTACAAAGGGCCCATGGACTTTTTAATTGTCTCAAACATATTTGAGCCCAATTAGACTTTACTTGATTTTACTCAAGCCCACTAGCTAAATAATTATTTCCAATTGGGCTCTACAAGGCCCAATGTTATTTAATTAATTCAACACTTGAATTAATTTAGTTATTTGGACTCTACTTGGCCCACTAGTGCTTAATTAATTCAACACTTGAATTAATTTAATTTAGTCCATAATAATGTTTATGAAAATCACAATTTTCAAATACATTATTCACTTGGCCTATTTTTAATTTAGGAACACATTCATAAATTAAAAATTACATTTCTCTCATAGAAGTCATACTTCTATTTTTCTCTAAGCTTATAAACTCATTTATAAGCCGTTCAACACATTGAACTATTTTAACTTCTCAACGGGATCTAGAAAGCTAGTACTTGTGTGGCCCTCAATGGTTCATTGATACAACTAGCCGTTGGTTCACATCTCCATGTGATTCGGACTAAACATGTCCTTATACGAGCATACCCCAATTGCTCCATTCTTACTTATCAACTCCTTGATAACAAGAACGTCAGAACTCAAGTCTGATAGTACCCAACCAATCATGTTAAACGTTTAGCAGCATCGCTTACATGATTCCCTAGGTATCAAATGATAATGCCTGCAAGAACCATTCAATTATGGTTAGCGTACAGTACGGTCCCTTCAACTCATATATCCCGACCGATTCGACAACCATTGGTTTATCGAGAGTTGTCAATGAATCGATACTATGTGTCATGTCGTAGTTGCATCGATGGTGTAATCTATGAAACCCTTTTCATAATTACCACCATACTCTGATCGGAGATTTCAACCTACATACACATGATAACACATAGGATATCCATACCCGAAGGTAAGCGGTGAATCCCCGACTACAATGCATCGACTCTTATATGTTTCGACAGAACACCCAACCTTGCCACCTGATGACCCCATGAGAGTCGGTAAACAAGTCAAAGTGTAATTCTAGCACATAGAGTCTCAATGTTGTCCCGGGTCATAAGGACTAATGGTGTACAACCATAAACTAGGACTTTTCCACTCGATAAGTTAGAACCACTTGGAAAGTCCTTTTATGGAGGGTTGTTGAGTGCACTCTACAAGGAGCACCTTTCTGCATGTTCGGACATCACAATGTCCCCTACCAATGAAACATGGTACTCACATCGCAGATACTAGTCTCGAACTCGAGCGGCCTATATCCTTCTTAGTGGCGGCTGAATCGACTAGGAACCGTTTAGAATATACAGTATTACAAATATTAGTTTCATGATACTCATCATATGAGCATCTCATATTCTTTCTACTTTTTGTATATTCAAGGGCTTTATCTATGCAACTAGCATGGGTATACAGATAAAGAAGTGCCAAAATGATAAATTCAAATATTATTAAAATAAATATTTTTTATACATAGAATTTCATTGTGAACACTCGGCCAACACTTGGCTCGACGTGCACCTACTCTAACAATCTCCCACTTGCACTAGAGCCAACTACCCATATGCTTCAAACCCATCGATTCGCGATGCTTCTCGAATAATGGTCCAGGTAAAGGCTTAGTTAGCGGATCAGCAACATTATCTGCGGAGCCAACTTTGTCAATCGTGACATCTCCTCTCTCCACGATCTCTCTGAGGATGTGGTATTTTCTCAATACGTGTTTGGACTTCTGATGAGACCTCGGCTCCTTTGCTTGAGCAATGGCTCCCGTGTTGTCACAAAACACCGGGACAGGAGCAACTCCATTAGGAATGACGCCCAACTCTTGGACGAAATTCCTTATCCAAACAGTCTCCTTTGCTGCAGCTGATGCAGCAATATATTCTGCCTCGGTGGTGGAATCCGCTGTACTGTCTTGCTTGGAACTCTTCCAAGAGACAGCAGCACCATTGAGCATGAATATGAATCCAGAGGTTGACTTCGAGTCATCGATATCGCTTTGGAAGCTAGATTCGGTATAGCCTTCCAATTTCAGTTCTCCACCCCCATAGATCAAGAACAACTTATTGGTCCTTCTCAAATACTTGAGGATGTCTTTCACAGCTTTCCAGTGTGGAAGACCAGGGTTGGATTGATATCTACTCACTACACTTAGTGCAAAAGCCACGTCAGGACGTGTTGATATCATCTCATACATGATGCTACCAATCGCAGACGCATAAGGAATGCTAGTCATCGCCGCTATCTCTGCATCAGTCTTGGGAGACATAGACTTGGATAGGGACACGCCATGACACATTGGTAGATGTCCTCTCTTGGACTCATCCATCGAGAACCGCTTCACGATGGTATCAATGTATGTGGACTGGGTGAGACCAAGCAATCTTTTTGATCTATCTCTATAGATCTGTATTCCCAATACAAAAGATGCTTCACCCAAGTCCTGAATCGAGAACTTACTCGCTAACCATATCTTAGTTGATTGCAACATCCCTACATCATTCCCAATGAGTAGGATGTCATCAACATTAAGCACAAGGAATGTCACTGCACTCCCACTGACCTTCTTATACACACAGGGTTCCTCAGGATTCTTAGCAAAACCAAACTCTTTGATTAGTACTATCGAATCTGAGGTTCCAACTCCTAGATGCCTGCTTTAGACCATAAATTGATCTCTGAAGTTTGCATACCATATGCTCACTTCCGATAGATGTAAACCCTTCGGGTTGAGACATGTAAATCTCTTCTTTAATATCGCCATTAAGAAAGGCTGTCTTAACATCCATCTGTCATATCTCATAGTCATACCATGCAGCTATGGCTAGCAAAATCCTTATAGACTTGAACATTGCAACTGGAGAAAAGGTTTCCTCAAAGTCAACTCCTTGTCTTTGAGTATATCCTCTTGCTACCAATCGTGCCTTGAAGGTCAATATCTTCCCATCCGCCCCAAGTTTCCTCTTGTAAATCCATTTACACCCTATGGGAACAATTCCCTCAGGTGGATCCAGAAGATTCCACACTTGGTTCGAATGCGTGGAATTCATCTCAGATTCCATCGCTTCAAGCCACTTGGATGAATCGACATTAGATAACGCTTCCTTGAAGGTCCTTGGATCACATCCATGGATAGGCTCATCATGGCCCTCTTCAAGAAGCAAACCATACCTCATAGGTGGTCTCGGGACTCTCTCGGATCTTCTAGGAGCTTGTATCTCCTCTCTTGGCTCTTCGGGTGTGGGTTCTATAATTGTGGGTGTCTCTCGAACCTCTTCGAGTTCTATCATCTTCCCTTTTCTATCTAATAGAAATTCCTTTTCCAAAAAGGTTGCATTCCTAGAAACAAACACCTTTGTTTCTTGGAGATGATAGAAGTAGTATCCAACCGAATTCTTTGGATATCACAAAGTAACATAAAATGGATCGACTATCCAATTTATCTCCCACTACCTGCTTCACATAAGCAGGGCACCCCCATATTCTAAGATAAGAATATTTGGGTGTCTTACCCATCCATATCTCATATGGTGTCTTGTCAACTGCCTTTGAATGGACATTGTTCAACAACAGTGCCGCTGTCTCAAGCGCATATCCCCAAAAGGATGGCGGCAACTCCGTGAACCCCATCATAGACCGAACCATGTCCATCAAAGTCCGGTTACGACGCTCCGAAACACCATTCAACTGTGGTGTAGCGGGCGGAGTCCACTGCGAGAGAATCCCATTCTCCCTAAGATACTCTTGGAACTCGGCACTCAAGTACTCACCACCTCGATCCGATCGAAGTGTCTTGATGCTTCGTCCCAACTGCTTCTCTACTTCACTTCTGAATTCTTTGAACCTTTCAAAGGCTTCAGACTTGTATTTCATCAAATACACATACCCGTACCTCGAAAAGTCATCGGTAAAGGTGATGAAGTAGGCATGTCCATGCTTAGTGGTGATGCTAAGCGGACCGCACACATCGGTATGGATCAAATCCAACAACCCTTTGGCTCGCTCCACATGGCCCTTAGAGGGAATCTTGGTCATCTTTCCTTTTAGACAGGATTCACAAGTTGTGAGAGCATTAATATCAGACATATCAAACATGCCTACTCCCACTAACTTGTTCATCCTTCTTAGGGAAATATGTCCTAATCGAGCATGCCATAATTGTGCCGAATTTAGAGTATCTTGTTTGCGCTTGTTTGTTGTTGTTATAGCTTGGACATTGTTAAGTGGAATATCTTTCAATTTTAAGGTGTAGAGATCGTTTTCAAGTTCTCCAGTACCAATTAAACATTCATTCTTGTAAATATTGCAAACACCTTTGCTAAATAAACAAGAAAATCCATCTTTATCTAACATAGAAATGGAAATAATGTTCTTCACCAAGTCTGGTACAAACAAAACATCTCTCAAAAATAACTTAAAATCATTGTTCAAATACAAGCAAACATCTCCTACAGCCTTGGCAGCAACCCTTGCTCCATTGCCCATCCTCAAGAAGGTCTCACCTTCCTTGAGTCTTCTACTTCTTCCCATCGCCTGCAAATCATTACAGAGATGTGAGCCACATCCGGTATCCAATACCCAAGAAGTAGAGTTAATTGAAATGTTTACTTCAATATAGAACATACCGTTTCCATAACTCTTCTGGGC
Organism: Primulina tabacum; assembly: GCF_025594145.1. Lineage (NCBI taxonomy): Eukaryota > Viridiplantae > Streptophyta > Magnoliopsida > Lamiales > Gesneriaceae > Primulina > Primulina tabacum. Next base: position 42,747,442 of record NC_134552.1, on the reverse strand, counting down.
CAGATATTCCCTGCAATTATGCCTCCAATGTCCAGGCTTCTTGCAGTGATGACAGATGTCAACAGTCTTGTCAGCCTTCACTGGTGTGGTTGCCACAGCGGGAATCGGAGTCTGCCTCTTCAAGGGCACGTTCTTCTTGGGACGTTGGAAAGAACGCTTCTTTCCCTTCCCAGGTGGACCGGTCTTCATACCAGATGAAGAGCCCACAAAAAGAACCGGCTTCTCTTTCTTGATGGTGGACTCAAAGGTCACAAGCATGTTCACCAACTCCTCAAGGGTCGGCTCCATCTTGTTCTTGTTGAAGTTCACCACAAAAGGATCAAATGAGCTAGGCAGCGATAAGAGCAATACGTCGGTGGTCAACTTCGAAGGCAAGATCAGATCCATGCCAACGAGCTTGTCCACGAGCCCAATCATCTTCAGGCCATGCTCATGGACCGAGGCCCCATCTCGCATGCGCATAGTGATCAGCTCCTTAACGGTAGCATGCCTAAGAGGCCGAGTCTGCTCACCAAAGAGCTCCTTAAGGTGCATATGAATGTCAGCAGCATTCTTTGCATCCTCAAAACGCCTCTGCAGCTCATCATTCATAGAAGCCTGCATATAACACCTGGCCTTCAAGTCATGGTCACACCAATCCTTGTAGGTCTGCAATTCCTCAGGAGTGCAGCTAGTCGGAAGCCTTAGCAGGGGGCGACTCAGTCAGTGTATATGCAATCTTTTCCGAGTTCAAGACGATTTTTAGGTTTCTTAGCCAAGTGAGGTAATTAGGTCCGGTTAATACGTGTTTTTCGAGTATGGCAGAAAGCGGATTGCGAATTGAAGACATTGTCAAATTTTGTACTGAAAAGTAAAACAGATAAATGTTAATTACTATTTTAAAATATTTAGTAAGATATAAAGTATGGACTTTTACTTTATAAATTTTTGCTCCCACTGTTTTGACATTTTCACTACCCTCTAGTGAAAACGGGAAACTCCTTTCCTCAGTAGGTACGTAAGGTCCAATTAGCAAATTATGATCCCGAATAATATCAGCCAATCACAATTTCTAAAAGGTAGTTTCCAATTGCATCACAATGCAACCCTTTACGTAAACTTTTGTCTCACGTTTGATTAGGACCCAATAATATGACGTCGTTCATCTTCACGTGTCAAGCCTTACCCATCGATGTTGAACCTTAATGGACGGTCGCCATGAGTTCCCCCAATAATATGAGCCGAAATCATGGGAGTTCCACGTAGTTCACATCACCATGTCAATGGATGTCACGGCTTTCCGGCACCCAAGGCCCCTCCAATAATATGAGCCGAGCCCCGAGTACGGGTAGCGTTTATCATGCACCCATTGTCGATGGAAGACATGGAAATTATAAACAAATTTATAATTTCCCTTTTCGGGGTTGATATTAATTTTGAATCTTATTCAAAATGAGGGTTTTTAATTTTGAAAGGTCTCATCATTAATTTTATTTAAAAGCTCGCCATGTTTGATCGTATGTTTGCCGGATTCATGCAACTTTGTTATTATCATAATAATAACGCACATACTCATTATTTATAACATATCATGCATATATTATAAACAGTAAACAAACAAGGATGATCAATCGCCCCAATATTAATGGCCCGTGTGAGCTAAACACGGGCCTAGGTCCAATCCTAGGGAAATGCATGAGATGCAAATGCAACTATTACATTAGCTTCCAATATTTACATGTCTTCGATCTTTCATAATCATCATGGCCACCATCTTCCAATCTTGATCATCCACTATACTAATATTTACAAATAAATATCCATGGCAAATAGGGATACATCTCATGGAGGGTGGGAACGGGCCATAAACCGAGCCCATTTTATAAATTTATAATTATTACAATCATTCAACACAAAATATCCTAGCATACACCTAGCAAATTGGGCTTGGGCTTTTGATCATCCTTCATGCATAATATCACATATCATACACCATCAATTAATTATCACAATAATTAATTGATCCGATATTATATATCTTGAACCAATCACTAACCGCCACGATTATAAACTAAATTAACAAAGTATACAAACAACTTTGTCTACTTTCAAATTAATTTATTTATAACCGAATTTCTTGTAAATCACAATTTACTATAAATAATTAAAATCCAACTTAAATTATTTATTTCATGAGAAAATATTTGCAACTTTTGTAATTTTAAACTCAAGGGCCCAAAAAACTCATTTTTCACCAAAAACATTTTGGCCCATTTAAAATTCACAAATATGTTAGCCATCCAATGGCCCAACAACTCAAGGCCCATGACATTTTGATAATCCAAAACACTTTTGGAAACCCTAGTCGTCATCGTCGTCGCCGAAGCTCCGTCGTCGGATTCCGGAAACAAAATTTTTTTTTTTATTTTTAAAGTAGGGGCTGTTCGGGCAGCCGCTGCCTGAAATGGGCAGCCCAAGCTGCCCGAATTTCCCCAAAAATTCAGCCTCGTTTTTGTCGCAAAAATATTTCTCATGCGGTTAGAAATCGATCTCAATATAATATTATGTATATGCTACAAGAACTAGTAACCTTAGCTCTGATACGACTTAAAAGGGATCGTATTAGGTGACCTAAAGCACAACGGAAGCTCAAAAATTTCGATTTTTACATGGAAAAATTCGGCCACCCTAGTACTAGGTGTAGCATATACAAAATCTCAACTTTGTCATACATAGGGTGTTGAGAAAATCATTACCTATCAACCTCTTGAGGTTGATGATGGCTCCAACTAAAGTGTAAACACTTTAGCTTTTGATTGGATGAGTTGATCTACAAGCTTCCTTCTTTCCTTCAAAATCAAGCCCACCACTTGCAAGCTAAAACCCTTCTTATTTTGCACTAGAAAAATAAGAAGATTTTTCAAGGAGAATAGAGTTATTTCCTCAACAATTGAAGAAAAAAATTGAGAGAAAAATTTTGAGAAAATTAGTCTCAAATTTTCGGCCAAGGGGGATGTCTTGGGAGAGTAAAGTGTGTTGTCTAGGTTGTGGGAAAAGTGAAAAAGTTGTCTTGCATGCCATGCAATATTTTAATCAAAAGTAATCCACAACCCTTCACCTCCCAAGCATGCAAAACCTAATGGGCTTGTAACATTTACAAAGGGCCCATGGACTTTTTAATCGTCTCAAACATATTTGAGCCCAATTAGACTTTACTTGATTTTACTCAAGCCCACTAGCTAAATAATTATTTTCAATTGGGCTCTACAAGACCCAATGTTATTTAATTAATTCAACACTTGAATTAATTTAATTATTTGGACTCTACTAGGCCCACTAGTGCTTAATTAATTCAACACTTGAATTAATTTAATTTAGTCCATAATAATGTTTATGAAAATCACAATTTTCAAATACATTATTCACTTGGCCTATTTTTAATTTAGGAACACATTCATAAATTAAAATTACATTTCTCTCATAGAAGTCATACTTCTATTTTTCTCTAAGCTTATAAACTCATTTATAAGCCGTTCAACACATTGAACTATTTTAACTTCTCAACGGGATCTAGAAAGCTAGTACTTGTGTGGCCCTCAATGGTTCATTGATACAACTAGCCGTGGGTTCATATCTCCATGTGATTCGGACTAAACATGTCCTTATACGAGCATACCCCAATTGCTCCATTCTTACTTATCAACTCCTTGATAACAAGAACGTCAGAACTCAAGTCTGATAGTACCCAACCAATCATGTTAAACGCCTAGCAGCATCGCTTACATGATTCCCTAGGTATCAAATGATAATGCCTGCAAGAACCATTCAATTATGGTTAGCGTACAGTACGGTCCCTTCAACTCATATATTCCGACCGATTCGACAACCATTGGTTTATCGAGAGTTGTCAATGAATCGATACTATGTGTCATGTCGTAGTTGCATCGATGGTGTAATCTATGAAACCCTTTTCATAATTACCACCATACTCTGATCGGAGATTTCAACCTACATACACATGATAACACATAGGATATCATACCCGAATGTAAGCGATGAATCCCCGACTACAATGCATCGACTCCTATATGTTTCGACAGAACACCCAACCTTGCCACCTGATGACCCCATGAGAGTCGGTAAACAAGTCAAAGTGTAATTCTAGCACATAGAGTCTCAATGTTGTCCCGGGTCATAAGGACTAATGGTGTACAACCATAAACTAGGACTTTTCCACTCGATAAGTGAGAACCACTTGGAAAGTCCTTTTGTGGAGGGTTGTTCAGTGCACTCTACAAGGAGCACCTATCTGCATGTTCGGACATCACAATGTCCCCTACCAATGAAACATGGTACTCACATCGCAGATACTAGTCTCGAACTCGATCGGCCTATATCCTTCTTAGTGGCGGCTGAATCGACTAGGAACCGTTTAGAATATACAGTATTACAAATATGAGTTTCATGATACTCATAATATGAGCATCTCATATTCTTTCTACTTTTTGTATATTCAAGAGCTTTATATATGCAACTAGCATGAGTATACAGATAAAGAAGTGCCAAAATGATAAATTCAAATATTATTAAAATAAAGATTGTTTATACATAGAGTTTCATTGTGAACACTCGGCCAACACTTGGCTCGACGTGCACCTACTCTAACAGATAATGACTCGACAGATAAATCATGCATTAATGCAAAGCGCTCAGAAATGAAGGTATGAGATGTATCCGTATCTATCAATACATAAGCAGGATAACCGCAAAGAAAACAGTTACCTGCTATCACATCGTCTGGTGCATCTTGGGCCTGCTCTTCTGTCAGTGCAAATACTCGAGCATGCTATCTGGGAGGTTGCCTCACAGTCTGGCTCCCTCCTTGCCTCGACTGGGACTGTGCAGGTGGCGGCTGGAAGGAATGGACAGATGATGCTTGCCTCTCAGGCTGAGATACTGATGCAGATGATCCTGCACCTTGAGATTGCTGTGACCCTCTCTGTGGACAGACTCTGGCGAAATGTCTATGTTGTATGCAGATATTGCATCGCCCAACCACTCCCTGACACTGATCTGTAGGATGTCTGCCTCCACAAGTAGTGCAATACACTCCCGCATAATCTGAACTCTGGCCAGGACCCCTCTATCATGACCCACTGGAGCTCGATGAACTACTACCCGACTTCTTGAACTGTCTTCCTCGGGCTTTCAAATGATCTTTCTTGCCACTGCTACTACCACTACTCTCGAATCTAGGAGGAGGTTGAAATGAGGGCTGTGGTGGTCTTGGAATCGGAGCAGCACAAAAAAGTCCTCGTTGTTTAATCAGTCCCGCTTCCGCTCCCTTGGCTCGGTTCAAGGCATCTGCAAAGTTGTTCGGTCTGCCGGTATTCACCAGAGTAAAGATATCAGGATTCAAACCATTGATAAACTGATCTGCAATGGCCTCATCATTCTCTGCAACGTGAGGAGCAAATCGGAGCAATGTCGAAAACTTTGCCACATATTCTTCGATGTTCAGCTGTCCTTGTCTCAGATTGGTAAACTCGGCACCTTTATCCTTTCGGTAGGACACGGGAAAGAAGCGTTGATAGAACTCTGCTTTAAAAACTTTCCAAGTGATCTCTGTGCCACGATGCTCCAACGCTCTCTTTGTGGTAAACCACCAATTCTTTGCGACTTCATGCAGTTGATGGCCAATTAACTTCACTCGTCGCTCATCGGTATAATCAAGGGACTCAAATAACATCTCAATGTCGTCTAACCAGCTTTCGCACTCAATAGCGCTCTCAGTACCTTTCAATGTCGGCGGTTTAAAGGATTGAAATCGTTTCAGTAGTGTCTCTGTAGTACCCGAAAAACCAATATGCGTAAATATGTGCATAATATCTATTATTTAATTTTGAATGATTATTAGTTTAGGAATTTTTTGATTTAATTGCATTTAAATCATTTACGTTATTTTTATAAGGATTTTAAATCGCGTATTTCAAATTTTAACTTTTTAGATATATACGCGAGACCGAACCGGAGATAGGAAATCGGAGATGAATTTTATGATCCAAAAATATTCTTAAATTTATTACGAGCTAAGAAATAATTTATTTTAATGAAATCAAGTGTATTTAAGTATACTTTAATTAATTAATCACCAATGTAATTGTAGGCTTCTTAATAATCAAGATTATGCTTAATTAACCTTTTAATTAAGCTTATCTAACATAGGATTCTACTTAGCAAAACTTAAACAAATCCTACACCAATTTGGGAAGACATGTCTTGGTCCTCTCCACTCCACACAATCCCCAACTTGACACCACTTAACTCCCCCAACAACAAAACAAAGACCACCCATTCATCATGCATGTTTCCTCCCAACTTGACATCATTTATTCCTCCATGCACCACCTTATTTGACCACAAACCTTCACCACCTTCTTAACTCCACCTAGCACAAAAATTCAGAAGAAAACTCATCCAATAATCGTGAGCCATCAAGAGAGAAAAGAGAGAAAACAAGCACGAAAAGAGAATTCCGTCTCCGCCGCGCCGCGTTCGTCGTAATCGATTTGTTTTCGTTTCAAACAAATCCAAGGCATGTCTATATTATTTCTTTGCTCTTCAATCAAGTTATATATCTATTTTTAAACCATTACATGTGCTTGATCTATGACAAAACCGAAATCATGTCAAGAACTTTCGAAAAACATGGTACAGAATTTTCGGCTCTTCCCACATGCACCTCACGTTCTTTGTTATTTTTGTGGTTACAGGGTTGGCTCGACTTCCAGGGACTCAAGGCTGCTTTTAGACATGATATAGGGTGTGTTAGGAAGGGAGTTGTCCATTGGTTTCATCCCTTTCCCCCCTTGCATCACGTTTTGGACAGCAACTCCCCAACATGTCATTTTATGTCTCGATTTGCATGTTTATTGTCTAAGGTGAAGATTCTGATCTTGGCTGCCCTAGAGGCTATAGCCATGGTTAGAACCTTTCCTTGACATGTCTAGGACGTGACCAAGATTCCATTTCATGGCTTGGTTCATGGTCCCATCGGTTTTCAAAATAAACAAGAACAGCCCCCTTCGGTTTTAAAATTCTGGTTTTTTGTTGATTGTGTTGAGTTTCGGTTTTTAGGTGTCAAGTGGGTTGTGGTTGGCTTATAGCCCTTAACCATGACTCATACAACAACTTAGCATGTCTAGCATGGACTAACCTCATAGCCATTGGATCCTTCATTTGACAGCAAAACAAGCAACGCCCCCACACGTGCAATGTGTGTGTTCTCGGGTGAAGCTTGTATTGTCGTAGGTGTTGTCAGGAATTTTGTTTGGCCTAGGGCCCTTAGCCATGGTTCAAACCATACCTTAGGATGTTCGTAAGAGGCTCTGGTCGGTGGTTCAAGCCCCAATGGCCATTAGCCTTGAAAACGACGCAAGGAAGCGCAACAGCTGCTGCTGTAATTTTCTGGACAGCAACTTTGCCTTCGGTTCAGAGGTGTGTTTCGAGTTCTTGGTTGGCTTTTAGCCTATGGCCTTGGACTGGACAATGTCTTATTGAGTTAGAAGGTCAAATTTTTGGTGGTACGTGATTTGGTCAATTTTAGAGGTCGTACGAGAATTTATGGTGCAATGTGCCAAAGTGACTCTCGAAAGAGCGTTTCATGATTTTGGCCTCCATGCACAATTTTCATGTATTACAGCCCTTGGTAATTATTTTCCAGTATTTTAGGTGTATTTTAATCATGACTAAAGGATGATTTGATGTTGTTTCGGGCTGGTACAGAGTCATGGTTAAATATTAAGTTTGTTGGGCGTAATAGTCTCATTTTTAGTTCGATTTTGAAGCGTTGGTCAAGATAAGTTATTTGCATGGTCAAGTCAAGTTATGTGCATGTTTTTCATGTTAGAATTAGGTTGCAGAGAGCCTGGGAACGATCCAACCCAAATTTGTAAAATAACTCAGGAATTTAATTATATTACGTGCATAAAAATAAAAAATATTCATTTTTGAGGTATATGCGATATTGCTTGTGGCCACCTCATGTTCATGGGATTGCAGCTTATCATGGGATTATTACTTCATCCGGTGGCTACTGCCCGGTTCTTGTTCATGTATGGGTACGGATATCCAGTCCAAGGGCTGTGATGATCTCTACAGCCCAGTATACTGTGGTTTAGTCTGATCAGACGATTCATTTCACGTTATGGGCCACTTGCGTAGAACATATTCTCAACAGAAAATTATTATATGCTATATCATGACAGGGCTCTATCGAGCAAGCATTTCACTTACGATTTTCAGTTCAGTTATGCACATATTTATAATTACTCATGACAAGATATTTTCACGTTATGCTTTACGACATGATATTTTTACCCGAAATGAAACTTTATGATATATTTTACTCGTTATTCACGATATATGCATGCTGAGTCTTTAGACTCACTAGACATGATTGTTTTAGGTGCTGATGAGGTCGGGACCGAGGGCGAGGACTAGTGAGCCATCTTGGGTCGGCAGTAGTAGGAACTTGAGGACCTCGTTTATCAGTTTATTTATTATTTTATGCAAACTCATTTTATTGCGATGAATTATTTTAAGTTGTTGCTTTGAAACAAATATTTACTTCCGCTGTTATCTCGATATTTAAAGCTTTTATTCCGCTGCTACTTTGAACATTGAATCTTTTATCAGTATAATTTATTAATGAGGCATTTTATTTATTTAAAGAGAAAATTTTAAATTATTCCGCAAATTTTCAAGTACGTAACACGGGCCACTACAGTTGGTATCAGAGCCTATGTTCTTGTAATGGGTTGTACTACTACTGACCTCGAGAAGCTCACGAAGTCACGTCTTCGGGCTGTAAGTTTTACATTTACGCATTTTGTTTAAAGCATGAAATATTTTAACAGCATGTTTTCATGAAATATTTTATGTTCAGATTATGATCATGCAGTATTTATTTAAATTTCAAAAAAAAAAATAGTAGAAATATTGCATGTTGGTTACGTGAGGATTTTACATGGTACAGTATGCCTCCTAGACGAGTTATTGACCGCCCGAGGGGTACTGAAAGCGAGGCTGATGAGACTCAGAACCGTTATGAGGATAGAGGTCCACCGCCACCTCCTCCACCACCTGATATGCATACCCAGATGATGGCGGGTATGACTCAGTTCTTCGCACAGTTTGGGGGGAACAACGATACAGCGGTAGCTAGGCTGCCTAGACCTGAGGCGAACTATGAGAGATTCATGAAGATGAGACCGAAGGACTTCTCAGGGACAACAGATCCCATGATTTTCGAGGGCTGGATCAAGTCCCTCGAGGTCATCTTTGAGTTTATGGAGCTTGGGGATGCGGACAGAGTTCGTTGTGCGACATATCTATTTGGAGGACACGCACGCCTATGGTGGGAAGGAGCATCCGTAGCCTTGAACTTGGCTACTCTGAGCTGGATGCGCTTCACGGAGGTATTTTACTCCAAATATTTTACTGACGAGGTGCGTGCCAGGTTGACCAGGGAGTTCATGACCCTGAGGCAGGGAGACTTGACCGTTACGGAGTTCATCCGTAAGTTTGAGAGGGGTTGCCATTTTGTGCCCCTAATTGCGAACGATGTCGGTGCCAAGCTGAGGCACATTCTGGATGCTTTGGCTGATCTTGCGCCGCAATGTTAGGGTGGCTGGCCCTACTACCTTTGAAGTCGCTGTTTCCAGAGCTCTTGCTGCAGAGCAAGATCAGATTGACATTGAGAGGGATCGCCAGGGCAAGCGACCAGTCCCCGTGCCACACCGCCCTCCTCCTCAGCAGCGGCCCCAGAATAAGAGGCCTTTCCACGGCCCATCAGGAACAGAGGACAGCAGCAGCAGCAGGGACGCGCAGTCCCGAGGACTTTTGAGCACCCAGTCTGTCCTAGGTGCACACGCCGCCATGCTGGAGCATGTATGTATGGGTCAGGGAAGTGTTACAAGTGTGGTAGTCCAGACCACTTGCTGCAGCAATGCCCTCAGGGGAGCCTGCCTACCCAAGGCAGAGTCATTGCTCTTCATGCAGCAGAGACGAACCTAGACACCATGCTCATGACATGTATCTTAAAGCTTTAAGTTAATATTCGAAATTCAATGTTTTGGGAATTGAGATTTTGAACATCGAATTGATGATAGGATTGCATGCTCTAATCAGTGTTATTTCGGGAATTTAGGTTAGAAGAACTTTGACCTTTGCATGTCTATAAGTTAGTTCTATTAATTATTGGGTTCAGCTTGACGTTCCAACCTTTCAGGGAGAATTTTTATAGCCGGGTCACCTACGAAATCCTTGATAGATTCAGGGGCTACTCATTCATTCATTTCGGAGACCTTTGCTAATTTTCTCAAGGTCAAGACCATAGGGCTCGATATAGCCTATTCAGTAGTACTGCCTTCGGGAGAGAAGATGGCAGCTACCAACGTGATCCGAGACATAGACCTCGAGCTTCATGGCAATCTCGTTTATGTGGATCAGATCGTACTGCCGATGCCAGAGTTTGACATCATTCTGGGTATGGACTGGCTACTAAGGAACAGAGTTTTGATCGACTTTCAGCGGAGATCCGTTCTAGTCCGACCGCCTGGGATGGAGCAGTTCTTATTCGAGCCAGACAGGTACTTTCCTTTACCGCACATTATACCTTGTATCCAGGCTAGGAAGCTCATGCATAAAGGGTGTCGAGCGTTTTTGGCAACTTTTATATCCGTTCCCGAGACACCCAGTCAGTCAGCCTCCGATGTCCCAATTTCTAGGGATTTTCTAGACGTTTTTCCTGAGGACGTCTCTGGTATGCCACCCGAGCGAGAGGTGGAGTTTTCTATTGAGCTTATGCCAGGTACGGCTCCGTTCTCAAAAGCACCGTACCGATTAGCGCCGACAGAAATGGCAGAACTTAAGAAGCAGATTCAGGAACTTCTCGACAAGGAGTTCATTTGCCCGAGTGTTTTACCATGGGGCGCGCCACTCTTGTTTGTGAAGAAGAAGGATGGCACGATGAGGTTTTGCATTGACTACCGGGAGTTGAACAGGGTTACAGTGAAGAACAAATACCCACTTCCGAGGATTGAAGATTTATTTGACCATTTGCAGGGAGCTTCATTTTTCTCAAAGATTGATCTGCGTTCTGGTTATCACCTAGTTGAGGGTGAAAGACGCCGATGTTCTCAAGACTGCTTTTTGGACTCGTTATGGCCACTTCGATTTCCTTGTGATGCCATTCGGTTTGACGAATGCGCCAGCGATCTTCATGGATCTCATGAATCGCGTATTTCAGCCGTATCTTTATCAGTTTGTGATAGTGTTCATAGACGACATTCTCGTCTACTCTAAGAATAAAGAGGATCATAGCAGACATCTAACCACAGTTTTGCAGACCCTACAGAAGCATAAGCTATTCGTGAAGTTCATTAGGTGCGAGTTCTGGTTAGAGAAGGTGGCATTCTTAGGCCACATCGTTTCTAGCAGTGGTATTGAGGTGGACCCAGCGAAAGTTGCAGCAGTCAGGGATTGGGTTGTGCCGCAGAATGCATCAGAGATCCGTAGTTTCCTTGGGCTAGCAGAATATTATCGGAAGTTTATTCAGGGATTCTCCTCTATCGCAGTTCCACTCACGTCGTTGACAAAGAAGAATGTTAAATTTGTGTGGAGCGAAGAGTGTCAGAAGAGCTTCGATACTTTGAAGCAAGCCCTTATCTCAGCACCAGTATTGGCCATGCCGTCAGGGCCCGGAGACTTTGTATTGTATACCGATGCTTCGAAGCTCAGTTTGGGCGCATTATTGATGCAGCATGGGAAGGTATTAGCATATGCTTCTCGTCAGTTGAAGACACATGAGATGAATTATCCTACCCACGATCTAGAGTTGGCCGCCGTAGTATTTGCCTTGAAGATTTGGAGGCATTATCTATACAGAGAGAAGTGTCAGATCTTTATCGACCACAAGAGCCTCAAGTACTTCTTTACGCAGAAAGAGTTGAATATGCGTCAGAGACGTTGGTTGGAGTTAGTCAAGGATTATGACTGTGACATTAGCTACCATCCTGGTAAAGCTAATGTAGTAGCGGATGCTTTGAGCCGGAAAGTCACAGTGATGGCTCATTTGACAGTTCATAGGCCTCTTCAGAGTGAGATTCAGAGGTTTGATCTAGAGATTTATACTCGAGGTAGAGTTCTCCGTCTATCTACCTTGACGATTAAGTCTTCTTTATTAGACCGTATTCGCAGCGGTCAGTCATCTAATGAGCAGTTGGCGAAGTGGTGGCAGAGAGATGAGGTGAAGGGCAGTGTTTTGTACACATTGAGTGATGGCATTGTTCGTTATCGAGATAGGATATGGGTTCCTAGCAGTGATTCTATTCGAGCAGACATATTAGCCGAGGCCCACATGTCCCCATACTCTATTCATCCTGGGAGTACGAAGATGTACAAGGATCTGCAGATGTTATATTGGTGGCCCGGTATGAAGAGAGAGATCTGGAGATTTGTATCCGAGTGTTTGACTTGTCAACTTGTGAAAGCTGAACATCAGAGACCAGCCGGCTTACTCAAGCCACTTCCCATTCCCGAGTGGAAGTGGGAGAACATTAACATGGACTTCGTGGTTGGTTTACCGAAGTCAGCTAAAGGTTCGAATGCTATATGGGTGATTGTTGATCGTCTTACCAAATCAGCGCATTTCTTGCCTATTAAGACGACTTTCTCCATGATTCAATATCCCGAGTTATATATCCGTGAGATAGTCCGATTGCACGGTATCCCAGTCTCTATTGTTTCTGACAGAGATCCGAGATTCACTTCCTCATTTTGGAAGAGTCTGCATTCAGCGATGGGTACGAAGTTGTTGTTTAGCACAACTTTTCACCCTCAGACAGATGGTCAATCAGAGAGAGTTGTTCAGATCTTGGAGGATCTTCTCCGTGCTTTTGTCATCGATTTCTCAGGGAGCTGGGAATCGAAGTTGCCATTAGTGGAGTTTACCTATAACAACAGCTTTCAGTCGTCTATAGGTATGGCTCCTTATGAAGCACTGTACGGAAGGAAGTGTAGATCGCCTATTCATTGGGATGAAGTAGGCGAGAGATCAGAGTTAGGACCAGAGATCGTTCAGCGGACTGCTGATCTAGTAGTCATAATTCGTGACAGGATGAGGACTGCTCAGAGTCGACAGAAGAGTTATGCCGACCGGAGGAGGAGAGATCTAGAGTTTGCCGTTGGCGACCATGTTTTCGTGAAGATAGCACCGATGAAGGGTGTCATGAGATTCGGGAAGAAAGGAAAGCTTAGTCTGAGGTTCATCGGACCATTTGAGATCCTCGACAGAGTTGGGACGTTAGCATATCGTGTTGCTATTCCGCCGAATCTGGCCGGAGTACACAATGTGTTCCATGTGTCGATGTTGAGGAAGTATTTAGCGAATCCTTCTCATGTGTTGAACTTTGAACCGTTGCAGATTTCTTCGAACTTGTCTTATGAAGAGAGATCAGTGCAGATCTTAGACCGTAAGGAGAAAAAGCTTCGGAACAAGGTGATCAAATCAGTGAAGATCAAGTGGCTTAATCATTCCGATGAGGAAGCTACTTGGGAGCCAGAGTCAGAGATGCGGAGTCGCTTTCCAGATTTATTCAGTGAGTTCTAATTTCGAGGGCGAAATTTTATTTAAGGGGGGGAGTGTTGTAGTACCCGAAAAACCAATATGCGTAAATATGTGCATAATATCTATTATTTAATTTTAAATGATTATTATTTTAGGAATTTGTTGATTTAATTGCATTTAAATCATTTACGTTATTTTTATAAGGATTTTAAATCGCGAATTTCAAATTTTAACTTTTTAGATATATAGCGAGACCGGACCGGAGATAGGAAATCGGAGATGAATTTTATGATCCAAAAATATTCTTAAATTTATTCCGAGCTAAGAAATAATTTATTTTAATGAAATCAAGTGGATTTAAGTCTACTTTAATTAATTAATCATCAATTTAATTGTAGGCTTCTTAATAATCAAGATTATGCTTAATTAACCTTTTAATCAAGCTTATCTAACACAGGATTCTACTTAGCAAAACTTAAACAAATCCTACATCAATTTGGGAAGACATGTCTCGGTCCTCTCAACTTCATACAATCCCCAACTTGACACTATTTAACTCCCCCAACAACAAAACAAAGACCACCCATTCATCATGCATGTTTCCCCCCAACTTGACATCATTTACTCCTCCATGCACCACCTTATTTGACCACAAGCCTTCACCACCTTCTTCACTCCACCTAGCACGAAAATTCAGAAGAAAACTCGTCCAATAATCGTGAGCCATCAAGAGAGAAAAGAGAGAAAACAAGCACGAAAAGAGAATTCCGTCTCGGCCGCGCCGCGTTCGTCGTAATCAATTTGTTTTCGTTTCAAACAAATCCAAGGCATGTCTATATTATTTCGTTGCTCTTCAATCAAGTTATATATCTATTTTTAAACCATTACTTGTGCTTGATCTATGACAAAACCGAAATCATGTCAAGAACTTTCGAAAAACATGGTACAGAATTTTCGGCTCTTCCCACATGCACTTCACGTTCTTTGTTGTTTTTGTGGTTACAGGGTTGGCTCGACTTCCAGGGACTCAAGGCTGCTTTTAGACATGATAAAGGGTGTGTTAGGAAGGGGTTTTTCCTTTGGTTTCAGCCCTTTCCCCCCTTGCATCACGTTTTGGACAGCAACTCCCCAACATGTCATTTTGTGTCTCGATTTGCATGTTTATTGTCTAAGGTGAAGATTCTGATCTTGGCTGCCCTAGAGGCTATAGCCATGGTTATAACCTTTCCTAGACATGTCTAGGACGTGACCAAGATGGCCATTTCATGGCTTGGTTCATGGTCCCATCAGTTTTCAAAATAAACAAGAACAGCCCCCTTCGGTTTTAAAATTCTGGTTTTTTGTTGAGTGTGTTGAGTTTCGGTTTTTAGGTGTCAAGTGGGTTGTGGTTGGCTTATATCCCTTAACCATGACTCATACAACAACTTAGCATGTCTAGCATGGACCATGGTTAACCTCATAGCCATTGGATCCTTCATTTGACAGCAAAACAAGCAACGCCCCCACGCGTGCAATGTGTGTGTTCTCGGGTGAAGCTTGTATTGTCGTAGGTGTTGGCAGGAATTGTGTTTGGCCTAGGGCCCTTAGCCATGGTTCAAACCATACCTTAGGATGTTCGTAAGAGGCTCTGGTCGGTGGTTCAAGCCCCAATGGCCATTAGCCTTGAAAACGACGCAAGGAAGCGCAACAGCTGTTGCTGTAATTTTCTGGACAGCAACTTTGCCTTCGGTTCAGAGGTGTGTTTCGAGTTCTTGGTTGGCTTTTAGCCTATGGCCTTGGACTGGACAGTGTCTTATTGAGTTAGAAGGTCATGTTTTTGGTGGTACGTGATTTGGTCAAGTTTAGAGGTCGTACGAGAATTTACGGTGCAATGTGCCAAAGTGACTCTCGAAAGAGCGTTTCATGATTTTTGCCTCCATGCACAATTTTCGTGTATTACAGCCCTTGGTAATTATTTTCCAGTATTTTGGGTGTATTTTAATCATGACTAAATGATGATTTGATGTTGTTTCGGGCTGGTACAGAGTCATGGTTAAATATTAAGTTTGTTGGGCGTAATAGTCTCGTTTTTAGTTCGATTTTGAAGCGTTGGTCAAGATAAGTTATTTGCATGGTCAAATCAAGTTATGTGCATGTTTTTCATGTTAGAATTTGGTCGCAGCGAGCCTGGGAACGATCCAACCCAAATTTGTAAAATAACTCAGGAATTTAATTATATTACGTGCATAAAAATATAAAATATTCATTTTTGAGATATATGCGATATTGCTTGTGGCCACCTCACGTTCATGAGATTGCAGCTTATCATGGGATTATTACTTCATCCGGTGGCTACTGACCGGTTCATGTTCATGTATGGGTACGGATATCCAGTCCAAGGGCTGTGATGATCTCTACCGCCCAGTATACTGTGGTTTAGTATGATCAGACGATTCATTTCACGTTATGGGCCACTTGCGTAGAACATATTCTCAACAGAAAATTATTATATGCTATATCATGACAGGGCTCTATCGAGCAAGCATTTCACTTACGATTTTCAGTTCAGTTATGCACATATTTATAATTACTCATGACAAGATATTTTCATGTTATGCTTTACGACATGTTATTTTTACCCGACATGAAACATTATGATATATTTAACTTTTTATTCACGATATATGCATGCTGAGTCTTTAGACTCACTAGACTTGATTGTTGTAGGTGCTGATGAGGTCGGGACCGAGGGCGAGGACCAGTGAGCCATCTTGGGTCAGCAGTAGTAGGAACTTGAGGACCTCATTTATCAGTTTATTTATTATTTTATGCAAACTCATTTTATCGCGATGAATTGTTTTAAGTTGTTGCTTTGAAACAAATATTTTCTTCCGCTGCTATCTCGACATTTAAAGCTTTTATTCCGCTGCTACTTTAAACATTTAACCTTTTATCAGTATATTTTATTAATGAGGCATTTTATTTATTTAAAGAGAAAATTTTAAATTATTCCGCAAATTTTCAAGTACGAAACACGGGCCACTACAGTCTCCATCGGTGTTGCAGTAACATCCATCGGATCGTTGGAAGTACTGCCCTATTCTGGTACCGGACGCACATGCACTGCTGCTCTTCGAGGAGGCATATCTGATTATTAAACGGATTAGTACACAATCTATACAATCTATCTCAGTCCTCCTCTGATCATATACCTTTGATACAGAATCGGTTCTGATTCATTTTATTGTTAATACATGTCGCAATCAATCAGATAAGCAAGTAAACATGTATTATTGCAAGAAACATGCTTTCATATATAACATATGTAAATCAACATACAATTAATAGCATGCTAGCATCATCAAAGCAAGGAAGATGACTCGATCTACCCCGCTCATTCACTTCTATTCCAGTCTACAGAACCTACTGCTTTGATACCACCTGTTGTGGGGACCTGGGCTCTAACTCAATTATCTTTGGGATTAAGTGGATCTTTGCTAGAAAATGGGTCATCAAAAAAAAATTTTCTTTCAGACATTATAAACTATGGTATATAATCATACACAAGTGATAACTCTATTTACTTCATTAAAAGTAAGTACATGTCTTGTTCCATTTCATTTATACAAACTAGTGTTTGTAACAAACTACATATCACATGTAGAACATTTAGTTGTCTTCTACGCCCGAAATCACCACGCTATCCAATCTCAGCCACACTCTCCTTGACCCTGATCCTGTTCCTGTTCCATCTGTTGTCATGCACACATACAGACACAACAACAGCCGGATACTCCGGTGAGAACAAATCCCAGTATAAAACATGTATACATGCATGTCATGCAATTATAAACAACATCATAACGCATGAATCAGTTATTATGACACATTAGTGAATACAGATAAAACTCTTCAACTCTTATTCTTTGATTCAACTCATATCTAAGTCTAGGGATCTCGGTGTGAATAAGACGTAACAATATCCCACCTACGCTCCCAATTGGGGTGGCGGTACGTCTTATTCCCGGACTTCGGTACTCTCTATATCGAATATCTACAATAGGAGTCGATCTTCTCCTACGTACATCGACATCACCTCACATCCGGTATCTTGGCATATCTGCCAACGACTCCCCTATCTCATGTGCATTGCTACAACTCTATAGACAAGGCATAACCATATCAAATTATAAACAATCTAGTATGTGATTTTGGGAAACTCAAATTGGATCTAATTCGAGTTGTGTCTTCCCGAATCAACATTGAATTATACCTTTCGTGTCGTAGTCTCGGTTTGAACAAGTCGAAGTCTTGAAATCTCGATATCAACTCTGTCCATACCAATCTGAATTAACATATACATAATGTACTAGATCAACCTCTAACTCAAAGGAATACATATACGGATCAATATTCAATCTCGGTACATTTCGACGGCATAACGGCGTAATCTCGCGACACCGATCAATTCAAATATCAATACTCAATAATAATAACTCATAATCCTCATCATAACACATTATAATCTTGCAACTATGCATAATCCTATTCAACTAATGCTGAAATCTGCATATTCCAAACTCAAGACATGCTGGAAAATGAACAAAATCACATATCATATCCGTTCTTCGATCCGGTGTCAAATATATATACTCCATCATCTCAACAACATATATTATCAAGCATATATTGATTTCTCCCACACATAAATATCAAACATGCTGGAAAGTAATAAATATATATATACCCTTTCGAAGCTCTTGTCAAGAGGATTAAGAATCTCAACTTGGATCGATAATTGGACGGCTAGATCTTTCACAATTCAAAATCTAAGCTATGATGAGACTTGAGGATTTCTGAATGTTTCTCTCGGTGCTTTTGGCTAAAAAATGAGGGAGAAGGAAGGTGATTACATGTTAAATGCATGGGAAAGACATGTGGCTTATTCTTCATCATCCACGTCTCGCGCATATGCGCGACCACCACCGGCGCATATGCGCGAGACCTACTGTATCGGCACATTGGCATGTCAGCCCCTCGCGCATATGCGCGCCTCATCTCACGCATATGCGCGGGGTCTTCTGGACTCCGCGCGCATGTGCGCGTTCATCTTCCGTGCATGTGCGCTGTCTCGCGCATATGCGCGCCCTTCTCTGCGCATGTGCGCCATTTGTTCTGTCCTCCACATTATAATTCATACTCTTCCATGGCTTTTACTCCACTTCATCAATTCATGCATTAATAAGTTTTGATCACCAAGTTAAATTTTCGGGCATTACATTTAATATAGTGGCTCTGGACGTTCCTACTTGTGTCACTGAGACAAAAATGACTGCATTCACCCAAGGCTTGAGGGAGGGTGAATTTTTCAAGTCATTGACCAAGAAAGTGCCCGGGGACTTTGAGGATTTATTATCCCGGGCAGAAAAATATATCAATATGGAAGAAGCCCAGAAACAGAAGAGGTAGACCGTAAGGAAGGAGAGAGGGGACCGGCTGTCTAAGCCCGAGGAAAAAGGCCAAAGGAGGAGTAATCCATGGCACTTTTCTCACCATGTGCCTCTAAAGATTGCCCGAGAGAGGGAGGTCCAGGAGTGCAGTAGATATCTAGCCCCTGATTATCAACTATTTCGGCCTGAGAAGAGAGAGTTTCGCACTCTTCACAAAGTATATTATCACAACACCGAAGACTACAAAACGTTGAAAGGAGACTATGCCTTACCTTCCACCCCGGGACCTGGTCAAGCCAACAAGAGACCGAGATTGACCCCTGGACATCTCGGCAGCCAGAGTGCAGTTCTAGGGGAGGAGGTTTTAGGAGTAATCCAAGGAATGAGCCCGAGAGAAGGAGAGAACCCGAGCCCAAGAGAAAGAAGAATTCACGCCCGGCTATGGGAGTAATCAAAATGATTTCTGGAGGATCCACTGATGGTGACTCTAACCGGGCGAGGAAATCCAGGAGTAGGAGGGATTGAATGGAAGTGGAGGGGATGAGGAAGAATGAGGCGGTGATCGGTTTTGGCCTGGAGGATTTAAGGTAGTAAATCTATCCCACAATGATGCCCTAGTCATCCAAGCCCGGGTGGCCAACTATGATGTCATGAGGGTCTATATTGACTCGGGCAGTTCTGTGAATGTAATTTTTAAAGAGGCCCTAGTACAGATGGACTTGCAGGGTTTTCATTTGGAAGTTGTGGAGACTGCACTCATTGGCTTTGCTGGCCATGTGGTTTACCCGGAAGGGGAGGTTGTTTTGCCACTAATTTTGGGCTCTCAAGATCTCAAAAAGACAGTGATGACCTCTTTCACTGTGGTAGACTCCCCATCATCATATAACATCATTTGGGGAAGCCGGCTATGAATGAGCTGAAGGCTGTGGCATCCACCTATCACCAAAAGATCAAATTTCCTGTGGGAACCCGGGTAGGAGAAGTTCGGGGAGATCAGCCTTTTTCTCGGAAATACTATGTGGAAGCAGTCCGGGCTGATCAAAGTAAAACCAGGAGAGATGGAAAGAAAGCAAGGGTTGATAAGTAGGAAGAGGATTAGTGGAGAAGGGAGAAGTACATTTTGTGGCTGAAGAAGAGCAAGAGGTTGTAGAAGTCAGACCAGGCCAGCAAATCCGGGTAGCTCGGGATCTCAGTGCATCCACCCGGGTTAGTTTGATTAATTGTTTAAAAATTAATATTCATGCTTTTGCCTGGTCCCAGCAAGAGTTGGTAGGGATCTCACCCCTGATATCTGAGCATCATGTGAACATTCTCCCGGGATCTCACCCGGTAAAGTAGAAGAAAAGACACTTTGGTCCGGAAAAGGACAAAGTTATTAATGAATAGGTTAGAGATCTGCTGAAGGCCGGCCACATTCGAGAAATTCAATTTCATACATGGCTCTCGAATGTGGTGTTGGTTCCTAAGTCCATCGGGAAGTGGAGGATGTGCGTGGATTTCCGTGATCTCAACAAAGCTTGCCCCAAAGACCATTATCCGCTGTCCAGGATTGATCAACTGGTGGATTCCACCTCGGGCTTTGAACTGCTGAGTTTCATGGATGCTTACCAAGGATATCATCAAATCCCCCTGGCCAAGAGTGATCAAGATAAAGCCAGCTTCATCACCTCGGGAAATACATTTTGTTATGTTATAATGCCTTTCGGATTGAAGAATGTAGGGGCCGCTTACTAGCGTCTCATGAAAAAAGTCTTTGAGAAGCAATTAGAACGAAATGTGGAAGTATATGTGGATGATATTTTGGGCAATTCTAAAGAGGTTGCGGACTTTATTGCTGATTTAGAAGAAACTTTTGCCACTCTATGGCATTATGGGATCAAGCTCAACCCTGCCAAATGTATCTTTGGCGTAAAAAGTGGCAAGTTCTTGGGGTTCAAGTGACAGACCGGGGGATCGAGGTGAATCAGGAGAAATTCAAATCTGTATTATGCATGCCATCTCCACGATCTGTCAAAGAAGTGCAGAAGTTGACCAGGAGAATTGCTTCTCTTTCTCGATTTATATCCCGGTCAGCACACAGGAGTTATCCTTTCTTTCAGGTCCTAAGGAAGGCCCAATAATTCGGGTGGAATGAGAAGTGTGAACAGGCCTTCCAGGATTTGAAGATCCATCTTGCGGAGCTCCCTATATTGGTAAAGCCAGAGCTCGGAGAAAAATTGTTTGTTTATTTATCTACTACAGAGTATGCTGTCAGCTCAGTTCTGATAAAAGAAGAAGGCTCTGATCAAAAGCATGTCTACTATGTCAGCCATGCTTTAAGAGGCCCCGAGCTTCGGTACAGTGAGATAGAGAAGATTGCTTTGGCCTTGATCATGACTTCCTGGAAGCTGCGAGCTTACTTTCTGTCAAATCAAATCATTGTTCTTACCAATAGTCCTCTTGGTGAGATTATGACTCACTCAGAAGTATCCGGGTGGATGATCAAGTGGACAGTGGAATTAGGCGAGTATGACATTGAATACAAGCCCCGGGTTGCCATCAAAGTGCAAGCCTTATAAGATTTCTTATCCAAGATGTTCAACCCGAGGAAGAAGAGGTGTGGAGAGTTTTCGTAGATGGGGCGTCTAGCCTTGCTGGATGTGGAGTGGGGGTGGTGTGAATATCTCTCCCGGGAGAAAAGATTAAATTGGTCCTAAGGGTTGATTCCCGGGTAACTAATAATTAGGCCAGTATGAAGCTGTCCTTGCTGGTATCCGAGCTACCCGGGAGGTTAGAGCATCCCGGATTATTATACTCTGATTCACAGCTAATTACTCAGCAGATAAAGGGCGTTTATGAAGCTAAGAATGACAAGATGCTCAAATATTTACAGCTCATCCAAGCCCAAGCAGAAATCTTTGTGGATTGGAGTATTGAACAAATACCTCGAGAGGAGAATGGAAAGGCGGATGCTCTATCAAAAATGGCTGCTTCTTTGTAAGAAATCAGCACCCGGGAAGTCTTGTTTCCCAGTTGTTCCTTTCTACTAAAGAAGAAGCATTATCAACACTTGAGAATTCCTGGATGATGCCTCTGATAAAGTTCATTGTGAACAATGAATTACCCGAGGACAAAGCCCGAGCTCAAAAGATTAAGAGACAAGCTCCCCTCCCAGGTTTGTTCTCTTAAATAATGTCTTAAACAGGAGATCATTCCAGGGACCACTATTAAAATGCTTATCTGAGGGAGAAGTGGATTATGTCCTCCGAGAGATTCATGAAAGGTCCTGTGCTGAGCATCTTGGAGGAATATCTTTGGCCCGGAAGACAATGTTTGCCGGGCTCTGGTGGCCAACTCTTAGCCAAGATTCTGCTCGAGTGGTCCAGGTTTGTGAGGGGTGTCAACATCACTCAAATTTTCAACATAGCCTGACCACTCTTATGAAGCCTATTTGGGCATCTTGCCCCTTTGATCAGTGGAGCATGGATATTGTGGGTCCCTTCCCAATTGCTCGGGCTCAGAAGAAATTCTTACGGGTAGCTGTAGATTATTTTTCTAAATGGGTAGAATCTGAGCCCTTGGCCAAGATCACTGAGCAGGAAGTTTTGAAATTCCTGTGGAAGAACATAGTATGCCGGTTTGGAGTACCCAGAAGACTGATCTCGGATAATGGAAGACAGTTTCAGGGCAAAGAGATTACATTCTGGTGCCAGAAAATGAAATTCACTCAGTCTTTCACATCCGTTGCCTATCCTCAAGCTAATGACCAAACAGAAGTTGTGAATAGAATTATTGTACAAGCCCTGAAAACCAGGCTACAAGGCAAAGGAAAGAACTGGGTGGAAGAATTACCCAGTGTTCTCTGGGCGTACAGAACAACTCCCTGGGCACCTACTCAAGAAACTCCCTTCAATTGGGTATACGGTTCTGAAGCAGTCGTCCAAGTTGAAATATGGCAAACCTCTTCCCGGGTAGAATCTTACCCGAAAAACAATGATCAAAGCCGGGTCATGGAATTGGACTTGGTAGAAGAAAAGAGAGATCGAGCGTTGATCTGAATGGAAGCATACCGAGGCCGGGTTATGAAATCCTATAACAGGAAGGTCCGAATCCGAGACATTCAAGTAGGGGGTCTGGTCATGAAGAAAGTCAATCCGGCTGGGGATGTTGGAAAGCTGGAAGCTCGGTGGGAAGGACCCTATAAGATCACCCGGAGGGTCAGTACGGGATCTTTTTATCTAGAAGATGCCCAGGGCCGTTCTCTCAAAATGCCTTGGAATGTATTTAATTTAAAAAAGTATTTTGTTTGACAGATGTAATTATTTGATGAAAGATATAATGAAATATCTATTTTCTCAGAGAAAAGTGTTATGTATGTTTCTTTTATCTTAGCCCGGGAGGTACTAAGCCCCGATTATTTTAAGAAAAGCCCAGGGCACTACACCCTAGCTCGGAGCACCACACCTCGACCATTCCCAAGTCCCGGAACATGCTCTCCGGCCCAAGGCTCCATACCTTGGTTCTTAAAAAGCCCAGAGCACTACACCCTGGCTCGAGGCATCACACCTCGATCATTCCCAAGTCTCGGGACATGTTCCTCGGCCCAATGCTCGGTACCTTGGTTCTTAAAAAGCCCAGGGTACTACACCCTCGCTCGGGGCAACACACCTCGACCATTCCCAAGTCCCGGGACATGCTCCCCGGCCCAATGCTCTGTACCTTGGTTCTTAAAAAGCCCAGGGCACTAAACCCTGGCTCAGGGCACCACACCTCGACCATTCCTAAGTCCCGGGACATGCTCCCCGGCCCAAGGCTCCGTACCTTGGTTCTTAAAAAGCCCAGGGCACTACACCCTGACTCGAGGCGCCACACCTCGACCAATCCAGATCCCGAGATATTCTCTTTTACCCATTTTTCACACTTGGGTTATATATACAAGGGTTTTATACCTGGTTCTATGGTTTTTACATCTCGGTCATTTGCTAAATATGGGGTTCAGGGATCAAGATCCCGAGTATTTATTTGAAGTTATCGGTTAGATTTCAACACTTAGAAATTTTTATGATCGTTTGCATACGAGCAGTGCTGTTATCCGAGTTGAAATAATATAAAAGGTACAACAGTTGAAAGAAATATAATTTCATTAAAAAGCCCGAAGGCAGGCATTACAAGAAAGAAACAAAGAAAAACACAAGCCTAGTCTATATCTACATTATCGGGCTCTGGCTTCTCTTCTTCGATCGGGGAGTTTGCCTTCTCCTCTTCTCCATCTTTCAGAAGCGATGCAATAGCACGTCCAAAATCAGGAAAATTCTCCCTATCTAGAGGAAGGAGCCCGGCCTCTTCAAATTGTGCCCGACATTTGTTAAAGCTGGTCTTGAAGAAGGGGTAGGCCTTGTCTACCACAACCGCTTTAAATTTCGGAGCAAGAAGGAAGGAAGTTTGTAGTTGCTCCCTCTGCTGTTCAGCCGTGGCCAAGGCCCTTTCACCTCTCTCAGCCCGGTGCACTTGTTGCTCCATACCCTACATCAGAGATCGGTTTTTACCTTCAAGGTCAGAGTTGTGTCCTTGAAGGGTCTCCGGGTCGTGCTCGCACATCCGGTCTTGCCTACTCATAGTTCTGCCCCTCCAGTCTCCTCATCTAAATGCTCACCTGCATCAAACATGCTTAGTGAGTCTAAATACTCAACACACCTGTATCGTTAATAGCAAATACATATACGTAGCACCCAGCAGTGAAAAATATCGTAAATAACATACATTTCATGAACTTAAAAACATGAACATAAACGTTTAGTATAACATCATTACGCATCAAAACATGTTCCATCATATCATCATATAAATATACATTTTCTTTTTAATTGAATTCAGTTCATTAGTTGTGATTTTCGTATCAGATCTATCGTATCAGCTCTATTCAATGGATCCATTTACAAACCGTGGTACCCGACGGCGGGGACATCAACGACAGAATTACCCGTCCACTGAGCCTTGGTCTCAGTTCATAATATCTCATATAATCGTGTTAGTCACAACCAAATCTCATCCTTCAAAACCTCTCATCAAATTCATCACTTAATAAAAACATGCATATACGTAAATTTTCCTTAAACCAAGCAGGCCCGTATTTTTCATAATTACATAAAAATCATAAATATGATGCATAAACATTTAAAAACATGATAAATTTGTGCTCAGGGCGCTGCCAGGACCAAAAACTCACCCCGGGTGCAAAATGACCATTTTGCCCCTGTACACCCAAAATGACCATTTTACCCATGGACCTCAAAATTCGATCTGAAGCTTACCGAACTCCTTAAAACATCCCAAAACATATTTATAAACATTCTTAGACGTAACTCGAGTCCGTTTACAACTTAATCGATTCGTTTTAAAACTTGGAACGGATTCTCGGTTTTAACCCGAATAAAACCGAAACATAACAAAATTTTACCATACCTATAACACACTCTAAAAGTCCCTAATCCATCCAAACCAGACCCCTTAAACCTTCTCTCACCCATGAAATGATGCTGGAAATTTCCTGCTACTTCCCTTCAAACCCTAGCTGCACCTTATTCGAAAACTAGCGCCCCTAGGCTCTACCGGCTCGCACCAACCACGAACCAAGCCACTTAGGACCAAGACCAGACCGTACTGGACCTACCCAAACCGAGCTCACAGCCTCGTGCATGCTGCAAGCCGCAACCCCTCGCTAGGCACCTAAACGTGCCCAACCGTGCCAACATCCAACCCCGTGCACGATCGGCCGCCTAACTAGTTTCAGCCACATCTGAGCCATCCCAGGCCATGGCTCAGATCCACCAAGGTCTGGATCAAGGCCTCGGGACAGTCTTTGTATTGCCGATGCACCGAAAACCCAAGGTCTAGCCATACTGAACCCAAACAAGCACTAACCCCGATCGGCCCTCAAGCATTCTCCCCTAAACCGAACAAACTTCGACTCCAACATCTAATCCTCATCACTCTAGACATTTAAAGCTCCATACAGACGTAATACATTAGCCCTTACACAAACAAACCGGAAGAATCGTGAGTTATGAGAAGAACATGAAAATCCTTGAATCACCGAATGCAAAGGCGTTTGTATCATGCAATATCCATAAAATCTACACACATGGCACACATATCAGAATATATACAACATGAATTATGAGAAAATAATTATACAAAGCGTGCCTTAACCCAAAACGTGATTGAAATACGAAGTGGTATCAGAGCAGTTGAATCTTGTCTCAGAATACTCTTATTCACAAAACTGATCAACATGTCTTCATTCAATAAAATACCGATGTTTTCCAGAGAAGTTTTTGACGACTGGAAAATCAGAATGCATGCTCATTTTGCTGCACAAGATGATGACATGTGGTATGTCATTACTGATGGTTCCATGAAGATCCTAAAAGTAAATACAACAGTTGCCATTACTGGTGGGGCACCTCATCAGATAGAAAAGTCCAGAGAGGAATGGACAACTGAGGATAAAAAGAAAGCCAACCTAGAAAATGTGGCTAAGGATATCTTATATAAAACACTTGATAAATCACTCTTAGCAAAATCAAGATGTGCAAAACTGGCAAAGAAATATGGGAGAAAGTGATCCAGCTGTGTGAAGGAAATGAGCAAACAAAAGAGAACAAGCTATCAGTTCCTGTTCATAAATTTGATAACATCAAGATGAAAGCTGGAGAATTCTTGCACGAATATGATGAGAGGATCAGTGGTATTATCAATGAGCTGAATGCACTTGAAAAAGTGTATTCGAACAAAGAAGTGGCACTGAATGTGGTCAGAGGTCTTTCCAAAGAATGAGATATCAAGACCATGGCAATGAGAGAATCTAAGGACCTGAACAAGGTCAAACTTCATGACTTGTTTGCTGATCTAAAGGCTTACGAGTTTGAACTAAAAATTAGAGAAGGAGAACCTTCTACACCTGCTGCCACAACTGCTTGAACTGCTGTCAGACTGGAACCAACTGGTTCAGTTGAAAAATATGCTGATCAACTGAGCAATGATGCTATGTCATTGTTTGTGAAGAAATTTGGAAGGTTTATGAGGAGGAATCAAGGAAACTTCCAGAAGCAGTATCAGAAAAATCAGTCCAAAGAAGAATCCTATGCTTGCTACAATTGTGGAAAATCTGGTGATTTCATAACAGACTGTCCTAAGCCAAAGAAGGACAGTCGAGTATCAACTGAAAAGGAAAAGAAGCCCTATGAGCACAGGAGAAGGACCAAGGATGACAAGAAATCTTTTAAAAAGAAACTTGAAGTGCTTTTGGCTGAAGAGAGCAAATCTAAGTGGGCTGAAACTGACAATGACGAGTCAGAACCAAAAAGCAAAATCAGTTCAAGTGAAGATGAAGAGGAAGCAAGTGCTTAATGGCAAATGATGCTGAACTAGAGTCAGCAAGTGAACAGGTATTTGACTTCAGCTCTTCTTATTTCGCTCGTGAGGAACTCATTAGCACATTGCATGACATGGTAGATGAGTATCACAAACTTGCTCAATCATTTCTGAAGGTTAGAACTGAGCAAACTGATCCTAATGACAACAAAACAGAAACTGATAAGTTAGTTGAACTGTTGAGTCTAAAAAGGGAGATTGCACAGCAAAAATCTTAAATGATCTAAAATCAAGCCTTGATATGTCACTTAGAAACATAAATTTCAAAACATACTGAATTGATTTAATCTTGGACAATCATCTTGCACTGAGTGAAATGCAAAATTCACAAAAATCAGTTGATGATAAAACTGGTTTAGGCTTTAACAATCATGTTGAAAATTCTGCAACTGATACACAACGAAGGTTGAATGAAAACAAAGGAAAGTAGATTATCTTTGTAAAATCAACTATGGTAAATGAATTCTCAGAACCTAGTAAACCAGCTGTTCAATTGACTGAAAGTAAGAACAAAGGCAAATGGTATGGAATTGGATATAGCTCTGAGAGTTCAACTGATACAAGAAACTGGTCACCTAAACGATTCAGTCACAAAAATCATTACTCAAGGAATGGCTATTACAATTACTACAACTGTAAGCCAGTTCAGAAACGATATCAAAAGAATAGTCAATTGAAAAACGGTACAAATCATACTGTTTCATCCTCACCACACACATATTGCCAAGAATTCGAGAAAAATCATTTGGAATACAGCAACTAGGAAGTCAGTTAGACTGGTCCAAGTCTAGGTTCCTAAAGGACTAATCAGTTTAGGACCCAAATGAATATAGCTTCCAAAATTATATATACTGTGTGATTGCAGGTAACAGAGAATCAACTTGGTATCTAGACAGTGGTTGTTCACGACATATGAAAGGATATGCAAATTTTCTATCTCAACTGATCAAATATACTGGACCAAACATCAGTTTTGGAGTCAAATCCAAAGGTAAAACTGTGGGTAAGATAAGCTTATCTATGGTAACTTTACAATTAAAGATGTTTTGCTAGTTGAGAATTTGAAGTATAACTTTATAAGCATCAGTCAGTTATGCGACAATAATTTCTCAGTTCAGTTTGACAGACACACTTGTTCAGTTAGAGACTCAACTGATGAGGTCATCCTAACTGGAAATCGTTGTGGAAATACTTACAAAGTCAGTTGGACTAGACAACCTTATGCACCAATTTGTTTCATTGCTTCCAAGTCTTCTAAAAACTGGTTAAGGCATAAGAGGTTGAACCACTTAAAATTTAAATCTATTGCCTATCTGAGTAACCATGATCTTGAAACTGGTTTGCCTAAAATAGATTTTTCAACAGATAAAGTTTGTTCAGCATGTCAGTTTGGTAAACAAGTAAGATTTTCATTCAAAAACAGAGGTTGTATATCATTTTCCCGATGCTTAGAACTGTTACATATGAATCTTTTTGATCAAATACCGGTCATGAGTTTAGGGGGAATGAAATACACCTTAGTAGTTGTGGATGACTTTTCAAGATTTACTTGGGTTATTTTTCTCAAATCCAAATACCAAACTGCTGCAGACCTGATTAAGCTCTTCAAAGACTTTTAAATGAAAAATCAGTTGGAATTGTTCGAATAAGGTATGACAGAGGGACTGAATTCATCAATCAAAATCTTTCAACTTTTCTAGAAAACACTGGAATAAAGCATGAGCTCTCAGCAGCTAGAACACCTCAGCAAAATGGTATAGCTGAGAGAAGAAATCGAACCCTTAAAGAAGCTACTAGAACAATGCTTGCTGATTCTGGTATTTCTCAAAGGTTTTGGTCTGAAGCAGTAAACACTGCATGCTATACTCAGAACATGTCAATGATTAATAAGAATCATGTGAAAACATCATATGAGATCTGGCATGGAAGAAAAATTGTGGTTTCTTATTTCAAGATATTTGGCTGTAGATGTTTTATTCTTGATAATGGTAAAAATCATTTAAAAGCCTTTGATGCTAAATCTGCAGAGAGAATATTTCTTGGATATTCTTCAGTTAGCAAAGCATATAGAGTTTTTAATAAAAGTTCTTTAAATGTTGAAGAATACATTCATGTTGTTTTTGATGAAACTGTACTAACTGATTAGCCAACTGATCTAGTTGAGCTAATTGATTGGTTTACAGAGATCAGTTTGGAGGATGAAAGTGAAGAAGAAAATCATATCAATGAAAATATCCTTCAAACACCTGAACCAGAAATACTAGATTAATCAGTTGAACATGAACCTGCTCCTTATAATCAGTTGGTGGAGCAAACAGATGATATTCAGTTACCAATTGATACAGCTCCAACTAAAAATGAAAACATTCAGTTTCCAACAGAAGCAGTTGCTGATATAGAAACAAAAAATAATGAGCTCATATGAAAGAAATCACATCCTCCAGAATTGGTGATAGGTAATCCATCTGATCCGGTAAGAACAAGAAATCAAATGCTTAATTTGTTCATTCATTATGCTTTTGTCTCACAACTGGAACCAAAGAAAACTGATGAAGCTTTTGCTGATCCTAACTGGATGAATGCAATGCAAGTGGAGCTAAATCAGTTTAGCCATAACAATGTCTGGAACTTAGTTCTAAGACCAGTTTGCAAAACTATTATAGGTACAAAATGTGTATTAAGAAATAAACTGAACGAAGATGGTTCAGTTGCACGCAACAAAGCAAGACTTGTCGCACAAGGATATAGGCAGGAAGAAAGAATTGACTATGATGAGACGTATGCACCAGTTGTAAGACTGGAAGCAACCAGAATGTTCCTTGCCTATGCATCATTCAAGAACTTCAAAGTTTCCGATCCCAAGAAGGAACTGAAGCCAGAAGTACAATTGCTGGCAGATATTGTAGCGAAGGGGCTCTTGGAAAAGGCAGGATCCTTTGCTGCACTTACTCTGGAGAAATTTCAAGCTATGACTGCAATCATGTCTGAAAGAAAGATGAACCGGAAGAATATTATTTTCAACATCTTGAGAAACATGTTTCAATCTTCCAAGCAATCTAAGGGTTTTACGGTGCAGCTCAGCTATTTGTTGAAAGTCAAGGGGATGGTGACTAATGATTCTGAGAAATCATCAAAACTGAAAATCTTTAATACCAAAAATGTACAGCCACCCAAGAAGAAACTGGACATGACTCCTGAGAAGTTTATTCAAGTGAAGAATGAGATTCAGATAGAAGGAGCTCCCAAATCAGTTAAGAAAGCTAGGAAGGAGACTCAAAAAAAGATGCTTAAACGTAAACTGATTATCAGTGAAAGTGACTATGAGAATACTCCATCTCCCAAAATTTCCAAGAAACCCGGGAATAAAAAGACTAAATCAGTGATGGATGTGAGCACTATCCCATCTGATAGGACCATCCAATCTACACCTGATCAGCCGATCAAGGCTACTGCACTCACAACTGTACCAGTTGAGACGTCAACTGATGATCGGTTACCAGTGTGTGCAGTTCTCAAAAAGTCTAACACCGAATCTGGTGAAGAGAAGAAGCTTGCTGGAGTTAAAGCTCCACTTATCACTATCACCAGACCAACTCCTCTGCCGATGGCAAGACCTAAAGGAGTAGTAATTCGAGAACAGGTGGACGCGACAAGATCAGGACTGAGCATTTCTCATGTTCTAACTGAATCTAAGGGCAAAGAGAAAATGGTTGAAGAGCCCAGACCAACCAATACCATTCAGACGCACATTGACCTCATTTGGAAGGAAGTCAATGAATTTTTTGAAGGTAAACTCAGAACTTATGAAGAATGGGTAAAGTTTAGAACTGTTGTGTTTGCCAGGCAATTACGGAAGAAATCAGTTTTAAAGAAATTCATTGCCTTGGAAACACTTGTTCTGAAATTGGTCAAAGATGCCACGGTGGTTCAAGCACTTGAGAGGAAGCAATATTTCTTTGATCATATACGGGAAAATAAACTGAGTCAGTTGATCGGTCAACTGCGTCAGAACTACGATGCCACAATCCCAACTGCTATTAATGATAAAGCAGTTCATAACCAACTGAACTTGGACTTGTTATCTCTACAAATTGATATCAAGCATTGGAAAATGGATCAAGAACTTATTATTCCAGATAATTCCCAAGATCTTTCTTCAGATGAGCTAGCTGATCAATCAGCTCAAATAGATCAGCCATCCAAGGATCCAAGTTCAGGCTCTGCTGAGCAGATGACTGATTTTTTTTCTAAAGATGCTTCACAGCCAACTGATGTTCCTCAGTCTTCAAAAGCTGAAGCTACACTCTACACACACGCTGAATTGTCATTGGCCAACATTGATGAAGTAATCAAATTGCCTCTGATATTCCACTATCCACTACTGAAGCAGTTGAAGAGTTGTTCACAATTGAAGAACCAGTTTTTCAAGCCCCAAATCAACCTCTTGAAGAACCAGTTCAGTTGCCATCCACAACTGAACAAGAAATTTTCACAACTGGAGAACCAGTTCAGTTGCCCTCCACAACTGAACAAGAAATATTGAGAACTGAAGAGTCAGTTCAGTCAGTTATCATGATTGAACAGGCAGTTTTTGAACCAACTGAAGAGGCTCAGCTGCACTCAATTGCAACTGAAGAAGTGCCAGCTGATCAGCCTTCTATCATTCAGCCAACTGAAACATCAGTTGAGCATTCTATCCCAGAAATAACTGCTGTTTCAACTGATCATCCGCTTGAAGCATTATCAGACACTGCTACCGATCCAATTTCTCCTCCACAACCTCAACAGGAAGTCTTAACAGAAGAAACTTCAGAAATGGTCAATACTACATCTGAACTAACTGAAGGGGCACTGGTCATTTTCAATGAAGAAAACAGAGAGCAACCAGAAGCTTTCGGAGCCATGTCTCCAGGCATTACAATAGAAACTGAGTCTCTGTTCGAAGAAATTAAAAATATTCAGACCAACCTCGTCGGTATAATGACTTCCATTTCTGACATCCGATCAACACAATTCTTGCACACTATGAGGATTGATTCTATTAAGGAAAATACCATGGGTAAACTGCAGCAAATCCAGAAGGATGTTTCTTCTTTATTCTTTCGGATGGAAGAGCTCCGAAAAGACAGATTTTCAACTGAAGCTCATTTCTAGACGCAAGCTTTAGTGACAAGACGTCTAGACTATCTGGAAATTACTGTTTCAAAACGAATGGATTTACCGCAAGATATCCTAATGAATGCAGTTTCTAATCTCTTTTCAGATGCGCGGAATTTATCAAAAAAGGTGGATGAGTTTGACAAAAAAGGGGAAATAGGAGAAATAAAAGATCAGAAAAGGGAAGACAAAGGAAATAAGAAGAAATAAAGATCAGTTGAAGACTATAGCATGAATTCTTTATTCTTTCAT
Source organism: Primulina tabacum (assembly GCF_025594145.1). Classification (NCBI taxonomy): domain Eukaryota; kingdom Viridiplantae; phylum Streptophyta; class Magnoliopsida; order Lamiales; family Gesneriaceae; genus Primulina; species Primulina tabacum. The sequence goes on along the minus strand of NC_134552.1, from coordinate 42,714,583 downwards.
TCTTTGTACGAATATGTAAATTAATAGAATTATTTTATCTACAATGAGTTCGAAGAATATTTTTTGAGTTTAGTTGATCAGTTCATACTTTACAAGTTTTGTCAAACACCAAAAAGGGCAAAATTGTTGGAAACTTAATTTCGGTTGTTTGAAAAACTAAGTGATTAATTTATTGGACTATATGATCAAGTATTTTGAAGTAATTGAACTACATAAATCAACTGACAGTTGCCTAACTGAAGACTAACGCGCAGTTTATCAAAGGCAACTGAAACCAGCTGAACTGAACTTACCAAGACAACTGACTGATCCAACTGATCAGTTATCATATTTAGTTTTGAGCTTATCAGCTGATCATTCAGCTGTACACGTCATCAGTTGAAAAGGACATTCAACCGACAATAGTACAAAGCAGACTGCAACTCGTAGTGGAACGCCGCATTTCAGAGCTTACAGTGTACGAATGTCAGAAGAATATTGACGTGGAAATCAACGGATATAATGATTCAAATTATACTTAATGTTACTGCTGAAGAGAAGCCTATAAATAGGTGAGAAGAGCAGTTGAGCAAGTAACTAATCGATCTATCTATTTTCCAGCTTGCTCTTACCCTGCTGAATTTATAGCTCTTATTCAAGAATCAAAAATCTCACACTTATCTGATTTATCTGTAGCATTTGAGGCTACCTTTCGAGCTTACAAGCACAATTAGTTTTATTGTTTATTTGATCTTAACTAGATCAGTTGTGCTAAGTTCTGTCGAAGAACTGTGAGATATTTAGTAAACTAAGAGTTTCAGTTTTGGCAGTGTTAAGTCCAAACTGAAGTGAGTCTGTACAAGTTTTGTATTGATCAAAGTTTTTAGTGCATATCCTATCCTTGTGATAGAAGGGGTGACGTAGGAGTTATTTCAATCTCCGAACATCCATAAATCTTCGTGTTATTATTTCAGTTGTTTATTCTATCTTTCAGTTAGTTTATTTCCGCAACTATTATCAGTTAAACTGATTGTCATTGACTGACAAGATTCCTAGTTTCAGTTTGTCACAAAACTGACAATTCATTCGAAAAGATTCAAAAATCGTGAGTGTTTATTCAACCCCTCTTCTAAAAACATCTCAACCTATCAACCGATCCTAACATCCCCGGTCTCTGTTCCTCGTTCGAGCGCGAAATGCAACTTAAAAATCCTAATGCATGAAGTTTTAAAATCTCATGAAATAAATCCTATCATGCAATAATTATGCATAGAATTCATAAAAATAATTAAACACATAATTTAAATAAAACCCTTATATTGAATGCATTCATGTTACATAAATTTAATTTCCTGGACTTTACAACTCTCCCCCCCTTAAACAAATTTCGTCCTCGAAATTAAAACATACCGAATAACTTCGGGTAGCGATTCCTCATCCCGGTCTCCGTCTCCCATGTGGATTCTTCCTCGGAGTGATTCAGCCACTTGAATTTGACCATGTGGATCACATTGCTCCGGAGCCTCCTCTCTTGCCTGTCTAAAATCTGAGTGGGTCTCTCCTCGAATGACATGTGCGGTGTGAGTTGAAGTGGCTCATAGTTCAGCCTATGCGAAGGATTCAACATGTACTTCCACAGCATAGAGACGTGGAACACAATATGAGCTCTTGCCAGACTCGGCGGCAGTGTGATTCGATAAGCAAGTGTCCCAACTCTCTCTAGGATCTCGAATGGTCCTATGAATCTAAGGCTGAGCTTGCTCTTCTTCCCGAATCTCATCACACCCTTAATCGATGCAATTTTCACAAAACATGATCTTTATTGCGAACTCAAGATCTCGCCGCCTCTGATCTGCATAACTCTTCTGACGGCTCCGAATGGTCCTCATCCTGTCTCAAATCCTGCCTACTAACTATGATGTCTGCTTGAAAATATCCGGACTCAAATTTGCTATCTCTCATACCCCATCCCAATACACTAGCTACCTACACTTCCTCCCGTATAGTTCCTCGTATTGAGCAATACCGATCGTTGCCTGAAAACTGTTGTTGTATGAGAACTCCACAAGAGGTAACTTCGGCTCCTAGCTGCCCTAGAAATTGATAATGCAAGTTCGGAGTAGGTCTTCTAGAATCTGAATCACCCTCTCTGACTGTCTGTCTGTCTGAGGATGGAAGGCAGTACTGAATCGCAGCATAGTACCCAACGCCTGATTGAGACTCTTAAAGAACGCAGACGTGAACCTCGGATCCTTGTCTGACATGATGGACAATGGAATCCCATGCTGTCTAACTATCTTTTTGATGTACAGCTCTGCATACTGAGTCATGGTGAAAGTCTTTCTGATTGGTAGAAAATGAGATGATTTAGTGAGCCGATCAACAATCACCCAAATGGCATTATATCCTCCAGTAGTCCTTGGAAGCCCTGTCATAAAGTCTATGGTGATGTTCTCACGTTTCCACTCGGGAATAGGGAGTGGTCTCATCTTCCTTGCAAGTATCTGATGCTCTGCTTGACCTGCTGACAAGTCAAACACTCGGAAACAAATCGCAGAATATCTCGCTTCATGCCCGGCCACCAATAAAGAGTCTGAAGTTCTTTATACATCTTCGTACTCCCTGTATGGATGGAGTACGGGGTGCTGTGGCCCTCGCTTAAGATATATGCTCTCAACGAATCACTGTCAGGAACCCATAGACGGTCCCCATATCTGACTATGCCATCCACAACAGCATACAGTCTCTGGCCCTTAGCCTCGTCTCTCTGTATCCACTTCTGCAACTGCTCGTCAGAGGTCTACCCTACTCTAGTTCTATCTCTCAATGTCGGCTGTACTGTCAGAATAACAAGATTTGGGGCATCGTCCCTCGCATAAAATGCAAGCTCAAATCTCTGAATCTCCGCCTGTAGTAGTCTGCGTACCGAAAAATGGGCAATCAATGCCTGCTTCCTGCTCAAAGCATCTGCAACCACATTAGCCTTACCTGGATGGTAGCTAATGTCACAGTCATAATCCTTCACTAGCTCTAGCCATCTCGTCTGTCTCATATTCAGCTCTTTCTGTGTGAAGAAATACTTCAGGCTCTTGTGATCAGTAATATTCTTGCACTTCTCCCCAAACAAGTAGTGTCTCCAAATCTTCAGAGCAAACACCACTGCTGCTAGCTCGAGGTCATGAGTCAGATAATTCTTCTCATGAATCTTCAGCTGTCTGGACGCATAGTCTATAGCTCTGTCATGCTGCATCAGAACCGCGCCCAAACCGAGCTTCGATGCATCTGTATAAACCACGAACTCACCCTTCCCTGATGGCATAGCTAGAACTGGTGCAGTAATCAATGCTAGCTTCAATATGTCAAAGTTCTCCTGACACTCAGATCCCCAGATAAACTTGGCATTCTTCTTCGTCAAGGCGGTGATAGGCACCGCAATAGAAGATAAGCGCTGAATTAACTTCCTGTATTAACCAGCTAATCCCAATAAGGTACAGATCTCTGTCACGCTCTTAGACTGTAGAGCCCAATATCAGTACACGAAAAACCCGTCCATATATTTAAATTGCTAAATTATTTATTTAGTTTCAAAACGTTTTTTTTTTTGCGATGCATGATGGATTTTTTTGCTTTATTTTAAATTATTACATGTATATTTGATGCACGTTAAAATGTTTTCTTGAATTTTATGTTTCAGGTGAATATTCGATGAAGGATGGGGAAAAGAGACCAGTGATGATTTAGGCGATTTATAAAAAAGTGCTATTTTATTGTTCAGTCAAGAATTTAGTATTTTAAATGATTTATGAAATTTTTAGCATTTTTAAAGCCTAATTTATTATTAGGTGATTTTTAGATTTTAAGCTTTTCAAAATACTAAATTTTCTAGTTGAAGATTTTCAATTTTTAAAGATTTGTTTCTTGAGTATTTTATTTAAATTAGGAGATTTTATTAAAGTTAATACTGGATTAGAATTTTATTAACTTGTTAATTGGTTTAACATTTTAATTAGCATGATTAATTAATTAATAATGCAATTTTTCCCTAATTAACACACACACACACACTCAGCACACACAACACACACACACACATACACGTTCGTTTTCTTTGAAGGAAAGCAAGGGTTCTTGAAAGTTCTTTCAGCAGCCACCTTTGCCCTTGCAAATATCTGGTGATTTACGTCCCTTTTTCGAGCAAGAATTGTGTAGCAAGCATTCCTCGGTCATCTCTTGCAATCCATCCGAGCGCCAAGCATTCTGGAAAAAACAATATTTTAAATTTTTTTGTCTTGGGCAGGCATGCATAATGTATTAGTATGTTCGATATGCACATAAAATATTTTATGTTTTTTAGGTACGCTAAATGTCTTGTGACGAAATATGAACGGGTTTGGAAGTCGGTGAACGTGGCCGGGGACCTCTCCACCCCGGTAAAGCATGACCGAGTTTAGATCAGGATTGGAAAGCGGTAAAGCATGACCAGGGACCAATCCACCCGATAAAGCATGACCGGGGATCTCATGTATGTGGTAGTGGACATCCCTGCCAGCTCAGTCATGTGGTTTAGTCTGATCAGACGCACTATGTTATGGGTCATTTGCTTCGAAACATATCTCTACACAAAATGATGATGTTTTTGTATGTCCAAGTATGTATGATGAAAGTATGTTTATGAAAAGTTTTGAAATGATGGCACGTCTATGTTTATATAATTAAGTTCCAAGTTTAAGTATGTATGTCCTATTTTAAAATGCACGTGGTTATATTATGTATTACTTGATATTCTCAGTTTATACATGTTGAGTCTTTAGACTTACTAAACTTGATCGATGTAGGTGGGGACGAGTTTGAGGAGGCGAGAGGAGGGGACCAGTGAGTTGGCTCGGACTGCGTGGAGGCTAAACGTCATGACAGCCTATGTTTTCAAGAAGTTTCAAGCATGTTATTTCATGTTCTCTGATTTTAAGGAAACTACTTGATGTTGTTTTAAACAAGTACTTGTTGTGAGTTCTTTGCATTTCAAATGTTTAATCAAGCATTTTTTTTATATTTCATTTTTAAAATATTATTATTTATTTAAGAAAATTTTTATTTTTTCGAAAATTTTAAGTAGTTCAAAATGCGGTACGTTATTGTAGGTATCAGAGCAGTGTTCTTGTAAAGGGTTATGCCTACTGCCAGTTGCGAGAAGCTCACGAAGTCACACCTCAAGTCTGTAAGTTTTAAAGTTTTAAATTCTTTCATGTAGTAAGCATCAAATAATGATTTCAGCATATAAATGTTTAAGTTCAAATTCCGTGCATCTTATGATATTAAAATTATGTTCATGCATGTGGGGTTTACGTGTTGGATAAATGTTGGAACATTATGCCTCGTAGACGTATGGTCGCCCGTGGAGCAAGGGATGAGAATAGAGAGGCTCATGATGGGGGAGAGGGCCAATCCTCCTCGTCCACCGCCAGATATGCAGGCTCAGATTCTTGCAAAAATGACCCAGTTCTTCGCATACTTTGCGGGGAACAATGCTGCAGTAGATACAGGGCAAGACACAGGCCAGAGGTTGTGTATGAGAGGTTCAGGAGGATGGACCGGAAGGATTTTTTGGGGACTACGGACCCGATGATAGTTGAGGGATGTATTAAGTACATCGATGTAATTTTTGCTTTCATGGAGCTGCAATATGCAGACAGGGTCAGGTGTGCCCCTTTCCTGCTGACAGGAGATGCCAGAATTTGGTGGGAGAGCGCAACTTTGTCAGTGAATTTGAGAACACTGACTTGGGATGGTTTTAAGGAAGTCTTATACTCTAAGTACTTCACTGAGGAAGTACGCTCCCGCCTGACCAGGGAGTTCATTACGTTGCGACAGGGGGACACCAGCGTGGCAGAGTTTTTCAGGAAATTTTAGAGGGGGTGTCACTTTGTACCCCTAATTGCGAATGATGCCCGAGAGAAGTTGAGGCATTTTATTGATGGGTTACGGTCGATCTTGCGCAGTGATGTGAGAGTTGCTGGTCCTACTACTTATGTTGTTGCCGTGTCGAGAGCCCTGGCTACATAGCAGGACCAGAGGACATTGAGAACGACAGGCAGGGCAAGAGGCCCTATCACGCACCTCAGCAGCAGTAGCAGCCTCAGTTTAAGAGGCTTTTCCAGGGACAACAGTGGAAGAGGCCATTTCAGGGACCGCCGAAAGGAAAGGGTCCTATTCCTCAAGAGAAGGCTCCTCGGAAGCCTGGTTAGTACCCGGTGTGCCCGAAGTGCCACCGCTAGCATACGGGACAATGCTTATGGGGATCGGGCAAATGCTTCAAGTGTGGACCAGCGATCACATGCTGAAGGACTGCCCGCAGTGGAGGCAGCCGACCCAGGGGAGAGTGTTTGCCATGCAGGCAGAGGAGGCGAACCCAGAGATGACCCTGTTGACTAGAAATATCTTCATAAAAAGAGTGGCTACGAAGGCCTTGATAGATTCCGGGGCCACACACTCTTTATCTCAGAGATGTTCGCTGATCATTTGGAGGTTAAGTCCATTGGACTCGGCGTGAACTACTCAATGACAGTCCCATCAGGAGAAGAGTTATCAGCTACTAGCATGGTCAGAGATATTGATCTTGAATTGCAGGGCCACCTAGTGTATGCCGATCTGTTGTGTTTTCGATGCCAGAGTTTGACATTATCTTGAAAATGGAGTGGCTAACGAAGAACAGAGCTCTTATTGACTTTCAGAAAAGATCAGTGTTGGTAAGAACGTTGGGCATGGAGAAATTTCTCTTTGAGCCAGATAGATGGAAGAGTTTCCCTCTAATGATCTCTTGCATGCAGGCACAGAGATTTATTCATAAGGGGTGTCAGGCTTTCTTGGCCAGTATTATTTCCACACCTGACGTACTCACTCCGTCGATATCTGATGTACCAGTAGTCAGAGATTTTCCTGACCTTTTTCCTGATGTCGTCACAGGCCTTCCACCAGAGAGAGAGGTGAAGTTTGTCATTGACCTTGTGCCAGGCACCATACCTTTTAGCTCCAACTGAGATGTTAGAGCTCAAACAAAAAATTGAGGAGCTCCTAGATAAAGAATTCATCTGCCCTAGTTTCTCACCATGGGGCGCACTAGTGTTCTTTGTAAAGAAGAAACATGGGAGTATGAGGTTGTGTATCGATTATCGAGAACTAAACAAGGTAACAATAAAGATTAAATACCCACTACCAAGGATCGAGGACTTGTTCGATCAGTTGCAGGGAACTAGAGTGTTCTCTAAGATAGATCTACGATCTGGATATCATCAAATGATGGTAAAAGATGCAGATGTTCATAAGACATCCTTCAGAACCATATATGGGCACTACGAGTTCTTAGAGATGCCGTTTGGACTGACGAATGCTTCTTTGATTTTTGTGGACCTCATGAATCGAGTATTTTATCCCTACATAGATCAGTTCGTCATAGTGTTCATTGACGATATTCTTATCTACTCGAAGAGCCATGATGTGAATAGTCAGCATTTGGGTACAGTTTCGCAGGTCTTGCAGAGTCGCAAGCAGTTTTAAAAATTCAGTAAATGTGAATTCTGGTTGGAAAAAGTTGCATTTTTGGGTCATATAATATCTAGCAGTGGCTTTGAGGTGTATCCAGCTAAATTGGCAGCAGTTAAAGATTGGGTTTATCCGAAGAACGCATCAGAGATCCATAGTTTCCTAGGCTTGGCAGGATACTACAGGAAATTTATTCAGGGGTTTTTCTCTATTTTAGTGCCACTCACGTCATTAACTAAGAAGAATGCTAAATTTTTATGGAGTGAAGGATGTCAGAACAGCTTTGATGCAAGCTCTTATCACAGCGCTAGTGTTAGACATGCCAGCAGGGCAAAGCAATTTTGTGCTACACACCGATGCTTTAAGCTCGGGTTAGGCGCAATATTGATGTAGCACGGTCGGGTTATAGCTTATGATACCAAACACTTGAAAGTGCATGAGAAGAACTTCCCGAATCAAGATCTCGAGTTAGCTGTCGTTGTCTTTGCGTTGAAGATTTGGAGCCATTATTTGTACGGCGAGAAATGCCAGATACTCACTGATCACAAAAGTCTCAAGTATTTCTTTACGCAGAAAGAACTTAACATGAGACAAAGACTGTGGTTGGAGTTAGTAAAAGACTACGATTGTGAAATTAGCTGCCATCCAGGGAAAGCTAATGTTGTGGCAGATGCTTTGAGCAGAAAGGTTGCAGTCGTAGCACAGTTGTCAGCGCAGAGATCTCTTCAGTCAGAGATTCAGAGGTTTGGCCTAGAAGTTTATCGTAAGGGCAGAGCTCCTAAGCTATCTAATCTGACAGTCCAGTCTTCTTTGCTAGACTAAATCCGTAGAGGTCAGCCTTCGGATGAGCAGTTGCAGAAATGGAGACTGAAAGATGAGGCCAAGGGCAGTGTACTCTACACAGTTTTCGATGGTATTGTGAAGTACATAGGAAGGATGTGTGTGCCTAGTTTAGATTCGATCAGAGAGGATATTCTGACAGAGGCACATGGATCTACGTATTCCTTTCACCTAGGGGGTACCAAGATGTACAAGGATTTGCAGATGCTGTATTGGTGCCCAGATATGAAGCGGGGCATCTGCCGATTTGTATCTGAATGTCTCACTTGCCAGCAAGTGAAAGCAGAGCATCAGAGGCTAGCACGAATGCTTAAGCCGCTCCCTATCCCCGAATGAAACGGGAGAATATCACCTTGGATTTTTTTGTTGGTTTGCCGAGGTCAGTAAGAGGATCCAATGCAATTTGGGTTATAGTGGACCGACTTACTAAGTCACCACACTTCTTGCCAGTGAAGAATGCAGAGCTCTATATCAGAGAGATAGTTTGATTGCACAGAATCCCCATTTCTATTGTGTCCGACAGGGACCCAAGATTTTCATCGTCCTTTTGGAAGAATTTACATGGAGCCATGGGGACGAAGCAACTATTCAGTACGACATTACACCCTCAGACAGATGGCCAGTTTGAGCGAGTGAATCAGATTTTGGAAGATTTGCTGCGAGATTGTGTGATCGATTTCCATGGGAATTGGGAATCAAAACTACCCCTAGTGGAGTTTACCTACAACAACAGTTTCCAATCATCCATAGGTATGACTCCCTACGAAGCACTGTATGGAAGGAAGTGTAGATCGTCGATTCATTGGGATGAAGTCGGTGAGAGATCAGAACTTGGTCCAGAAATTATTCAGCAGACTGAAGATGTGTTGGTCAAGATCCGTGACAGGATGAATACCGCCCAGAGTCGTAAAAAGAGTTATGCTGACAAGAGAAGGAGGGATCTCGAATTTGCCATAGGAGATCACGTATTCGTGAAGATAGCACCTATGAAGGGTGTTATGAGGTTTGGGAAGAGAGTTAAGCTGAGTCCGAGATTCATTGGACCGTTTGAAATTCTTGACAGAGTTGGGACACTAGCTTATCGTGTAGCCCTACTGCCAAATTTGACCGGAGTACAAAATGTATTCCACGTCTCGATGTTGAGGAAGTATATAGATAATCCTTCGCATGTGTTGAGTTTTGAGCCGTTGCAGTTGGCTTCAGATCTGTCATATGAAGAAAGACCTGTCCAAATCCTAGATAGACAGGAGCGGAGACTTCAGAACAAAGTGACTAAGTTGGTCAAAGTCCGGTGGCTGAATCAATCAGTGGAGGAGGCCACTTGGGAGGCCGAAGCGGACATGAGGAATCGCTGCCTGAAACTGTTTGGTAAGATTTAATTTCGAGGACAAAATTTTTTTCAGTAGGGTACGAAATGTAGAGCCCAAAATCTGTACATTTAATACCGACTCCTCATAATTTGTTAAGTTCAACTCCATTAACAACTACTTATGATTCTTTTTTTGGTTTACACCCCTTATCTCAAGTTTTAGATCGAACTAATCTATTGACACAAATAACATTTATTTAAATTGCTCAGTTATTTATTTGGTTTTAATTTTTTTTTTGCGACGCATGATGGATTTTTATTTGTTTTATTTTGAATTATTACATGTTTATTTGATGCACGTTAAAATGTTTTCTTGAGTTTTATGTTTCAGGCGAATATTCGATGCGGGATCGGGAAAAGAGACCCGTGACGATTTAGGGGATTTATGTGTTATTTTATTGTTCAGCCAAGAATTTAGTATTTTATATGATTTATGAAGTTATTAGCATTTTTAAAGCCTAATTTATTATTAGGTGATTTTAAGATTTTAGCCTTTCAAAATACTAAATTGACTAGTTAAATATTTAAAACTTTTAAAGATTTGTTACTTGAGTATTTTATTTAAATTAGGGGATTTTAGTAAAGTTAATACTGGATTAGAATTTTATTAATTTGTTAATTGGTTTAACATTTTAATTATCATGATTAATTAATTAATGAAGCAATTTTCCCCTAATTAACACACACACACACGTTACAATATACTCACGCACTCAACACACACACACACATACACGTTCATTTTCTTTGAAGGAAAGCAAGGGTTCTTGAAAGTCCTTTCAACAGCCACCTTTCCCCTTGCAAATTTCTGGTGATTTACGTCCTTTTTTGAAAAAAAATTGTGTAGCAAGCATTCCTCGATCATCTCTCGCAATCCACCACGTCGGTATTCGTCATCTTCGAGCGTTTAGACACAAAGGCATGTATATTCTTTTATTTTTACATCGATCTTGTCGTAGTAAGTATTTTGATGTGTTTTGTATGCAAAATCCATGTATACAGTGCAAAAGTTTGAGCAAAAATGTTTTGAAATGATTTTGGATCAAAATTTTAGATCACAAAAACGAGTCTGCTGTCACTTCGAGTACTGTGACTTTTCGATCGACTTTCTGGAATAACTATCAACATATAAAATGTAGTACTTTTTATATCTTCGATTTGACAGTAAATTCGTGATTTTTTGACAAGAAATGAGTGAGTTATGATCATTTTTGTGTGACTGCTCAAAATGTGATATTTAAACGATTTTTAGATCTCAAAAACCGAATCTGCTGTCATTTAGAATCCTGATAATTTTTGGTCGATTTTCTGGAAAACGTTTCAACATATAAAACATAGTACTTTTTGATATCTTCGATTTCACAGTAAATTCGTAATTTTGCGACAAGATATAAGTGAGTTATGATCATTCTCGTTTGACTGTTCAACTGTGTTGGTTTTCAAAATTTTTCGTGCAGGGCGGCACTCGGGTGTGAGATCTTACCGCTCAGGTGCCAGACCTTCTGGACATGGCGGTTGAGCGGTAAGATTTTACAGCCCAAGCGCCAAGCATTCTGGAAAAAAAATATTGATAATTTTTGTCTAGGACAGGCATGCATAATATATTAGTATGTTCGACGTGCAGAGAAAATATTTTATGTTTTTGAGGTATGCTAAATGTCTTGTGAGCAAATATGAACGGGTTTGGAAGCCGGTGAATGTGGCCGGGGACCTCTCCACCCCGGTAAAGCATGACCAGATTTAGATCAGGATTGGAAAGTGGTAAAGCATGACCAGGGACCAATCCACCCGGTAAAGTATGATCGGGGATCTCATGTATGTGGTAGTGGACATCCTTGCCAGCCCAGTACTGTGGTTTAGTCTGATCAGGCGCACTATGTTATGGGTCACTTGCTTTGAAACATATCGGTACGTAAAATGACAATGTTTATGCATGTCCAAGTATGTATGATGCAAGTATGTTTATGAAAATTTTTATGTAATGTTGGCACGCCTATGTTTATATAAGTATGTTCCAAGTTTAAGTATATATGTCCTACTTTAAAATGCACGTGGTTTTATTATGTATTACTTGATATTCTCAGTTTATACATGTTGAAGCTTTAGACTCACTAGACTTGATCAATGCAGGTGAGGACGAGTTTGAGGAGGCGAGATGTGTGGACCAGTGAGTTGGCTCGAACTACGTGGAGGCTAAACCCGGGGACCACCTATGTTTTCAAGAAGTTTTAAGCATGTTATATCATGTACTCTGATTTTAAGGAAACTACTGTATGTTGTTTTAAATAAATACTTGTTGTGAGCTCTTTACATTTCAAATATTTAATCAAGTATTTTTTTATATTGCATTTTTAAAAGATTATTATTTATTTAAGAATATTTTTATTTTTTCGCAAATTTTACGGTACATTGCAGTTGGTATCAGAGCAGTGTTCTTGTAAATGGTTATTTCTATTGTCAGTTGCGAGAAGCTCACGAAGTCACACCTCAAATCTGTAAGTTTTAAAGTTTTAAATTCTTTCATGTAGTAAGCATCAAGTAATGATTTTATCATGTGCATGTTTAAGTTCAAATTTTGTGCATATTATGAAATTAATATTATGTATATGCATGTTGGGTTCACGTGTTGGGTAAATGTTGGAACAGTATGCCTCTTAGACGTATGGTTGCCCGTGGAGCAAAGGATGAGAATACAGAGGCTCGGGATGGGTTGAGAGGCACTCCTCCTCGTCTACCACCAGATATGCAAGCCAAGATGCTTGCAGAAATGACTCGGTTATTCGCACAATTTGCGGGGAACAATGGTGCAGTAGATACAAGGGCGAGACCCAGGCCAGAGGCTGTGTATGAGAGGTTCAGGAGGATGGACCCGAAGGAGTTCTCGGGGACTACGGACCCGATTATAGCGGAGGGATGAATTATGTCCATCGAGGTAATTTTTACTTTGATGGAGCATCAGGATGCAGATAGCGTCAGGTGTACCCCTTTCCTCCTAACAGGAGACACCAGACTGTGGTGGGAGAGCGCAACTGTGTTAGTGAATTTGGGAACACTGACTTCGGATGGTTTTAAGGAAGTATTCTACTCCAAGTACTTCACTGAACGCTCCCGCCTGACCAGGGAGTTCATGACGTTACGACAGGGGGACACCAACGTGACAGAGTTTGTCAAAAAATTTGAAAGGGAGTGTCACTTTGTACCCCTAATTGTGAATGATATCCGGGAGAAGTGGAGGCATTTTATTGATGGGTTACGGCCGATCTTGCACCGTGATGTGTGAGTTTCTGGTCCTACTACTTATGTTGTTGTCGTGTCGAAAGCCCTAGAGGCAGAGCAGGACTAGAGGGACATTGAGAACGACAGGTAGGGCAAGAGGCCCTATTACGCACCTCAGCAGTAGCCTCAGTCTAAGAGGCCTTTCCAGGGATAGCAGTGGAAGAGGCTAATCAGTGACTGCCGAAAGGCAAGGGTCCTATTCCTCAGCATAAGGCTCCTCAAATGCCTGGTGAGTACCCGGTGTGCCCGAAATGGCACCGCTATCATGCGGGACAATGTTTATGGGGATTGGGAAAATGCTTCAAGTGTGGAACCAGCGATCATATGCTGAAGGACTCTTCGCAGTGGAGGCAGCCGACCCAAGAGAGAGTGTTTTCCATGCAGGCAGAGAAGGCGAACCCAGACACAACCCTGTTGACTGGAAATATCTTCATAAAAAGAGTGGCCACGAAGGCCTTGATAGATTACGGGGCCATACACTCTTTTATCTCCTAGATGTTCGCTAATCATTTGGATGTCAAGTCCATTGGACTCGATGTAAACTACTCAGTGACAGTCTCACAGGGGAAGAGTTATCAGCTACTAGCGTGGTCAGAGATATTGATCTTGAACTGCAGGACCACCTAGTGTATGCCGATCTGATTGTGTTTTCGATGCCAAAGTTTGACATTATCTTGGGAATGGAGTGGCTAACGAAGAATAGATTTCTTATTGACTTTCAAAAAGATAAGTGTTGGTAAGACCATTGGGCATGAAGCAATTTCTCTTTGAGCCGGATAGATGAAGGAGTTTCCCTCGCACATATCTCTTGCATGCAGGCATAGAGACTTATTCATAAGGGGTGTCAGGCTTTCTTGGCCAGTATTATTTCCACACATGACTTACCCACTCCGTCGATATCTGATGTACCAGTAGTCAGAGATTTTCCTAACGTTTTTCCTGATGACGTCACAGGCCTTCCACCAGAGAGAGAGGTGGAGTTGGCCATTGACCTTGTGCCAAGCATCGTACCGTTTAGCTCCAACTGAGATGTTAGAGCTCAAATAGCAAATTCAGGAGCTCCTAGATAAAGAATTCATCCGCCCTAGTTTCTCACCATGGGGTGCACCAGTGCTCTTCCTAAACAAGAAAGATGAGAGCATGAGGTTGTGTATTGATTACCGTGAACTGAACGAGGTAACGATAAAGAATAAATACCCACTGCCAAGGATCGAGGACTTATTCGATCAGTTGCAGGGAGCTATAGGGTTCTCTAAGATAGATCTATGATCTGAATATCATCAATTGAAGGTAAAAATGCAGATGTTCATAAGACAGCCTTCAGAACCACATATGGGCACTACGAGTTCTTAGTGATGCCGTTTGGACTGACGAATGCTCAGGTAATGGCAATACTATCAAATATGTCTGTACTATATATTTCTGTAACCGAAGGTCCAATCTCTTCACGAGCTGAGAAGTGAACATCTGATCCCCAGATGGGATCGATACCCTGAACACTGAATGCAACGCTATTGGTATGATTCCTAGTCGCTTGACGAAAGATTTGGATAAGAACGAATGTGTAGCCCCTGAATCTATCAATGCATGCTTGGTTACACTTGAAATATATATCCTCCCAATAATCAGCGTCGAGTCTGGCTCTGCCTCGGCCTCCTCAGCACGCATCACATATGCCCGGCCAGTAGTGGGGCCCTTGTTCCTAGGGCAGTTTGCTGCTTTATGGCCCTCTTGTCCGAAAATGAAGCATTCAAAGGTACCAACTTCCACTCGCCGAAATGGAACATGTTGCACTGACTACAAGGCTGCCCTTCCCCTGGTTTAGGCGCCCCTCGCTCTTGCGGAGGTCTTTGCTGCTAGGGCCTCCTAAACTGGCCCTGGGGCTTCTGCTGCCCCTGCTGCCTCGGTGGCCAAGTAAAATGCTTCTTCTGCTGTCTCTTCCGCTGCATCTCAAAATCGATGTCTTGCAGCGCCTGCTCCGCTTGAAAAGCACAGGCGTTGGCCACATCATAACCTGTTAGCCTCATCAGCATGACGTCCCGGCAAAGGGTGGGGCTCAGTCCGTCCAAGAAAAGCCTCAGCTTCTGGGCGGCATCTCTAGCTATCATGGGCACAAAATGGTAGCCCCTGTCAAACTTGCGGATAAAATCCGCCACAGATAAGTCCCCCTGTCGGAGACTCATGAACTCTCTCGTCAGGCGGCCCCTGACATCAGCTGGGAAATACTTGCCGTAGAATATCTCCTTGAACCTGTCCCGGGAGAGAGTAGCCAAGTCCACGTCATGCACGGCTTCCTCCCACCATAGGGATGCATCATCCCTCAGCATATAGGTGGTGCACCTGACCCGGTCGCCATCACTTATATGCATGTACTCAAAATGCAGCTCCAGCGATCTAGTTCATCCCTCTGCCAAGAACGGAACAGTGGTATCCTCGAAGGTAAGAACGAAAACTTGAAGAATTTCACGTCGGGGAGGCACCGGGGAGCGAGGAAAGACCTTGCATGAAAGAAACAATGGAGGAACATTTTTTTCTGCTGGTTTAACCACGTGAAATGCTGCTGATGGAGAGGGGTGGGCGGCCAAGGTGAGGGAATAGGCTTAGGGTTTGTTCTAAATGGTTTTTAAATAAAAATACTAGCACTAATGGGCCCTAATTTAATTATTAAAAGGGTTTTGAGCCCATTTCGCAAAAAAACAAACCCGTCAAGCCTAGATACACTTCCGCAAAATATTTCATTTTGGTACGTTTTTGAAAATATCGCCCGAGCCCTCAAAAAGTCCTCCGAATCGTTAAAATTTGCGTATCGATAAAAATTATGACCCGACGAGCAAAAATACCCACCATGGCCCATTTTCGTAAAACACCTTTAAAAACACCTCATATTAATTAATAAAAATTAATCATGTAATAAAAATAATTTTCCTGATAATTCTCCGTTCTCCGTTCTTCGATCGAGCGCGAAATGCAACTTAAAATCTTAATGCATGAAACTTTAATAAACCATGAATTTTAAAACACATATTCGTGAAATAAACATGCATTTAATGCATTAAAATAATTTAATAGAATACAAAAAAAATTAATAAGTTGCATGCATGTTGTTCACGCAAACTTCAAATTTTCGGGATGTTACAATCTATCCTCCTTAAATTGAATTTCGTCCCCGAAATTCGCTTATCATCGATAATCAAAAATTTATAATTTTAATCCTAGTATCCCAATAATTCACGCTTCCGCTGTGCTACTCTAATAAAATACGTTTTAAGCTGTCCTTAAGTCTCCTCAATCCTAATTAAATTTGCTTTCAAAATCATTGTTTGCGAATCTCAACTAAAAACGATCTATCGTGGCTTAGTTCTATTTTGCTATAGCTTCGAATTTCTTACATTCTCTTAATTCCTCATACTAGAAATGGATGTCCAAACTTATCGGACTTTACTTTCTTATAATATACTTATAATGCTCATCGACCTATTATATTAGCATTTATAAAGTTCAACTTAAGAAACCTTAGCACCAAAATTTACTGATCGACTTCTATCCTCGATTCTATTTTGCTATAGCCTCGAATTTCTTACATTCTCGTAATTTCTCATACTAGAAATGGATGTCCAAACTTATCGGACTTTACTTTTCTTATAATATACTTATAATGCTCATCGACCTATTATATTAGCATTTATAAAGTTCAACTTAAGAAACCTTAGCACCAAAATTTACTGATCGACTTCTATCCTCGGTAATACACTTAAAAGTTAAACCTTATCCCAACTCTATAATAATATTAGCCTAATGTCCTTGAATCGAATCTTTATATTACGGCACCAAACTAATGTAACTTAACTATTTATAAGTACATCCCAAATACCAAATTGTTGCAAATCTTAAATTCGAGTAGCGTTAATCCATAAAACACAAAATGTACGATACCGATCTTCTATATAAATAATGAAATCATTCTAGCACCAATTACATGCTTAAACTATTTCCTTGCCAATTACAATATAGTTGAGGCCTAAGACCCTTGGACTTTTCGCATTGGAACGAATATTGCATTCTTACGTATCCTCGATTCTTAATACATACTAGCGTACAAAACTTAATAAATTATCTCGTGTTAGCATTAGACTAACTCTAGTAATTCAACTTCACTTATGATCCATAGCATTCAAGAATCCCCACATCGAGATTTTTGATTACTTACCCGACTAAAAATCTTAATGTTCATTCATTGGTAAATTATGTTGAATCCAACTAGTTTCTTTTGGTTTTTTTCACCCAAAATTTTCGTATGACCCCTATCTCCTAAACTTGAAATTCAAGCTTACGCAACCCAAACGGTATTAGATAACATAATTCCCAAACACCTAATCACTTATTCTCATGTTTCTTATTGACTTTAAAAAATTCCTCAAGACAAGGTGTCCACCCCTCTTCTTACATGCGTCTATCAAGTAACATAACCATCAATCTTACCCACCTTTCTAGAAAAATCTAATCTTAACAAATGTATAGTTTTAACTCTTAAGATCATGATTAAAACTTATGCTACATCAAACCTTAAGCTCCCAAAAAATTAACTTAATGTCTAATCTTATAACTTGACTAATTGATCAACTTTATCTTAAATTTTTATCACTCTAATTTCTTAATTTGCCACATCATTATTTCACTAACGCTTAAATTTTCAAGCCCAATGTTGATTCATCTTACAATGCCATTGATTACCATTTCTTATAACATTATAACCCAGATGTTTCAAGGTTCTAAATATTCTTTCGGGCCCAAATCATCGAAAATTTCTATCATTTAAACCATTAGATTCTCACTTACTGCTAAAGTAGTCCTCCAAATTTCATAAAATTGCAACATTAATTCTTAATTTCCTCAAAAATTATCTAATTTGTCCTTAATTTCGAAAATTCCACAATTATCCATAAGTTCTCGGCGTTCCTAATTTCATTTTATAGGTTTCTCGTAAAATAAAGTTCAATAATTTTAAGCTTATTAGACCCAAAATCAATTCCCATAACTTCAAAAAATTACTGATTTAACCCAAGTGTTCCTCAAAAGTTCGAATTTAATCCTCAAAAATTAACTCAACTAGCAACCACAAACCATCAATAATTTCTTAGAAAATCTACAAGTCCCAAAAGCATTCATAATCTTAATGACTAACTTGTGGCTCAAGAAGTAGAACATCAGTACTTACTAAACAAAAATCAATATAGACAAATCATTTCCAACCTTTCCTAATACCCAATATCAAAATTCTTATTCTTGTCCAATTCCACCACAAAGCCAACATGTATGAAAATCATATAATTTCTCATTTCATGTCTTAACATGTATAAAAATTTTAAAGTATCTAATCTCAAAACATAACGACATATAAACATGCACTATAAAACGTGTATCATGTAAACATGCAGGTGATATCATAAAACTTTCAAAACATTTAAAACCTTTAAACTTCAAAACTTGAGGCTTGAAGACTGAGCTGCAGAAACTATGGGTGGCACAGCTGTATACATGACCTTTGCTCTGATACAAACTGTAACATCTACTAATTTAAAAATGCGATTTTTTTTAAAGCTCATATTTTCGAAAAAAAATCCATCTAAAATTTTTACATGCATAAAACCCTACTAAAAAAATATTCCACTTAAAGATAATCGTAAATATTTAACAACTTAAAATATTGCAGTTTAAAATGGCCAAACTCGACCAACAGAAAAATGCGTAAACATAACGAGCAAAAATCATAGTAATCATCACCAATGTATAAAAATGCTCATGTCCTCTTAAATCTAAAGAATCATAATGTGTGGAAGAAATTTGGTCCTTGGGTCGTGCGCGCACATTAGTCATGCCTACTCAGAATTCGGCACCTCCAGTCCCCTCATAATCATGCTCACCTGCATCACACATGCCTAGTGAGTCTAAAGACTCAACACACCTTTACCGGGGATAACAAGTACATATACATAACACACAACAGTGAAAATATACTGTAATCAACATATCTTTCATGAACTTAAAAAAATTGTAAATATAAATGTAATTGCCGATCGTTCATTTCTTTTATTATGAATTACGTTATTTTATGGTGATGGTTTATGGCTTGACGTTATGATATGAATGGTAATGAATGTTGTAGAATTGAATAGATAATGGATGGGTAGAATAGAATGTTGAATTTGAGTTAAATAGGTAATGGAAGTACTGAAACAGTATGAAACTGTGGTAGTAGTTGTGGTTTTTAGCATAATATTTTGTATATTGATCCAATTTATGTGAGGCCACTTCCATTAGAAAGATAAGATATAAGGCTATAACTTTTTTTTCTAAGTTTTGTTAAAATTATTAGGGAAGATGAGCCAAAACTGCCCCGAAGTGTGTCGTGCGTATCGTCGTTCCTACAATGACAGATGTTGGGAGAATGAGCATAACATTTTACTCAAATGTGAAAATGACATGGGGCCAATTGGAGATTAAATCCAAGACATAGGGCTACAACTTTCATGTTTACCACCTTTTCCGAATATGAAGGGAAGAGGGGTTTCGGAAGCGATCTTTCGTGTATCTGTGCGCAGAGCGCGCCTGAGCGGTAATATTTGATCGCCCGAGCACACCCCGCTCTGGATTTTTAGTTTTTGGCCGAGTGGTCGGCGCTAGGGCGATAATAAATGACCGCTCGAGCGTGCCTACAGAGTGAAAAAGCATGTTTTGGATATTTTAAGGCATAAAATCGAATGAGACGCAATTTTTACTCATTTTTCCTTCTCTTCTTTTCTCTTCTCACGGTTTGGAAGCTAAGGTTCTTCACTTCTCCTTCAATCCAACTTCTTCCAAGACATTAATCTCCGACTGAAACATTAATCTTTGCTTGGAGATTAGAAGTTCTTCTCCTCAAGATTTTAGGAGCAAGATAAGAAAGCTTATTCCATGGGATAGTGATTAAAAGGAAAATATTGGGTTGTTTGGTTTGAATGTTGAGGTAATGTTGTTAATATAATGATTGATGGTATTATTATTATTATTGTGTTATAGGAATCCCTCAGGAGCTTAGCAACCACTTGTATATTGGGTTGTAAGTAGATTCTTCCTTTGAATGAATCTCATGAACTATGTATATAATAAATAATTTTTTAAATGATTTTAGCTCCTTTAACTCATTGATTATGTATTGTGTGTATTGATATATTGAAAAGAGATGGAATTGATGCCAAGGGAAAAGTAAAGGAGCTAAAGTTTTAGCACGCACACCACATGTTTGATAAAATGTTTCAATGAATGTTTTTATGGCTTGATGGCTATATGGTGTAGTGGTGTTACCTTAGGTAATTCTAATCCCACACGATGGAAGTTGATCAACATAATGACATGTACTGTGACTGATTTTGACTGAGACGTACATGTATACCATCGAGGGATGACTTATCAATGCCATGCAAAGGAAAAGAAAGTAATGTTTTATGGAATGTCAGCTTATAATTGTAATATACGCATTTTATTGACGGATGGCATATTACGGTTAAGAAATGATATAGATTCCTTCTTTAAACTATGGTATATGTATTTGTGTTAGAATCGGTTGATTGATTGACAAGTGTTTAGAAGAGAGGGGTTTGAATAAACACTCACGATTTTAGAATCTTTTCGAATGAAGTGTCAGTTATGTGAAAAACTGAAACTAGGAATCTTGTCAGTCAATGACAATTAGTTTAACTGATAACAGTTGCTGAAATAAACTGACTGAAAGATAGAATAAATAATTGAAGTAGTAACACACAAAGATTTAAGGATATTCGGAGAATGAAATAACTCCTACGTCACCCCTTCTATCACAAGGATATGATATGCACTAAAAGACTTTGATCGATACAAAGATTGTACAGACCCACTTCAGTTTGGACTTAACACTGCCAAAACTGAAACTCTTAGTTTACTGAATATCTCACAGTTCTTCGACTGAACTTAGCACAACTGATCTATTTAAGATCAAATAAACAATAAAATGATTTGTGCTTGTAAGCTCGAAAAGTAGCCTCAAATGCTACAAATAAATCAGATAAGTGTGAGCTTTTTGATTCTTGAGAGAGAGCTATAAATTCAGCAGGGTAACAGCAAGTTTGAGAGAATAGATAGATCGATTGGTTGCTTGCTCAACTGCTCTTCTCACCTATTTATAGGCTTCTCTTTAACGGTAACATTAAATATAATTTGAATCATTACATCCGTTGATTTCCACGTCAATATTCCTCTGACATTCGTACACTGTAAGCTCTGAAATTCGGCTTTCCACTACGAGTTGCAGTCTGGTTTGTACTTTTGTCGGTTGAATGTCCTTTTCAACTGATGACATGTACAGCTGAATGATCAGCCGATAAGCTCAGAACTGAATATGTCAACTAATCAATTTCAAACTGATCAGTCAGTTGTCTTCGTAAGTTGAGTTCAGGTGGTTTCAGTTGCCTTCGATAAACTGTGCAATAATCTTCAGTTAGGCAACTGTCAGCTGATTTCTTTAGTTCAGTTACTACAAAAACTTGATCAGTTAGTCCAATATTTAATCACTTTAGTTTGTCAAACAAACGAAATTATGTTTCCAACAATTTCCCCATTTTTGGTGTTTTACAAAACTTGTAAAGTATGAACTGATCAACTGAACTAAAAAAATTCTTCAAACTCATTGTAGATAAAATAATTATTCTAATGTACATATTCGTACAAAAAATGAAAGAATAAAGAATTCCTGCTATAGTCTTCAACCAACAACTCAATTTGTTGATCTTTATTTCTTCTTCTTTCCTTTTTCTTCTCCTTTCTGATCTTTTATTTCTCCTATTTCCCCCTTTTGTGGAGCTCTTCCATCTGAAATAATAAAGAAGAAACATCCTTCTGGATTTGCTGTAGTTTTCCCATGGTATTATCCTTAATAGAATCAATCCTCATAGTGTGCAAGAATTGCGTTGATCGGATGTCAGAAATGGAAGTTATTATTTTTCTTGGTAGTCCTGGTCTTCTTTCCCCTGCCTATTATCGAATATTTCGTGTAAAATCCTTAATTTCATGAAATCATGTCATATAATCATTTAATCATGCAATCATATATTTAATCATGTAATAAACATCATGCTAGCATTTACTATCAATTAATTAAATAAAACAATTAAGCAATTAAAATAATTTTGCATGCATGTGCTTTACGTAGGTTAGTTTTTCGGACGTTACAATTCTCCCGCCCTTAAATAAAATTTCGTCAACGAAATTTTCCTTGACTTGTTGATTTCAAAGCTTAGATTCCCTTAATCACCTCAACCTTAACCTCTAACTTAAATCTTACTTTTCGATTCGGTCCTCAAAATCTTGAAAATTGCAATCCTAGTCCAAAATTTCCCTAACTCGACTCCTAAATCCAGCTTAAGTAGTTCATGCATCATATTCTTCTAAATTCTTCAATATCCCAATTAAATCCCACTACCCAACATGCATTTAACATTTTACATGCAGCATGCAACTAGAATTTATATCATGCATCATATAAACATCTAAAAGAATTGTAAGCATATAAAATATAAACCAGTAAAAACTCACATATTTGAGGCATGACTTGTTGAGCTTCTCGAAGTGATAGAACACAACCCTTTGAGGAAATCCTGGCTCTGATACCAACTGAAACGACCTCGATTGTTTTATACTAAATCATATATTCTGAATTACTAAATAAAATAATTTAACATAATCTTGAATCATAATAATTTAACAAGTTAAATTTCAAGTGCATAAAATAAATCCTAAACCATCAACTAACAAAACATTCTAAATCGACCTTTAGAATATCAATTAACAATAAAATTAAGCATAAGATATCTCTAATAAAAATCATTAATATAATCTTTAAATTATTTATCTATCTAGCTAGTGCGGAAACATAAATACCCTCGGGTGTGTACTGCTGCACTCGATTCACTCAAGCGTCAGCACCTCCCATAAACCATCAAATCCTGCATCATACAAACCTAGTGAGTCTAATGACTCAGCACGTTCTAAACATGGATAGAAAATAATACATATACAATCACATGAATTAAAAATCTTATTTTTATTTAAAATAGCTTTTGAACATAAATAAATCATTTAAAATCATTTTAGCATAATTAAATTATAAAAATCATTTGAAAATAACTTTAAGCATAAATAAATCCTTTAAAAATTATTTAAATAAGCTTTGAGCATAAATAAATCTTTTTAAAAATAGATTTAATCATCATCATGAATCCTATATCATAAAATCATTAAAATCGTAAAGTTTTCAATCATATATCATTTTGGGTGAAGTTTGATCCTTGAAAGTGACTAGCTTTTATCCTTTGGTCGACAAATCAGTTTTCAGCTCCACATGGCCCATGGGGGTGTGCACTAGGCTCCACCATGGAAATACGATCGTCGGGGTTCCCTCAGTGGCCTTTACCCGTAGACGGTTCCCTCTAGGGCCTTTTCCCGTAAATCGGTTCCCTCTGGGGCCTTTTCCCATAAATGAGTTTCCTCTGGGGCCTTTTCCCCTCACGACATCCCCATAAAATCATATATCATAAATCATATCTTTGTCATAGTCAATTCACATTCCTCAAAATGTTTTTCCTTTTCTTTAAAAATCATAAAATATCATAACTTTCCAAAAATAACATTTTAAACAGTATAAATTGCACAGCTTTTCCAAAAATCATAAAAATACATATTATCATCAAATCATCATTTTAAATCATAAAATATCATTTGATATGCGTTGTGATCCTTGGGACGCTGCCAAATCTTTTCGTATTTTCCTAAAAGTCTAAGAAGACTGTTTTGCCCCTGGGCGTAAAAATTCTCGAATTTATCTTTTTCTCACTTTTAATGACATGGAATTATTTCAAATAATTATTTAAGCTTAAATATAATTTTTAATAATTTTATAAAGCTTAAAACTAGGCGTTACAATTAATTATTTAATTAGCGTTTCTTGCGGCGATAAAATCCCGGATAAATCCAAAACTCAATATTTTGATCCCAAATTTTAAACATAACATTTCTATTATTTATTCTACCCTTCCAAATGATGAGCAACACCCATGGACCCATGGTTCTAATTTTAGTTCTTTAATTTTCGTTTTTGACACATATACGAACCACCCGAGCCAACTCCTAATTTGTTCGAGCCATGATCGAGCCACCTCGAGAAAAACCCAAGACAACCAACCTAGGCACCCTCCTGATCAAGCCCAGCCCATAGAACCCGACCCTAACTCTCTCAATCACTCCAGGACAAAAGACCCAAAACCTGTGCACAACCAAGACCCCTTGCTACTACAACCTCACGCTCCAAGACTCCTAGGTGCACTAGGACTCCTCCCGCCGAGCCACCACCAAGCCCACCTAACCCTAACCACCCCTGGACCACGCCAAGACCCTACCCATACCAGCCCAAGCCGTGGACCCCACGCGCGAGCCATCAGCAACCAGCAGCAGCATGTGCGCGCCTCCCAGCTGTTTCCCTCACGTTACCCATGTTTTTCTCGAGCCACAGCGCACCCACCTGCACCAACACCTGGCCCAACCCCTGCCCATCACCCTAGGACCTTGATGGACCACCTAGTTTGCCCCTAGATCGAGCCATGGCCCCTGGAACTCTCGGCCACCCTGGACCTGCGCGTGAAGAGTCGTTTCACGCAAGGACTCTTCCTTAGCTGCCTACCTCGACCCTAGCCACCATAGGACCCTAACTAGCCTTCGAACCTGACCCTGGCCAAGCCCCCAATCAGCTCTGGCCAGCCCCGTGACTCCATGCAAAACCACCAAGCCCCTTAACCACAACATGCACACAAAGCCCACGGTTTTTTTTTTTGAAATATTTCCTACTGTTCCAGCTTAGTATTTCCTTTTAATTTATCATGTTTCAATCACAATTTAACCATATTTTTATCATGTATTTGCAGCATGTCCGTTGGATTCAAAACTCTTTTCAAATAAATGTAAAATCGTCGCGTTTTTACAAATAAACGTTTTACCGAAAAATTATCGAACCCACGTATTTTTCATGCATAATCAATTAAAACACACAAATTATGATTTTTATGATGGTTGAAAGGGTTTATAAAACGTGTCTTTGCGTTTATAACGCTCGAATTTTCAATCGTCGGCGAGGAAGGACGAACGGACGACGAAGAACACAAGCTTTTCTTCCTTCTATTTTTCGAAAATATGATGTTTTGTGTGAGGTGTATTTCAGCTGATTCAAGGGTGAGTTGTGGTGTTTTTAAAACCTAGGTAGCTTATTTATAAATAAATTAACATGTTAATGGGCTTTGGTTTTGGGCTTGCACATCTTAAGGTAATTGGGCCTACTTAAATAAATAAATTGGGCCGAATAAAACTTAATTAATTAAATAATAAAAGTTTATAAAATAAGTTTCTATAAAATAATATTTTTGATCTTTTAGAACTCCTTGTTTGCCCAAAACCGGCTTCTCGGAAAAAAATCGAGCTCGACTCTTAAAAATAATTCGAACTCCAATATTTTTTAGAAAATTAATCATTTTTAAATCATATTAAGAAGCCTTGCCATTAATTAAATAAAAAACATTTTCTTGTCTTGGTCGTCCCCGGTCTCTTTTCCCCTGCCTATTATCGAATATTCGAGTAAAATTCTTAATTTCATGAAATCATGTCATATAATCATTTAATCTTGCAATCATATATTTAATCATATAATAAACATCATGCTAGCATTTAATATCAATTAATTAAAACAATTAAGCAATTAAAATAATTTTGCATGCATGTGGTTTACGTAGGTTGGTTTTCCGGACTTTACAGATACTACTTTATGTCGTTGTTTAAACAAGTAGTTTTGCAAGCTAGTTTTGGTTGTGACTTGATGTCACAAAAATAGTTGTACTCTTTTATATTTCAAATATTTGACAAAACATTTTATTTACAAGTATATTTTGAGAGGATGTTAATTATTTAAGAAAATTTTTATTTTCCGCAAATTTCAAGTATGTTTGAAAGAACGGTACGTTACATATCACCTGCTTGATTGCATGTTATACGTTTTTCTGCGGTTTACAGTCCATGTTTAGATGCTTTCATGATTTAAGGATTAAATTTTTGGAAAAATTAGATTAAATTGCATAATGGGTTATGTCAATATTATGATTCCTAAAACAATAAATTGGAATCAAGTTACTTTACCAGAAATCTGGAAAATGGAGAATATTGCTCCTACCATTAAAGAAGAATCTAGAAAATTAGAAAGTATAGTTCAATATGTAGATGGTGATGTTGAAATTAAATTTTCATCCCAAAGACATTTATGAATTAAACTTCCAGAAGAAAGTAGAAATTCTACTTCTTCTATATCTGATTTTGAAAAAATTAGTATATCTGATCTTCAAAAGACTAATGATAATATATCTCAACCAGAATATAAGGTTGATCTTCCTGAATCTAGTACTTCTAGATTTCAGAGAAGTTATCTGTTAATAATAGAAAATCAGATTCTCCTACTTTTTCTGATATGGGTTATAATGTTATGGTTATTAATAATAACAATTCTATTCAACAAAGCTTATAAAGATTAAAAATCTAAATAAGAAAAAATGGTTTTTAAGTTATTTAAATTCAAAACAACAAAATCTATATTCTTCTAGATATACCGAATGGGTTGAAGAAACTAAATTAAATTTGGATTTCTTCAAATGGATGGAAAAATTATATTTTCCAGCTAGAAATAAAATATTTCCAAATTTTAAAGATGAGTCTTTTATAAATACTCTTGAATCAACATATAAATTATATGTTCATGAAACAAGAGAAGAATCTTTTGAGATTCATCCTCCATTTACTACTCTACAAATTAAAAAGGGCAACAAGGAGATATTTGCTGCTCCTATAAAATCCGAATTAGGAAATGGTAATTTTGACCATATAATTCAGCAAAATAATTTTACCAATTTAACTTTACATTCTTTAAGAAATCAAACTATAAGAATAGAAGAGATTTTATCTAAATCTAAACAAGAAATTTCTTGTGGAGAAAGTTCAAAAACTTTGATGATAAAACCTCCTCCTAATCTTAAGCAAGAAAAATTTCTTTTAAGTTCTAAAAAAGACGAAAATTTTATGAAAGGTCTAATAGACAGATTACAAAAAATAAATATAAAAGAAAAGGGTTCTATTTCGGTTAGTACCAAAGATGAACAACTTGAAAATTCTTCCAAGTTCTTCTGAAGAAGAAATGCAGATTAATAAAATGCATAGAGTATCAATTGTAAAACATTTTTATAAAAAGGCAACACCTATTGATCTTCAAATTGAAGAAAAGAAAGATTATGTTCAGTTTAATGGTGAAGCCATTACTGAATGGAATATAGATGGTAAATCTGAATATCAGATTAAAACTGTTATTAAACAAATGTTAATATACTCTTCTGCCGCAAAAATAAAAGGTAATAATGATAGGCAAATTGCTCAAGCCATTATTACTGGTTTTACTGGCCAACTTCAAGGTTGGTGGGATTTTTATCTCTCAAAAGATGCAAAAAATAAAATTATTAATTCTTCTATAGTTGATCTTAATGGAAGAGAAGAGTCTGATGCAGTTAATACACTGATTTATACCATTCTATCTAATTTTATTGGAGCTAATGAACTTCAATTAGATAGATCTCAAGAACAATTAATGAATTTGAGATGTCAAACACTATCTGAATTTAGATAGTATAAAGATGTGTTTATGACAAAAGTTTTAACTAGAAATGATTGTAATGCAAATTTCTGGAAAGAAAAATTTATTTCTGGACTTCCTGTTCTTTTTGCAGAAAGAGTTAAAAACAGATTAAAATCTAAATCTCCAACAAACTCTATAGATTGGAGTATCCTGACTTATGGAGATTTATCTGCAGAAATAACTGCCGAAGGAATAAACTTTTGTAATGATATCAAGTTAAAAAGACAACTTGATATGAAAAAAGAAGAAAATAGAAATATTATTGGTGACTTTTGTGAGCAAATAGGCTTTCAACCAATACAATATCCTAAAAAGGATAAGAAAAGAAAAAGATTTCCTTTTAAAAGGAAGAAAGCTTATCTAAAAGATAAAGAAAAATCTAAAAAATATTCTAAGAAAAGATTTAAAAAACCCACAAAAAATGATTCTACTAAAGTTCTAGTATACTGGAAATGTGGAAAAATTGGGCATAAAGCTAATAAGTGTTATGTCAAGAAAAAGATTAATAATCTTAATATAAACAATGATTTAAAAGAATCATTGATAAATATTCTTCTTAATAAAGAAGAAAATTTAAAACAAAAAGATTTTTATATCAATGTTATTGATAATGAATTCTCTGAATATTCTAATAGTAGTTCAGATAATGATTCTGAAATATCAGAACATAAAATCTGTGAACCAGATTGTGATTGTGATACTTGTCTCATAAATTTTATGGGCCTAGAAATAAATGTTATATCAAATGAAGAAAATTTCATTTTAGATCTCATAGATCAAATAAAAGATCCTATAGAAAAAAGAAAAGCTATAAAACATTATTTAAATATGGCAAATCATAAGCCTACTAAACTTGTACAAAATACGGTACAAGAACATGAATTATATTCTTATAATAAAATATTAGAAAAAGCTAAACAAAAAGAAAGAGAACCTACGATATCCGAATTAAAAGGAGAAATCGATAAGATAAAATCTGAGATCAAATATTTCAAAGAAAGAGTAAATACTCTTAGTATTAATAATAATCATATTTGGGAAAAAGATTCTACTTCTGATGAAGAAGAAGAAGAAATTTTACCCAAAGATGATAATGATAATGAAATAAATCAAATGATTTGGATCAATAAAATTGATTAGATTATTTCTCAAAAATGGTACTCAAAAGTAACATTAATTATTAATAAAAAATTTAAAATTACGATTGAAGCACTATTAGATACAGAAGCTGATGTAAATTGTATCAGTGAAGGAATTGTTCCTTCTAAATATTATAAAAAGACTACTCAGTTTATAACAGCTGCTAATAAGCAACCTCTTATAGTTAATTGCAAATTGTCCGATGTGGCAATATGTAATTCTGGAGTTTGTTTAAATACTACTTTTATTCTTAATAAAAATATATCTACTCCTGTTATTTTAGGAACTCCATTTTTCCAAATGTTGTTTCCCATTAATAAAATTAATGAAAAAGGGTTATATACCAATATCAAAGGAAATGATTTATTCTTTCTTTTTACAACAATACCAGTTTCAAAATCTATCAATATTTTACAAAAAATAGTAACTAATAAAGAAAATTTTGTTACTTCATTAAAAGATGAAGTTCTTTTTAAAAATATTAAAGAAAAAATAAATTCTGATAAAATTCAAGAAAAAATAAAAATTATTTCTGAAACCATATCTAAAGGGATATGTGCAGATGTTCCTAATGCCTTTTGGAATAGGAAAAAACATCAAGTTAGTCTTCCTTATACAGATGATTTTAATGAGGATAAAATTCCTACAAAAGCAAGGCCTATTGCAATGGGCCATAGACTTTTAAACTATTGCAAAGAAGAAATAGATAGTCTTCTTAAAAAGGATTTAATTAGACAAAGTAATAGTCCTTGGAGTTGTCCAGCTTTCTATGTAGAAAATGCAGCTGAAATAGAAAGAGGGGCTCCAAGACTTGTTATTAATTATAAACCGCTTAATAAAGCATTAAAATGGATAAAACATCCATTACCAAATAAAAGAGATCTATTAAATAGATTATTCAAAGGAAAAATATTTTCTTCTTTCGATTTAAAATCAGGATTTTATCAAATTCTTCTAAAAGAAGAAGATAAATATAAAACAGCTTTTACTGTACCATTTGGACATTACGAATGGAATGTAATGCCATTTGGACTAAAAAATGCTCCCATGGAATTTCAAAATATAATGAATGAAATTTATAATTCATATATTGATTATATTATAGTATATATAGATGATGTCCTTATTTATTCTGATAATATTGATCAGCATTTTAAACATCTTAATATTTTTATTCAAGTTACTAAAAAAGCTGGTTTAGTATTAAACCAGAAAAAAGTAAAACTTTTTCAAACTAAGATAAAATTCTTAGGACATTATATTGAAAATGGAATAATAATTCCTATTGAAAGAGCAATTGTTTTTGCTGATAAATTTCCTGATAAAATCACTGATGTAAATCAATTACAGAGATTTCTTGGAAGTCTTAATTATATAGGAGATTTTTATAAAGATCTTGCACAAGATTGTAAATTATTATTTCAAAGGTTGAAGAAAAATCCTCAACCATGGACTAATAGTCATACTTTGGCAATACAAAAAATAAAAGAAAGAGTTAAAGAACTCCCTTGTTTATCTATTGCTAATCCTGAAGCATTCAAAATAGTTGAAACAGACGCCTCTGATATTGGATACGGAGGAATACTTAAACAAAAACTAGATAATACATCTAAAGAAATTCTTGTTAGATATACTTCTGGAACTTGGAATAGTACACAGAAAAATTATTCTACAATAAAGAAAGAAATTCTTTCAATTGTTAAATGTATTACGAAATTTGAAAGTGATCTTTTAAATAAGCAATTCTTATTACGAGTTGATTGCAAATCTGCCAAAGATATTCTTTTAAAAGATGTTAAAGTTATAGCATCGAAACAAATACTTGCTAGATGGCAAGCCATATTAGCTTGTTTTGATTTTGATATTGAACATATATCTGGAAAATATAATTCTCTACCAGACTTTCTAACTAGAGAATTCTTGCAGGGATCAACCTTGGAAGACAGTCTTAAAAAGACCAGCCACCGGAAAGAAGCCGATGAATAAACCACCTTATAAAAGAGGTGCCACTATTTCTCAGCCTAATATGGCTACCATAGAAGAAGAAAAATTTGATCCAATTAAAGAATTCGCAGAAGATCCTACTGCATATGACATACATTATTATAATAATGCCATATTTGCCTTAAAAGGATCAAAAGAGGAATTAAAATATCCCTATTTAATTTCAGGATGCCTTAATTGTTGTCATGTTGATAAAGACCTTAAAGGTCTATCACCTATTCATATAGCTCAAAGCTATTTAATAAAAGATTTACAACCCATATTGGGTAGAAAAACCAGAGACTACTTTGAAACAATTTTAGTAGAAACTGGATCAGTTGAAATTCAACACATGGATCGCAATCGCGATTATGCATTTTCTAAAATGATAATAAAAAAGATAATCCCAGCGGCTAATTGGGGTTTACCCCTTGGTCAAGCCAGACAATTAAACACTTTTCAGGCAATGCCTAATATGTTTAATTATCATGATTATATCATGGTTTGGGATACTATTATGTTGTATGAAAATTCTCAAAGAAAACACTCTTGGTGGATGAAATTTAAATTAGATGATATACATCAATTTATACCTACATGGTTCAAAACTTTTTTCTTTTCATGGGGGGTAATGCCCTCAATCCTTCCAAAAAATGTTAAGAACATTTGGATTAAATTCCAAAATGCAAATACACAGTTCGATGGTTTAACAGCCATGATTCAATTTGCCATTAATTATAATGTTCCCTGGATTATTAGATGGGAATACGGACTGCAGGACTTGCCTAAAGAAAAGTTTGAAATAAAATTTGCTCCTACTGTATTAATAAGGAAAATTCTTATAAAATGGTGGGGAAAAGAAGACTTCTTTGCAGAAGGCAAAGTTTATGACCGACAAGGGGTAATAGCTCTTGGAGTTGCAAGAGAAACTATGAAGAATTTAAATCATGACACTCCAACCCAAACCACATTGCTAAAAGAACTTTTCCAACATCTTGACAAAGATACCATTACTTCTATGTTCACAGAAGTTTTTGGTGAAAAATCAAATATAACCACTCAAGAATCTACCTCCTCAAAAGGAAAGGAAAAAATGGAAGATGATACACCAATGACTGATCAAGATGATCTACAAGATGCTCAGGACCCATATGAGGGTGATGACATATTTGCATTATTGAATGCATGAGACAGCGAGATAGTGAAGATGTGAGCTGGAAGTCACATGTCTTGTGGGTCTCGACTAACAGTCATGTATTATTGGTGTGAATTATTAAGTTTGTAAGCTTATCTTTTATGTTTACGTGTCATATTTTTATAGGTAGAAGGTGGAACTACTGTTTTAGTTTTTTGGTTATTTAAGGAGTGGATTCCCTTTGTGATCCACACACGAAAAAACACTACTACATCTTTCTAGCAATAAAAGTTTCGGAGTTCTCTCAATTTTCTCTACGTCTGTACATCCTTACAGCTTCAACAATTATGTAAGTTTATGTCATACGATTATATTTATGATCCACCTTTCGATTATATCATGCCATCTGCAAATTATTTGCTGAAACTTAAAAAGAAGATCAAATTAATAAAATCTCAAATTGAGATTCTTGAAAATCAATTAAAAGATCCAGAAGTCAATCATGTTTATAAACAGTGGTTCACATATCCCAGTTTGGAAAGATCCAAAATCACCTTAAAGGCATTCGAGAAGCAGAGTTCACAGCTTGCTGCTTAAAGCTGAAGGTTTGAAGAATAATTTTAATTTTCTACCTTCATTAAGGTTGTTGTTTATAGAAAGCTTTTTGCTCCTCCTCATTCATTTTCTCTTCATTCTTATCTGAAAGTTGTAAGGGGTGAGTGTTTTGGGAAACATTCAGCAAGTGGGGGTCGACCGATTTTCGAAGATACAAATGAGTGCGTAGCACCACAATCAAACAAGGCATAAGCAGGCATTTCATTGAGTAAAACCTTACCTACTACCACCTCGTTGGTGTTATCACCTTCTCCTAGGTTATGGCATATACCCGAGCGTTAGTCTTGTTTTTGTTTGGTTTACTGGGCCCAGTCCCTTTATCTTTGTTCTCAGGACAATCTTTAATCCGATGACCCACCTTTCCACATTTGAAACAAGCGCCCATTTTCCTATAACATTCCCCGATGTGATTCTGCCGACAAGTGGCACACCACTTCCCTTCCTTATGGACAGCATTGTTAAAAGTTCCCCTTGAGGTATCACTTGATTGATTTGGCCGCTTGGATTTGGGGCCTCCCGAAGCAAACTGACTGGAAAAAGGTCTCTTGTTCTTGTTTTCTTCTTCTCGGCGTTTGATATCAGTTTCCGCGCTCATTTCCATGCCCATTAAGTACGCAAAATTTTTTGGCCTGAATATAGCCAAAGCATATTGAATTCGGCTATTCAGCTATTCGGACATGACAATGATGGTTGGGACACAGGTTCCCATATCATTGAACCTTGAGGTGTACTCCATCATTGTCATGTCCGATGTTTGCTTAAAGTTTTCAAACTCGCTCAACTTTTGCAGACGAAATTCTGCTGGGTAAATATTGCTTCAAAAATTCCCGTCGGAAGATTTTTCATGATATCTGCTCAACCTCGGCCAACGATGGTGATACTGTCTCCCACCACTTTCGTGCCCGATCCTCCAAAAATGGTGTCACCACTTCCACTTTAAGCTCTTCAGGTATTTCGAACAAATAAAGTTGGGTTTCAACATTCTTAAGCCAATTATGGCTGAGTTCTGGATCAGGATTCCCATCAAAGGTTGGGACTCAATTCCTTCAGAGGGATTCATAGTGATACTTGATGCCACGAGGTTGTGATTCTGGCGATGGCTGGATGGCGTTGGCAGTTGGGTTCACAATTCCTTGCAGTGTGGCGGCTCCAATAGTAGCTATGGCCATCATGTCTTCTCGACTGAGATTCACCCTCGTGGTGATGGTGGATTTTTGTTTTCGTTTTGATTGACTCCGCGGGGGTTACGGTTGTTTCTGGGTGGTCTACCTGTCATTTTCTATAAACATATATTTTATTAATTTGTTTGAAACAATACATAATCAAAGAAATATTTTCATTAATTTTTGAAATGCATACACTCAGTATTTTAATATCAAAATGATTAGCCTAATTCGCCTAAATACAATCGATGCTTATCCTAGGAATCATTCTACTCGTCTATCACTTCACCATCCCCGACAGCTTCGTCATTTTCTTCTTCCATAGGGTTCTCTTCTTGGTTTTCTTCGAGTTCGTCCATGAGCTCTTACATATTGATCATATCATTATGTAGTTGATCAATGTGGTTTTGCAACAGTGTGTTGTGGTCATCGAGGTTATTAACTTGGTCTTGAAGTTCTTGTATTGTCGAATTGGTTTACTGCCTGATTGAGTTCATGATCTTCTATCTTTACTTGGAGTTGGTAAATAGCCTTCTTAAGCTTGTTTACTCGATCCTTTGCTGCCAAAAATCTTCCTTGAATTGATTCCAACTTTTCTTTTGTGCTATCGTGTTGACGTTCTGAATCTAGGTGATAAGCAGCATAACATCTAACGTCATTGCACAGTCTTTTCTCTTCTTCTCTAGCCTGATGAAGGTCCTCCATCATGCATACGTTATTTCCATCTAGTTGATAATTATCCCTCTCGAGTTTGTCATTTTTATCTTTCAATATTTTAATTTCTGCTTCCTTTTCCTGGAGCTATTTTTGAGGTTCGGTTATAACGCTTGGAGGATCCATGTTTGTTTCCTATAAAGATTAAAAGAAAATAAATTTTGCTGATCGGTTCATAAACTTCTACATAAATATTGTA
Organism: Primulina tabacum; assembly: GCF_025594145.1. Lineage (NCBI taxonomy): Eukaryota > Viridiplantae > Streptophyta > Magnoliopsida > Lamiales > Gesneriaceae > Primulina > Primulina tabacum. Next base: position 42,679,855 of record NC_134552.1, on the reverse strand, counting down.
GATGCGACAATTTAAGAATGATAATAAAATCTTTATTTAGAAATAAGTTATTACACTTAATACTTTTCAAATCATATTTTTTAGTACAATCATCATATCAGTTTAGCCTAGTCTATCATGTCTCCATCGTCGCTGTCTCTCTCATCGTTGACAACTTCCGTCAGTGCTTGCTCTTCCTCTTCCATATTATCTACCACCAGGTGCAAATAATTATTCTGGTCTTGAAGCCTATCCATGGTGCTATGAAGTTTAGAGATGTATTGTTCTTGCTTGCTGTTGAACTCTTCTTGCTGCTGACGAGCTCAAGTAGAACGGTCTCTCTCTGTTTCCACTCTCTCTAGCAAGTCCCTGTTCAGTGTAGCTAGGCGCTCCATACGGTTTGACTCAGTAGGTATCTGAAGAATTTTGCTCTCAGCCAAGTCCAGATGATGAGTGAATCGCTGCACGTCCGTCTCAAGTATGTTTCTGACCTCGATAAGTATATGTTTCTCTCTAACAAGTTGCGCCTTCAAAGTCGCAATTTTCCTAGCTTGATTGTCTATCGTGAGTTGACGCATACGAAGGGCAGCTTGAGCACGAGTCTGTGGAGCAGACAATTCCTAGAATAAATCGAGGTGAAATATCATAATAGTATAAAGGATAGAAATTCACAAAAATGGAAACAAAGTTGTCGTGAAATTTTCGATACTAAGAATTTTCAGAATGATTTAAGGAGTTTGGCTTTGAATTTCGAAGGAGATTTTGAGATGATGACATAACATATGAATGAATTCGATGGTTGAGTTTACTGCAGATAAGAATGCACTAGGCTTTTGCCAAAATTTGACTTCGTCAAATTTTTTCTATCAAAATCCCAGCGGGATTATGAACCTGCGGCTCTGATACCATTTAAATATCATGCCCCGAGACCGAGGCGTCGGCGACATCCGGCATTGTTTAACAATTAAATGAAAACAATTAAGCCTCGTAGAAAATGTCCAAAAACCAATTTTTTTTCATATAACAAACTATTGTCTTTACAATGACAACAGAATAAAAATTACATCAGAATTGCGGAAGCGAAATACAAACAAAAGGAATTGTAAATTCTTGATTCTTGATCTTATCATTCGATCACCATCCCGAGAAAGCTTCTTTCTCCTCCGAGAAAGCAACAATGAAAAGTGTTGTAATAAAATACGTTTCATGAGCTTAAAAGTGTAAATATAACCGTATCGTAAAAGCATGCGTGTCAAAACAGCTCATCGTATCAGCATATACTTATACATTTACTTTAATTGAATTTAGTTCATTACTTGTGACTTTTGTATCAGCTCTATCATATCAACTCTATTTGATGGATCTATCTACATATAACCATGGTACCATGCGGATATCGGACATCAGCGACAGTATTACCCATCCAATGAGCCTAGGCCTCATCATCATCATATACATATATCGTCAGTCACAACCAATCTCATCCTTCAAAAACATTATTATTTTCATCAGTTATCAAAATGATGCATATACCTAATTTTCTTTAAAACCAAGCATGTAATGTGTTTTACATAATTTCATAAAAATCACATTCATGATACAAAAAATTTAAATAAAACATGTCAGATTGTGTTCAGGGCACTGTCAGGACTAAATTATCGACTCGGGTGCAAAATGACCATTTTTCCCTTGGAAACCCAAAATGATCATTTTACCCCTGCACCTCTACATTTAGACCTGAAGCTTACCAAACTCCTTAAAACCCTCCAAAACATATTTTTAAACATTTCTTAGACGTAAACTCAGATACGATTCAAAACTTACACGATTTTCATTTTAAAACTTGGACCGGGGTCCCGGTTTTAACCCGAATCAACCCGAAACTTAACCAAAACTTTCCTAACTTTTTTCCACACCTTATACACATCCTAAACACCCTTAGACCATCTAGACCAGTCCAATTAAGCCTCTCTAACAGACCATGAAAGTTTCTTGATTTTCGGCAATTTGAAATTCATACAAACCCTAATGCACCAAGCCGCGTGTTTATCGATTCTAGCCAAAAGCCGACGTGTCCAGCACCTAACCAGATATTCTAGAACCAAGACAAACTCAAGAGACCCTCCTTGAACCATCTTAGCTAGCCCTACTGCCCAAACAACCAACCTTGCGCGCAACCCTCGAATTGCGCCGCACAAGCTAATGAACCATCCCTCGATCTAACCCCTTAGGCCGACTCCTAGACCACGACAAGCCATTCATGGTGCTCTCCCAGCCTTGTCACGTACCCAAGAGGGTCGGTTTCTTGGCTGGATTCAAGCCATACATGACGACACAACCCAAAACCTTCGATCTCACCAAAACCGAGCCAACAAACGCTAAGCATCGATTGGCCCCCAATGATTTTGACACCAACCAAACTCCAGCCTCTTGCTAACTTAGTTCACGACATTAACAGCCCCTTATTACAATAGTCAGCAACCCCTTAAACAAAAATCAAGGAAAACGTCAGCATGAGTCATGTAAAAGGCAAACTTTCATATCAAACTTATTCAAAAATGTAAACACAAGGTAGATCAAAGGAATGTCATGCATTTACATAGATATCAGCATACTTATGACGTGAATGAGGAGAAAACAAATTACAAGCGTGCCTTGATGATTATATGCTCACAAACTTGAAGCTACGCGTGTCGGACAAGCACCGGAGGAGCAGGGAGGAAACTTGTTTGAAAGAAAAATGGAGGGGTCAAACTTGCAACAAGTTGCTGCTGAAATTCACGTGGGAGTGCTGCTGAAATAAAGGGGAGTGGCGGCCACTTGGTGAAAAATAGGTTTAGGGTGTATTTAAATAACCTACTTAACATTAATGGGCCATTAATAACATGTTAAAAGAATTAAAAAGGGTCTTGAGCCCATTAAGCAATAAAACCACCCCAACAAGCCCAATAAAACTCCCGAAAAATATTTCGTTTAGGTACGTTTTTGAAAATATTGCCCGAGCCCTCAAAAAGTTCTCCGATTCGCTAAAATTTGTGTATCGGTTAAAAATACGACTCGGCGAGTAAAAATACACATCAAGGCCCATTTTTCGAAAACACGCTTAAAAACACTTCATATTAAATAATTAAAATTAATCATTCAATAAAAATATTTTCCTTGACTTTCCCCGGTCTCCGTTTCTCGTTCAAGCGCGAAATGAGACTATAAACCCTAATGCATGAAATTTTAAATAATCATGAAATAAACTCTAACCATGCAATAACCATGAATTAAAAGCATAAAAATACTTAAACATATATTTTAAATAAAACCCTAGATTGCATGCATTTAGATTTCGGAGTTCGAATTTTCCTAGACCTTACATAAAAGTTACCGATGATCAAAGTAGAGTCAGGCTCAGCCTCTGCCTCCTCGGCATGCATCACATATACTCTGCCAATAGTGGGGCCCTTGTTCTTAAGGCAATCTATCACCTTGTGACCCTCCTGCTTGCATATGAAATATTTGTAGGCCCCTCATAAACATTTTCCAAGGTGGAACCGGTGCACTGTTTGCATGGCTGCTTTGCCGGCTTCGGAGACCCTGGTACCTATGGCGGCCTCTGCTGACCCGACCTCTTAATCTGTCCTTGGGGCTTCTGCTGCCCTTGATGTCTCGGTGGCCCTGTGAACTGTTTTTTCTATGGCTTGGAGCTGGACTGGACCTGAGATCTCTTCCTCTGCATCTCAAAATCAATGTCCCTCAGAGCCTGCTCCACCTGAAAATCACAAGCGGTGGCCTCACCATAGCTCGTCGGTCTCATCAGCATAACTTCCGGTGCAACGGGGGTTTCAAACCATCCATGAAATACCTTAGCTTCTGTGCGGCATCTCTCGCAATAAGGGGCACAAAATGACAGCCCCTGTCAAACTTCCTGATAAATTCGGCCACAGTCGAGTCCCCAGGAGGAGACTCGTAAACTCCCTTGTCAGGCAGCCCATGACGTCTGCTGAAAAATTCTTGCCATAGAACACCTCCTTGAACTGATCGCACGTGAAGGTAGCCAAGTTAAACTCATGCGCTGCTCCTTCCCACCAAAGGGATGCGTCATCTCTCAACATGTAAGTTGCGCACCTGACCCGGTCTCCATCCATCATCTGCAAATACTGGAAATGTAGCTCCAATGATCGAATCCAACCCTCTGCCACAAAAGGGTTAGTAGTACCCCCGAACTCCTTCGGGTTGAGCCGTCGAAACTGCTCATAAATGTTTGTCTGTGGTTTGGTTCAGCAAGCTAAATCCGAGATATGTAGGACCATTCGAGATACTGGAAAAACTGGGAACCCTAGTTTATCGACTGGCTTTGACACCAGATATGTCCAGAATTCACAACGTTTTTCATATATCACAACTAAGGAAATATATCTCAGACCCAAGTCACATCCTTAAAGTTGCACCGCTGATGATCGAAGGACACTTGAACGAAGAGCTGAAGTATGAAGAGGTCCTTATTCAAATAGTAGACACCAAAGAACAAGTGCTGAGACATCAATCCCATACGTCAAAGTACATTGGTCAAATCATACTGAACGAGAAGCAACTTGGGAACTAGAAGAAAGGATGCGCACCCAATATCCTCATCTCTTTAAAAGATAGAGCTTAACCAAGTTTTGAGGACGAAACTTATAATAAGGAGGGTGGGATGTGAGGATCCGGAATTTCGAAGCAAAACATATAAGTAATAAAACTTAAAATGAAGTTCAAAACTTTAATCTTAGTTATAAAACTTAAATACAAACGTGAAATTTCAGTTAACTCTGCTCGAGGAAATAACCTTAAGCTCGAGGGCTAGCTAATAAGGGGATCTATACAACAAGAAAACGCAACAATGGAAGAGTCATCATCCGAGGAGTTAAACCCCAACTCATGAACTCAAGACTTCAGCTCAAGGAAGCTCATTTTCTTTTGTCCTAAAAGAACCAAAAATGGAGCTAGGAGAAAAGCTAAGGGTTTGGACAAACTTATTGTGCAAGAGAGGACCATTGAGTTAACCAAGGAAGAAGCTAAAAGAGCCAAGGGTTTGGACAAACTTATTGTGCAAGAGATGACCATTGAGTTAAGCAAGAAAGGGAGCTAAGGGAAGATCTAGGAGGCTTGGACCAATTTATTGCGCAAGAATTGTCCCTTTAGGAAACCAAGGTGACTCTTGATGCTTGGATGGAACTTTGACTGCAATCAATGCTTCCTTGGGGCTCAAGTGGTTGGCCAAGGCTAGGTGAAGGGCAAAATATTTTTCTATAAATATGGCATGCATATGATGAAGAATTCACACCAAAAAGCTACAAGAAAAATCGGTTCCCCCCTCTCCACAAACCAACTCTCGGCCGCCACTAGCAAGAAGGAAGAAGGAATTCGTGTCTCGAAGAGCTCGTGCTAGGAATTATCGTCAACATTGTGGGAAGATTTCGATCATCACTTGGTCGAAATTTAGCAAGCTTCGTTCAACCAAGTTCTACACATTTCGAACCATAACTTCGAGAACTGTAAGTGGGTTTTGTTACATATTTTTCTTGTATTTTAAATTTTGAATAAAAATAATATGACATGCTTGTATATGCGTCCTTATTTTCGAAATTTAGTGTTTACGTAATTTAAAATTCTGATCGATGAATGTTATGTTCTTTCTGAATTTGACATCCTTTGATTCCGCTGAATTCCTTTCAAACTTTTGATAAGTTCTGTTCGATAAATCTGAATTATGTGATACACTGTTACAAATCGATTTGAAATGGAATGATAATTGTAATTACGTTTGGCCCCCATCAGTGGGTATAAAATTATGTTCTGGTCCCCATCGATGGGTATAAAACTGTGTTCTGTCTGGCCCCCATCAGTGTGTATAAAACTGTGTTTTGGCCTCACCCCTTGGAGGACTAACATATTGGGTACAATTTAACCATAGAAATGAGATGAGTAACAGTGTTGTGTTTGCTCTGAATTGTTTTTGAATTGCTCTGAATTGTCTGATAATCTCTGTTTCATATTTGATTAAGTTCTATATGTATCTTTGAAAATCGATCGATCCCTACTTAAAAAAGGAGATCAAGTATTTATAGAATACCTGATCAATAATCCACACAATCAACTAAAGGTATCTAAAATTTCTAATGTTCAAAACAAGTTGAAGTCTTTCTAGAATAACTAAATTCATTTCCTCCACATATAGAGATCGAATTTACAATTGAGCTAACACCAAGAGCAATGCCCAAGTCCAAGACCCTGCATCAAACGGCACTTACAGAATTAAAATAATTAAAAATCCAATTACAAGTACTTATTGAATGAAAATACATATAACCCAGTCCATCTCCATGGGGATCCCTAGTGTTATTCGTTTAAAAGAAAGATCGCACCTTAAGGCTATGCATCAACTTTTGAGATCTAAACAATGTCAATATAAAGAACAAGTATCAACCACCGTGTATTGATGAATAGTATTGACGAACTATACGATGTACTTCAGGGATCCTAAGTTATTCGAAGATGAGCCTGAGGCAAGGATACTACCAGCGGAAAATCCGAGAAGAGGATATGCCCAAGACTGTTTTTAACCATAGGTAAAGTCACTAAGAATTTGTACTGATGTCATTCGGATTGACAAATGTTTCAGTTGGGCCTGATGCATAGAGTCTTCCACCCTATTTAGGAAGGTTTGTAGCCATTTTTTTGACAACATCCTTTTTCATTTCAAAAGTAAGGAAGAACACTCAATCATCTAAGGGCATTTATCCAAACACTAAAAGAAAATCAATTATATAAAAACTCAGCAAATGCGAGTTTTTGTTGGAAAAAGTGACATTCTTAGGACACATAATTTCCAAGAATGACCTTGAAGTAGATCTTACTAAGATAGAATCAATAATGAAGTGGAAGCAACCATAAAATTTTGAAGTTTTCTTGGATTAGAAGGATACTATAGTAGATTCATCCAAGATTTTGCAAAAATTGCAACCCAACTAACCAAACTTACTCGCAATGATAATCCATTCCATTGGAACCAAGGGTGTGAAGAAAGCTTCCAGTTACTAAAAAGGATTCTCACAGCGCCTGATTTTAACTCTACTAGAAGGAACATAAGGGTTTACCATTTACATTGAAGCTTCCGAAGAAGGAGTGGGCTGCATTTTATGCAGAATGGCAAGGTTGTTGCTTATGCTTCAAAGAAGATAAAGATTCATGAGAACTTGACTCGTGATTTGGAGTTGAGTGCAATAGTATTTGCCTTACTAAAATGGCAACATTATTTATTCATCGAAACCTTTGACATTTATACTAAACACAATATCTTGAATAATTATTTACTCAAAAGGATTTAAATATGAGGTAGTGTCAATGGATGGAATTCCTATAAGATTATGATTTCTCTAGATTATATCACACTAGAAAAGCTAACGTCATGGCAGAATCTTGGAGTAGGAAAGCCAGTCTGACCCACCTTGAAGGAAAGGGAACTAATCTATATTATTAATGCAAGGAAAAAAATATAGTATAGATATGATTCAACGATCATCTAGCAGGACTAAGAGTCGAACAATAATTCAATACCAGGATAAATAAAAACTAAGACACTGATCCCGATGTGATGAAGCTCAAAGAGACCAAAGAATGGCAATAATCTGATTTTACCATCAACCCTCATGGTATAATACTCATATCATAAATAGATATGTATACCCAGTCCAATGAAGAAGGAAGTTGTGGAATAATCTCTTAGATCTAGATTCACCAAACATTGTGGAGGAGTCAAAATGTAACAAGACTTAAAGCAAAAATTTTGGTCGAAAGGCATGAAACATGATGTTGCAGACTTCGTGAAGAAATTCCTTATACTTCAAATGGTGAAAGCTGAATATCAAATCACATCAGGCTTTCACAACCACTTACCATCCCCGAGTGGTAATGAGATCAAGTAACCATGTATTTTTTAATAGGGTTACCTATTCCGAAATGAGGCTTTGATAGTATCGAGGTTGTGTTCGACCGCTTAACTAAATCGGTTCATTTGATTCCGATAAGTAGTAAATATGGAGTAGAAAAGCTGGCAGAATTATACCAAAATGAAATCATTTGAGTGCATGGGATAACCTCAACAATTGTGTCCGACCAAGATCTAAAATTTACATCAAGAATGTGGAAGAACCTCCATGAATGTCTTGGGACAAGATTAAACTTCAACATAATTTCTCATCATGAGACAGACGAAAAATCTGAAAGAACTATCCAAACTATGGAAGATATGCTCCGTACTTGTGTTTGGATTTAAGAGACAATTGGGAAGACAGTTGCCCTTGTAGAATTTTCTTTTAACAACAGCTATCAGTCAACAATTCAAATTGCTCCTTATGAAGCTTTATATGGATGAAAATTTTGTTCTCATCTTAACTGAAGAATAGCATTACACCAAATATAGGATAACTCATGCTTTAAATTCAGATATTATACAAAAAGAAATTAATAAAATATAACTCATCAAGCAAAGGCTACAATCAACTCAAAGTCGACAAAAGAGCTATGTATATGAAAGATGAAACAATTTAGAATTTGTAGTTGGGGACAAAGTACTGCTGAAAATATTTACCAAGAAATTAATCAGAAGGGCAGGAAAAAATGAAAAGTTACAACCTGGATTCATAGCTCCCTTTGAAATTCTGAAAAGGATTGGACCTATAGTCTACCAAAGTACTCTGGAGGAACAAAAATGTAGAGCCCAAAATCAGTACCCTTAAAACCCATGCATTTATATATTTTATTAAACTATTTAATTAATTTTAAAATGTTTTTAGCGATGCATGATTTATGAAAGGATATTATTTTAAATTAATTATGTTTATGTGATGCATGTTAAAATGTTTTCTTGAGTTTCATGTTTCAGGCGATTATTCGATGCGGGATCGAGGAAAAGAGACCGACGACGATTTTGGCGATTTTAAAATGTGGTATTTTATTTAAGTTAGGACTGGGATATTTTAAATGATTTATTGATTTTTTAGCATTTTAAAAAGCCTAATTTAATTATTAGGTAATTTTATGATTTTAAAACTTTAAAAGTTTATCAATTGTGTAATTTAAAATTTTAATATGGGATTGTTAGTAAAGTTAAAGTGGGTTAGAAATTTTTAATTAGTTTGTTAATTGTTTAATTAAGCATAGTTTTCCCTAAATTTAATCTAAACATACGCACACACCTCCACACACAAACACACTCTCTCGTTACACACACACACACACTTCATTCCATCACATTTTCAGATTTTTGAGAGGAAAAGTTAGGGTTCTAAGAACCTTCGGCAGCTACCCCTTCCCTTCAAAAATTTCAGCAAGAACTCTTCGATTTTATCAGCAGAAATCGTGCCATGTTCGTCTCGGATCAACGTTCGCACTCGTTTCGCTTCGGTATCGTCGTTTCAAGTATTTTAAAGATCAAGGTATGTATATTCTATTGTTTCTGCATCGATCTCATTATATTATGTGTTGTGATGTTTATTATGCATACAAATCCATGTATGTTGTGAAACGTTTGAAATGATATTTGGATCAAAAATTTTAGATCTGAAAATGTGTCTGCTGTCATTTCGATTTCTGTGAAAAATTGATTGATTTTCTGGGAAAGGTTTCAACATATAAAACGTAGGTCATTTCGAATGTCTTTGATTTGACAGTAAATTTGCAATTTTTGGATATGAAACGAGTGAGTTATGATTGTTTTCGTGGGACTGCTCAAACTGCGATTTAATGAAAAATGCGTTTTTGACGTGTTCGTGAAGTTTATTGTTGCAGTCTTCGTTGGGGACCGTTGGATGACCGTTGCTGCATATAGGTATATTAAGCATGATGTGAGTTTGATTTTTGGTGCTTCGTTTCGTGTCGATAGACACTTGTTTGCATTAGAAGTCGTAAGAAAAACTTTGGTGTCAAAAGGTCGGGTTCACGGGTTGTGTTGCGTTGTTTGTGGTGCGTCATTGTTTCGGGGCGTTGTGTGAGTTTGGAACATTGCCATAGCGTCCTAGGTTGAGCCTCATTGCATCGGTTCGAGTCGTTTGAGCGTGACTTTTAAAATTGCATAAAAAATGTGTTATTTCGGTTGGTTGTGCGCATTATTAGCGCCGCAGCACTCACTAGGGAGCGCCGCAACGCCCGTTCTATGCAATTCTAGCTTCGCAGCGCTGCTCTTGTGGCGCCGCAGAGCTAGGCCTGCGGCCTGGCTGGCGCCACACCGCAGCGCAGTGCCACCAAGCTCCTAGGCGCTCGTCCATGAATTTCTTAAAACCACTACTTTTAAGTTCATATATTCAATGTTTGGGAAATGTTCACACTTCATATAGAGATTGTTTTGGGGTTTGATGTCGTGATTTAGTACGATCAATAAGCGAGGTCAAGTCCCAAGTGATTTAGAATGTCATAAGTAATTTGTCATTTCCGGTGGTGAGCATGACTAATACGTCTAAGTTATGGAAGTTAAGTTCACTAAATCACGTTAGTATGTGAAGCAGTGGCCCCAAGCGATGTCCAACGAATCCCTCAATGCTATGTTAGTATGTTCGACGTGAAAAGGAAAATGTTTTATTTTTGCGGTATGCTAAATGTCTTGTGACCAATTATGAACAGGTTTGGAAGTCGGTGAACGTGGCCGAGGACCTCTCCATCCCTGTAAAGCATGACCAGATTTAGATCAGGATTGGAAAGCGGTAAGGCATGACAGGGACCAATCCACCCGGTAAAGCATGACCGGGGATCTCATGTATGTGGTAGTGGATTTTCCCAGCCAGCCCAGTACTGTTGTTTAGTCTGATCAGGCACATTTATGTATGAGTCACTTGCTTTGAAACATATCTCTACACAAAATGACGAAGTTTATGCATGTTCAAGTGTGTATGATGCAAGCATGTTTATGAAAAATTTTATGATGATGGCACGTCCATGTTTATGTTATTACGTTCAAGTTTATGTACGACGCTCTACTTTTAAGTTGCATGTGGTTTTATTACGTATTACTTGTTATCTCTAATTTATAATTGTTGAGTCTTTAGACTCACTAGACTTGATCGATGCAGGTGAGGACGAGTATGAGGAGACGAGGGGTGGGGACCAATGAGCCGGCTCGATCTGCGCAGAAGGCTAAACCCGAGGACCCATATTTTTTTAAGAACTTTATGCTTGTTTCAAATACTCTGATTTCATGATATTGTTTACGATGTTTAAACAAGTGCTTTTGCAAACTTTGGTTGTGGTTGTTTTATTGCAAATATTTTAGACGAATAGAAAATTTTTATTGCAATTTGGAATTATTACTATTTATTTAAGAAAATTTTTATTTTCCCACAAATTTCAAAATGTTTATACAGTTGGTATCAGAACCAGTTTTTTTAAAAGGGTTATGCCTACTTCCAGTTGCGAGAAGCTCACGAAGTCACACCTCAAGTCTGTAAGGTTTAAACTTTTAAATTTTTTCATGTATTAAGCATCAAGTCATGATTCCAGCATGTACATGTTTAAGTTCAAATTTCGTGCATCTTATGATATTGATGTTATTATGTTCATGCATGTTGGGTTTATGTATTGGGTAAATTTTGGAACAGTATGCCTCCTCGACGCATGGTTGCCTGTGGAGCAAGGGATGAAGATAGAGAGCCTAAGGATGGGGAGAGAGCCGCTCCTCCTCGCCCACCCCCAGATATGCAGGCTCAGATGCTTGCAGGGATGACTCAGTTCTTCGCACAGTTTGCGGGGAACCAGACTACAGTAGATACAGGGGCGAGGTCCAGACCAGAGGCAGTATACGAGAGGTTTAGAAGGATGGATCCGAAGGAGTTCTCGGGGATTACTGACCCGATGATATCTGAAGGATGGATTAAGTCCATCGAGATAATTTTTGCATTCATGGAGCTACAGGATGCAGACCAGGTTAGGTGTGCCACATTCCTTCTGACAGGAGACGCCAGATTGTGGTGGGAGAGCGCATATGCGTCAGTGAACCTGCAAACACTGACTTGGGATGGCTTTAAGGAGGTCTTCTACTCCAAGTACTTCATTGAGGAAGTACGATCCAGACTGACTAGGGAGTTCATGACGCTGCGACAGGGAGACATTAGTGTTGCAGATTTTTTCAGGAAGTTTGAGAGGGGGTGTCACTTTGTGCCCCTAATTGCAAATGATGTCCGGGCGAAGCTGAGGCATTTTATGGATGGTTTGCAACCGATCTTGCGCCGTGATGTGAGATTTGCTGGTCCGACCACCTATGCCGTTGCCGTGTCTAGAGCCTTGGCGGCAGAGCAGGACCAGAGAGACATAGAGATTGATAGACAGGGCAAGAGACCCTACCAAGCACCTCAGCAGCAGCAACAGTAGCGACCCTAGTTTAAGAGGCCTTTCCAGGGACAGTAGGGGAAGAGGCCATTTGAGGGACCGCCAAAAGGCAAGGGTCCTATCCCTCAGCAGAAGGCTCCTCAGAGGCCTAGAGAGCCCCCGGTGTGCCCGAAGTGCAACAACCAACATCCGGGACAATGTTTATGGGGATCGGGCAAATGTTTCAAATGCGGAGCCAGCGATCATGTGATGAAGGACTGTCCACAATGGAGGCAGCCAACTCAGGGGAGAGTGTTTGCCATGCAGGCAGAGGAGGCGAACCCAGACATGAACCTTTTGTCTGATAACTTATTTAATTCAGCACCGTATTATCTTTGCTATGCATGTTTTGAATTTTATTTGGGATTATTAGTGTGCTAGATAGTATTTTTGGTGATTTTGTGTAGAGATCTTCTACTATGCATGAGGTTAAGATTAGAATTTTGGGGATATGAGTTTCGTGTGTTGCGCTAACGTCTCTCAGGAAAAAATTTCATAAAGAGGGTAGCCACATAGGCCTTGATAGATTCTGGGCCACTCACTCTTTTATTTCGAAGACGTTCGCTAATCATCTGGACGTCAGGTCTATTAGACCCGACGTGAGCTATTCAGTGACAGTCCCATCAGGGGAAGAGTTATCAGCTACTAGCGTTGTCAGAAACATTGATCTGGAATTGCAGGGACTCCTAGTGTATGCCGATCTGATTGTGTTGCCGATGGCAGAATTTGATATCATCTTGGGTATGGATTGGCTGATAAACAACATAGTTCTTATTGACTTTCAGAAAAGGTCAGTGTTGGTAAGACCGTTGGGCATGGAGCAGTTTTTCTTTGAACCGGATAAATGGAGGAGTTTCCCTCGCATGATCTCTTGCATGCAGGCACGAAAACTTATTCATATAGGGTGTCAGGCTTTCTTGGCCAGCATTGTTTCAGCGCCTGACACACCCACTCCGTCGATATTTGATGTACCGATTGTCAGAGATTTTCCTGACGTCTTCCCAGTCGACGTCACAGGCCTTCCACCAGAGAGAGAGGTGGAGTTCGCCATCGACCTTTTGCCAGGCACTGTGCCAATCTCTAAGGTCTGATATGTTAGAACTCAAACAGAAGATTCAAGAGCTTCTTGACAAGGAATTTATTCGCCCTAGTTTCTCGCCATGGGGCGCACCAGTGCTCTTTGTAAAGAAGAAAGATGGGAGCATGAGGCTGTGTATCGATAACCGAGAGCTGAACAAGGTAACGATCAAGAATAAATACCCACTACCAATGATTGAGGACTTGTTCGATCAGTTGCAGGGAGCTACAGTGTTCTCAAAATAGATCTTAGATTAGGGTATCATCAGCTGAAGGTAAAAGACAAAGATGTTCGTAAGACAGCCTTCAGAACCAGATATAGGCATTACGAGTTCTTGGTGATGCTGTTTGGACTGACGAATGCTCCATCGATTTTTATGGACCTCGTGAATCGATTATTTCACCCTACCTAGATCAGTTCGTCATAGTGTTCATTAACGACATTCTTATCTACTCGAAAAGTCATGAAGAGTACAGTCAGTATTTGGGTACGGTTTTGCAAGTCTTGCAGAGTCGCAAGTTGTTTGCAAAATTTAGTAAGTGTGATTTCTGGTTGAAGAAAGTACTGTTTTTGGGTCATATAATTTCTAACAGTGGCATTAAGGTGGATCCAGCTAAATCAACAGCAATTAAGGAATGGGTTGAGCCGAAGAATGCTTCAGAAATCCGCAGTTTCCTAGGCTTACCAGGCTACTACCGGAAATTCATTCAGAGATTTTCTTCGATATCAGTGCCACTCATTTCACTGACTAAGAAGAATACTAAATTCTTATGGAGTGGAGAATGTCAGAAGAGCTTCGATACTTTGAAGAAAGCTCTTATTCCAGCACCAGTGTTAGCCATGCCAGCAGGGCAAGGCAATTTTGTACTATACACCGATGCTTATAAGCTCGGGTTAGGCGCAGTATTGATGCAGCATGGTCGGGTTATAGCATATGCCTCCAGAAAGTTGAAAGTGTACGAGAAGAATTATCCGACTCATGATCTTGAGCTAGCTGTCGTTGTATTTGGGTTGAAGATATGGAGAAATTATTTGTACGGAGAGAAATGCTAGATATTTACTGATCACAAGAGTCTCAAGTATTTCTTCACGCAGAAACAGCAGAATATGAGACAAAGACGGTTGTTGGAGTTAGTGAAAGACTACGATTGCGAGATTAGCTACCATCCGAGGAAAGCAAATGTTGTGGTAGATGCCTTGAGCAGAAAAGTTGCAGTCGTAGCACAGCTGTCAGTGAAGAGATCTCTCCAGTCAGAGATTCAGAGTTTTGGTTTATAGGTTTATCCTAAGGGCAGAGCTCTTATGATATCTAATCTGACATTCAAGTCTTCGTTGTTAGACAGATTCCGTAGAGGTCAGCTTTCGGATGAGCAGTTACAGAAATGGAAACTGAAAGATGAAGCCTAGGGCAGTGTCCCCTACAGAGTGTATGATGGTATTGTGAGATACATAGGAAGAATGTGGGTGCCTAGTGTTGATTCGATCAGAGAAGATATTTTGACAGAGTTACATACATCTATGTATTCCATCCATCCAGGAGATACCAAGATGTACAAGGATTTGCAGATTTTGTATTGGTGGCCAGGTATGAAGCGAGACATCCGTCGATTTGTGTCTGAATGCCTCACTTGTCAGCAAGTGAAAGCAGAGTATAAGAGGCCAGCAGGAATGCTTAAGCTGCTCCCTATCCCGGAGTGGAAATGGGAGAATATCACCATGGACTTTGTTGTTGGTTTGCCGAGGTCAGTCAGAGGATCCAATGCCATTTGGGTTATAGAGGACCGACTTACTAAGTCAGCGCATTTCTTACCGGTGAATACGATTTTCTCCATGACTTAGTATGCAGAGCTCTATATCAGGGAGATAGTTCGATTGCACAGGATCTCAGTTTCTATTGTGTCCGATAGGGACCCGAGGTTTACATCGTCCATTTGGAAGAGTTTATATGCAGCCATGGGGAAGAAGTTGCTATTCAGTACTGTATTGCACCCTCAGACAGATGGCCAGTCTGAGCGAGTGATTCAGATTTTGGAGGATTTGTTGCGAGCTTGTGTGATCGATTTCCATGGAAATTGGGAATCTAAGTTACCTGTAGTGTAGTTTACCTACAACAACAGTTTCCAATCATCTATAGATATGGCTCCCTACGAGGCATTGTATGGGAGGAAGTGCAGAACGTCGATTCATTGGGATGAAGTCGGTGAGAGATCAGAACTTGGCCCATAGATTGTTCAGCAAACTGCAAATGTGGTGGTCAAAATTCGATATCGAATGAAGACCGCACAGAGTCGCCAAAAAAGTTATGCTGATAAGAGGAGAAGGGATCTTGAGTTTGCTGTAGGTGATCATTTTTTTGTAAAGATAGCACCTATGAAGAGTGTTTTGAGGTTTGGGAAGAGAGGCAAGCTCAGTCCAAGATTTATTGGACCGTTCAAGATACTTGAAAGAGTTGAGACTCTAGCTTATCGTGTAGCCCTACCGTCGAATCTGGCCGGGGTACACAACATGTTCCACGTCTCGATGCTGAGGAAGTATCTAGCAAACCCTTAGCATGTCTTGAGCTTCGAGCCATTGCAATTAGCTCCAGATCTGTCGTACGAGGAAAGAAATGTCCAAATCCTGGACAGGCATGAACGGAGGCTTCGGAACAAAGTAACCAAGTTGGTCAAATTCCATTGGCTGAATGAATTAGTGGAGGAAGCCACTTGGGAGGCCAAGGCAGACATGAGAAATCGCTACCCAGAATTGTTTGGTAAGACTTAATTTCGAGGACAAAATTTATTTAAGTGGGGGAGAAATTTTATAGTCCAAAATCAGTACCCGTAAAACCCATGCATTTATATAATTTACTAAACTATTTAATTAATTTTAAAACGTTTTTAGTGATGCATGATTTATGAAATGACATTATTTTAAATTAATTATGTTTATGTGATGCACGTTAAAATATTTTCTTGAATTTCATGTTTCAGGCGATTATTCGATGCGGGATCGAGGAAAAGAGACGGGCGACGATTTTGGCGATTTTAAAATGTGGTATTTTATTTAAGTTAGGATTGGGGTCTTTAAATGATTTATTTAGTTTTTAGCATTTAAAAAAGTCTAATTTAATTATTAGGTAATTTTAAGATTATAAAACTTTAAAAGTTTATCAGTTGTGTATTTTAAAATTTTAATATGGGATTGTTAGTAAAGTTAAAGTGGGTTAACAATTTTAAATTAATATGTTAATTGTTTAATTAAGCATATTTTTTCCTAAATTTAATCTAACACATTTCATTCCATCACAATTTCAGATTTTTTAGAGGAAAACTTAGGGTTCTAAGAACCTTCAGCAGCCGCCCCCTCCCTTCAAAAATTTCGGCTAGAACTCTTCGATTTTATCAGCAGAAATCGTGCCACTTTCGTCTCGGATCAACCTTAGCACTCGTTCCGCTTCGGTACCGTCGTTTCAAGCATTTTTAAAGATCAAGGCATGTATAATATATTGTTTCTGCATCGATCTCGTTATATTATGTGTTGTGATGTTTATTATGCGTAAAAAACCATGTAGATTGTGAAAAGTTTGAGCAAACACATTGAAATGATTTTTGGATCAAAATTTTTAGATCTGAAAACGTGTCTGTTGTCAGTTCGATTTTTGTGAAAAAATGATTGATTTTCTGGAAAAGTTTTCAAAATATAAAACATAGTAATTTTTTATACCTTCGATTTTACAGTAAATTCGTAATTTTTGGATAAGAAACTAGTGGGTTATGATCGTTTTTGTGGGACTACTCAAACTGTGATTTTATGAAAAATACGTTTTTGAAGTGTTCGTGAAGTTTATTGTTGCAGGCTTCGTTGGGGCCATTGGATGACCGCTGCTGCGTATAGTTATATTAAGCAAAATGTGGGTTCGATTTTTGGTGCTTTTTTTCGTGTCGATAGGCACTTGGTTGCATTAGAATTCGTAGGAAAAACTTTGGTGTCAAAAGGTCGTGTTCAAGGGTTGTGTTGCGTTTTTTGTGGTGCGTCATTGTTTTGTGGCGTTGTGTGAGTTTTGAACATTGACATAGCATCCTAGGTTGATCCTCGTTGCATCTGTTCGAGTCGTTTGAGCGTGACTTTTAAAATTACATCAAAAATGTGTTATTTTGGTTGGTTGTGCGCATGATTAGCGCTGCAGCGCTCACCAAAGAGCGCCGCCGCGTCCGTTCTGTGCATGTTTAGCGCAGTAGCGATGCCCTTCTAGTGCCACAGCGCTAGGCCTGCGGCCTTGCTGGCGTCGCGGCGCTAGTGCCTAGCGCCTGGTGCCGCAGCGCAGCGCCGCCCAGTGCCTAGGCGCTCGTCCATGACTTTTTTTAAACCACTATTTTTAAGTTCATGTATTCCATGTTTGGGAAATGTTCACACTTCATATAGAGATTGTTTTGGGGTTTGATGTCGTGATTTAGTACGATCAATAAGCGAGGTCAAGTCCCAAGTGATTTAGAATGTCATAAGTAATTTGTCATTTCCGGTGGTGAGCATGACTAATACGTCTAAGTTATGGAAGTTAAGTGCACTAAATCATGTTAGTATGTGAAGCAGTGGCCCCAAGCGATGTCCAACAAATCCCTCAATGCTATGTTAGTATGTTCGACGTGAAAAGGAAAATGTTTTATTTTTGCGGTATGCTAAATGTCTTGTGACCAATTATGAACGGGTTTGGAAGTCGGGGAACGTGGCCGAGGACCTCTCCATCCCTGTAAAGTATGACCAAATTTAGATCAGGATTGGAAAGCGGTAAAGCATGACAGGGACCAATCCACCTGATAAAGCATGACCGAGGATCTCATGTATGTGGTAGTGGAATTTTCCTACCAGCCCAGTAATATGGTTTAGTCTGATCAGACACATTTATGTATGGGACACTTGTTTGAAACATATCTCTACGCAAAATGATGAAGTTTATGCATGTTCAATTATGTATGATGCAAATATGTTTATGAAAAGTTTTATGATGATGGCACGTCCATGTTTAAGTTATCACGTTCAAGTTTATGTATGTATGCTCTACTTTTAAGTTGCATGTGGTTTTATTACGTATTACTTGTTATCTCGAGTTTATACATGTTGAGTCCTTAGACTCACTAGACTTGATCGATACAGGTGAGGACGAGTATGAGGAGACGAGGGGTCGGGACCAATGAGCCGGCTCGTTCTGCGCAGGAGGCTAAACCCGAGGACCGCTATGTTTTTAAGAACTTTATGATTGTTTCAAATACTCTGATTTCATGATATTGTTTACGATTTTTAAACAAGTGCTTTTCCAAACTTTGGTTGTGGTTGTTTTATTGCAAATATTTTAGACGAACAGAAGATTTATTGCAATTTGCAATGATATAAGAAAGATATTGAAAAAGCAACATGGGAGATACTCTGATGGTACGTTACAAAAGATATTGAAAAAGCAATATGGGAGATATAAGAAAAAAAGTCGGAAAACAATATCCTGATTTATTCGAATATGGGGACCATATGAGAAGATTTAATACACCATAATTAAATCGGGTCAAAAAATTAAATTTTCAAAATTATCAGATTCAGTCCAGAAAGTCAAACATGACCTTAATAAAAAAATTCAAAAAATACCAAAATTTAAAATTTTAAACCCTCACTCGAAACCAGCCCTAGCTTAAGCTACCCGCTGTCCTGTAACATCAATCGATCAGCCACCATGGAGTCTATGTTCACCCCACGACCGGAGTCGAGACACTTTTATTTATTATTTATTCTTTTTATGTTCACTACCATGTGATTGAGGCTTAATTCCAGCCACACGGTGGTTTTCGTACATCTATTACCAGTACTAAAACATCGAGAGATTCACTTAGTCGACGCTTACCTTCATGTCCACAGCTTGAACAGCTAGAAAATCGAATGGGATTTGGCAAGAAATTGAAACATAAAAACACGCAGGCTGAAGACGAGTTTTTTCTTGTCATATCGGATTTTCATCAATTATTTGACTAGGGTTTCTTTTCCAATTTTTGAATGTGAAATTTTCATATCTTAATTTGGGGCTTATTATTAATTTCAAAAATCATGTAAAAATTCATGATGAAATATAAACTGCATCAATATAATTTTCCAAACTTTTTTTCTCAATTTTAAAAATAAAAAATATCAAGACGGAAGCAAAACAACTCTAATACCAACTGTTAAAACTATGACATACTGAGGAAGTAGATTCGATCTACATAAGCACAACATAGCACGTAAAGATCGATATGCGGAAAAATTAAAGACATGAATGAGTTCTAACATCTAGTCATTGATATTAAATTTGAGATTCAACTAGCGTGATCCTACAAACACGATAAAACAGAGATCAGCTAAACCTTTATGCATTTTAGGAGATGGTGTGTTTCTGAATAACTGCACCGATTTAAGTACTATGTATATCACTATTTATAAACGTTCTCTAACCATCATATGAGATAAGGTTAATCAAATTTCAAGATATTTACCATGTTAATATAGATAATATTCTTTTTTTGCTTTCTTTTAAATATGAGACGTCTTTATATTTATCTTAATGAAACTTGTTGATCATTATTAAATTATTTTATAGATTTAAAAATAATAAGCTAACATACTGTGAACAATATCGGTAATTTTTACATAATCAAACAATGTTTAAAAACAAACCAAAATTTTAAGTTTAAAATTAATGTAGTGCACTAGTATTATTCAATCAAGAACCTATGAGTATTTTCTCAATACCTCTCTCGAAATAAGGGGAAAAATATGAAAGAACTTTTGTTTAACATAAATGGTAAAAAGTTTGAGTGTATCATATATCAATGTTGTCTGATATATCGCAACACCTAGTGACGACAAGAAGTGGAATAGTACAATGCACAAATAATTATGCACAAGTATAAATATTTGCGCGATTCCCCAGTGCAAAATAATCAATAGAAAAACAAATTGAGTTTACAAAACAAATACTGGTGATTCTATGAAAAATTATCTTCTCTAACAAGTTTGATAGGATCGATTAACGTATCAAGAGTGTTTAGAAAGGGGAGTTGAATAAACACTCACAATTAAAACTGATCTTTTCGAATTTTGAGTTCATTTTGGTGACAAACTGATTCTCGGAATCTTGTTGGTCAATGAAATGACAATCAGTTAAACTAAAGTAGTTGCGGAAAATAACTGACAGAAAGATAGAATACGAAACTGAAATAAAATAGGCAAGGGTTGTATCTGGATGTTCGGAGAATTTAATTACTCCTACGTCACCCCTTCTATCTCAAGGATAGGATATCCACTAAAAGACTTTGATCAAATACAAGAATTGTACTGACCCACTTCAGGACTTAACACTGCCAAAAACTGAAACTCTTAGTATTACAGAATGTTCTCAGTGCGTAACTGATCTTAGCACTATCGAATTTCAACGATTATTACAACTTGCTAATAAGCTCAAATTGTATCCTTAACTGCTACGAATATATCAAGTAAGATTGAGCTGAGATTTTGACAGAATGACAGCAAGCTTTTGAATAGTGTTGACTCTCTTCTTTTTACTTCATCTGTTCTTCTGTCATATTTATAAGTTTCTTTTCTCCAACGGTAACTTGAGATGAATTTGAATCTTTGTATCCGTTTATTATTCCTTGGACATTGTTTGCTTCATTTATTGTGATGCGGCGTCTTAATTGCTTTCGCCGAAATGCGTTTTTCTAAGCTGTATTGATTGAAGTGCGGCGTTGCAATCTTCTATGTCTCTTGACGGTTGATTGTTCTTTCCCGAGATATGTTCAGTTGAAGGGTGCTTAACATACGGCTGAATATATCAACTGATCAGTTTCCAACTGATCAGTCAGTTGATCAGTTTCCAACTGATCAGTCAGTTGATTTTAGTTATTAAGTCCAGTTGCTGAATTCAGTTTACTCGATCAGTTGGTTCGTATTTTCAGTTGATTCATATTTTGTCAGACGCCGGAATTTAGTTTCCAACAATTTTCCCCTTTATGGTGTTTGACAAAACTAAGTAAATAATAACTGAACATCTGAGATCATTGTAGATAAAATAAGAGATTGAATTTCTTGAACTGAAAGAGATCTTGATTTAATAACAGCTGAATCTAATAATCTGATTAACTGCTTCTGCTGTTTTTCAAGATGCTCTTTGATCTTTGATTTCTCCCCCCTTTTTGTCAAACAAATCCATCTTCTCAGATAATTTTCGAACGTCAGTGGAAAGAATTTTGACATCTGCGGAGATACTTGAGACAGCAGTTTGTAAACAAGTCTGCAGAAATTCCATTTTATTAGAAACAGAAGTTTCCAATCGCTCAACTCGTTGACTGATTATATCCTGAGTTGTATAGAGACATTGAGCTAGACCTCTGTTATTTTTCATCTCAAGTACAGTTCGGGTAAGAGACTCCATGTTTGCTTGAATGGCTTTCAGTTTTGCGGAGTCATATTCAATTGAAGAATCCAATTTGACAGTATGAGAGAATTGTGTGGATTGAATTTTCTTGATTTCAGTAATCATCTGCTGCATATTGTGCTGCATATTCTGGATTTCTTCAAGAACAAGATCCATTTCTGTGGATTGAAGAGGAGGTGACTGATTAGATGTTCTTGGTTCATGTGAGACTTGATCAAAGACCACCATGGTTCTATCAGATAATATCGTTTCAGAGACAGTTTGTGCTGGAACTTCTGTTTCAGTTACTGCTACTTGGACTGGAGGATATGAAAATTGATGCTGATCAACAATTGGGCTCTCCTGCTGAATAAGATTTTAAGTGAAAGGGTCATGAACTGCCTCCATATTTTCAGCAATATGTTGATTTGGTGATTAAGTAGGCACCACTGTTTGCTCCTTTAGTTCAGAAACAGCAGGCTGAACTGGTGCTTCTGTTGAGATAGAAACCTCTTGAGTGATTTGATCAGTTGAGTGATCAACTTCTTCAGAAATGGTTTCATTATTCATAGATTCTGTCACTACTGCTTGAATTATTTCATCAATGTTGGCAAAATTCAACTCGGCTTCAGAGTACATCTGATGTTCCACAGCAGATGATTGTGGCACATCCTGAACTGGTTCTTCAGTTGTAACAATAGTTTGTTCTGAGGATGTCCACATCCTGAACTGGTTCTTCAGTTGTAACAATAGTTTGTTCTGAGGATGGCTCTTTCTGCTGAGAGGAGGGGTTTTCTTCTTCTTCTTCAGAGGCTTCCTCAGGAAGAACTAACTCCTGATCCATTTCCCACATTTTTATCTGAGCTTGCAAGCTAGTAAGATCTGTATCTAGCTGAGTAATCACAGCTCGATCATTATAGGAAGTTGGATTGGTGGGAATGTAGTTTGCCTTTAATTTCTCAAGCAATTGAGATAGTCTTCTTAGCTCGAATTTGATCAAAAAAATATGTTTTTCTCTCCAAAGCCTGAACAATTGTAGCAGCTTTGACCATCTTGAGGACAATTGCTTCCAGTTTGATAAATTTGTTCAGCTGGGATTTTTTTTTCAGCTGCGTGGCAAAAATTTGAGTTCTGTAGACGGGGTCCAGTCATCATAGATTTTAAGTTTTGATGCTGCAAAATTATTAACCTGTTCCCAAACAAGGTCAATATGAGTTTGAATTGAATTGGATGGCCTGGGCTCTTCAATCAATTTGCCTTTGCCTTTTTCAATACTGAGGATGTGAGGAATTTCCAATCCAGTACAAGTAGTATCCACCTGTTCTATAATCTTTATACCTTTGGGTCTGGGAGGTGCTAGAACGGTAGGACGATTGATGTGGATTAGAGGAGCTTTGATTCTAATTGTTTCCTTTGCTGCACCAGCTGAGATTTCTGGTGGAATAATCTTCAGAAGAACTACTTTGATAGGTTGTTGGGCATCTGAAGATATCAGTCTTTCAGTAGGAATTGATTTTACTGTGGTTGGTAATTTTGTCTTTTATGTTCTAGGTTTCTTGGCAATTTTTGGAGAGGGCGTCTTCTCAGAATCAGATTCACTAATAATCAGTTTTCTTTTAACTGTCTTCAGTTGAGCCAATGTCTTCTCCTGTTTAACTGATTTGGGAGCAGCCTGTTGTGTCCCAATCTCCTTCTTGATCTTCACGAACTGATCAGGATAAATATCTAGTTTAGTCTTGGGTGGCAGAATATTCTTCCCATTGAAAATTTTGAATTTAGATAATCGCTCCGAATCATTAGCCACCAACCCTTTGACTTTCATCAAATAGCTTAGCGGCACTGCAAATCCTTTGGATTGCTTGGTGGAGGAAAACATGTTCTTCAAGATACTAAAAATAAGTTGCTTCCAGTTGAATTTTCTTCCAGCCATAATGATCGTAATAGCTTTAAACTTCTCCAAAGTCAGGGCAGCATACGATCATGCCTTGGTCAATAGCCCTTTGGCTACGAAATCAGCCAGCAACTGAACCTCATGCTTCAGTTCCTTCTTAGGATCGGAAACTTTGATTTTCCGTCCATCAGCAGAGAGTGCAGTTTGCATTTCTTCAATATCAGATGCTTTAACATCAGCAAGGTGTACTAATCCATCAGAGGGTAATGAAAAGATTTCTCCGAAAGAATCTTCAAAAATGGTCACCGACTGACCGTTAATAGTGGCAATGATGTTTCCATCAGAGTTGATATTTCCATTTGAGTAGAAGTCTTGGAGTTCTTTTGGGTAAATCTCCTGCGAGTATTGTCCCAAAAACATTCTGAGACCAGCAGATTCAATCTTCAGAAAGACGTTCTTAATTTCAGCTTCGTGAACTGATAGAACTGAGTCAAAATCAATGGCCATAGCGTTCAACATGTGAGCTGGGATTTGATTCGCCATTGCTGAGAGTAAGGAAACCTGAAATTTTGCGAAATACAAGCTCTGAGTGTATGAGTTTGCTCTGAGAGATGATGTACGCGTAAGAAAGAAAGCTGAATTGAAGCGGGAAATTATTTATATGTATGTGACTGTTTAGATTCTGGACACGTGTCAGTCCATCAAAATTTTGAATAAAAACGTGTGTTCATGTGCTATAAGCGTGTGTACAATTTAAACGGTTCAAATGCTTCCACGTTTTCAAAATGAGATTCATCATTAGATAATAGACAGTCACGTCACTTGATTTGGAATAAAATATGTTTTAATTAGTTAACTTATATGAGAAGATTAGTGAAATACCCAACTGAACGATCAGTTGTAAGACTGTGTCCTTTCAGTTGAGAGTTTACTAACATTTGTCTTCTCAGTTAACCTTTTAAAACCATTATTCCCCCTTAATTAGTGCATAAAATAATTAAAGCGAATAAATTTAAAGGTCAGAAAGATTATCGTTTGCTGAAACGTTGACGACCCTTCAGCTTCCTTGATATTCTGCTATAAATAGAAGTAACACGGTTAGTTTCAGTTATATTGGTGAAAATATTCAAGACGAAAGAATGGCAGATGCGAGTAGCACGAGTGCTTCGCCATTTTCTCTGGAAGCTAGGAAGGCTGTTATAGAAGACGAAGTCTTCTACAAGTGATGCGTTTTTCTTATAGAAGTCTTATAGAAGACGAAGTCTTAATTGCTTTCGTCGAAATGCGTTTTTCTAAGCTCTATTGATTGAAGTGCGGCGTTGCAATCTTCTATGTCTCTTGACGGTTGATTGTTCTTTCCCGAGATATGTTCAGTTGAAGGGTGCTTAGCATACGGCTGAATATATCAACTGATCAGTTTCCAACTGATCAGTCAGTTGATTTCAGTTATTAAGTCTAGTTGCTGAATTCAGTTTACTCGATCAGTTGGTTCGTATTTTCAGTTGATTCATATTTTGTCAAACGCCGGAATTTAGTTTTCAAAAAAGCTAAAGAAGTAAGTTACATTCTAAAAAAACAAAAAAATTACAAAGAATGCAAAAAACTATGATCCAAAATATTAAGCAACAAAACGAAATCTTCAATCAACACTTTCATAAATGTTGTTTTTACATGTCTCCAACAACCACGACAACACAATGGTAAAAATTCATTATGAAATATCAAAGAATGCAAAAACTATGAGACAATAACTATAGCAACAAAACAAAATATTCAGTCATCACTTTTGCAAATATTATCTTTTGCATGTATCTAACAACCACAACAACACAGTTTTAAATAACAGTAATCTTCAAACGTGCGGCGCTTTATTGTTTAATTCTTCTCTTTGTGACTTTATTTGGTTGGTTGTGCGCAGGATTACTGCCGCAACGCTCACCAAGGAGCACCGTAGCGCCCGTTCTGCGCAAGTCTAGCGTAGCGGCGCTGCCCTTCTGGTGCCGCAGCGCTAGGCCTGCGGCCTTGCTGGCACAGCGGCGCTAGTGCCTAGTGCCTGGTGCCGTAGTGCAGCGCCGCCCAGCGCCTAGGCGCTCGTCCATGACTTTTTTAAACCACTATTTTTAAGTTCATGTATTCCATGTTTGGGAAATGTTCACACTTCATATGGAGATTGTTTTGGGGTTCGTTGTCATGATTTAGTACGATGAATAAGCGAGGTCAAGTCCCGAGTGATTTAGAATGTCATAAGTAAATTGTCATTTCGGGTGGTGAGCATGACTAATACGTCTAAGTTCTGGAAGTTAAGTGCTTGAAATCATGTTAGTATGTGCAACAGTGGCCCCAAGCGATATCAAACGAATCCCTCAACGCCATGTAAGTATGTTTGACGTGAATAGGAAAAGGTTTTATTTTTTATGTATGCTAAATTTCTTGTGACCAATTATGAACGGGTTTGGAAGTCGGTGAACATGGCCGATGACCTCTCCACCCCGGTAAAGCATGACCGGTTTAGATCAGGATTGGAAAGCGGTAAAGCATGACAGGGACCAATCCACCCGATAAAACATGACCGGAGATCTCATGTATGTGGTAGTGGAATTTTCCTGTCAGCCCAGTAATGTGGTTTAGTTTGATCAGGCACATTTATGTATGGGTCACTTGCTTTGATACATATCTCCACGCAAAATGATGAAATTTATGCATGTTCAATTATGTATGATGCAAACATGTTTATAAAAAGTTTTATGATGATGGCACGTCCATGTTTAAGTTATCACGTTCAAGTTTATGTACGTACGCTCTACTTTTAAGTTGCATGTGGTTTTACATATTACTAGTTATCTCCAGTTTATACATGTTGATCTTTAGACTCACTAGACTTGATCGATGCAGGTGAGGATGAGTATGAGGAGACGAGGAGTGGGGACCAATGAGCCTGCTCGTTCTGCGCAGGAGGCTTAACTTGAAGACCGCTATGTTTTTAAGAACTTTATGCTTGTTTCAAATACTATGATTTCATGATATTGTTTACGATGTTTAAACAAGTGCTTTTGCAAACTTTGGTTGTGGTTGTTTCATTGTAAATATTTTAGACGAACAGAAGATTAGTTTTGCAATTTGCAATGATTACTATTTATTTAAGAAAATTTTTATTTTTTCGCAAATTTCAAATAGTTTAAAAGTACGGTACGTTACAAAAAATATTGAAAAAGCAACATGGGAGATATAAGAAAAAAAGTCGGAAAACAATATCTTGATTTATTCGAATATGGGAACCATATGAGGAGATTTAATACCCCATAATTAAATCGGTTCAAAAAATTAATTTTTCAAAATTATCAGATTCGGTCCAGAAAGTCAAACATGACCTTAAATAAAAAAAAATCAAAAAAGACCAAAATTGAAAATTTCAAACCCTAACTTGAAACCAGCCCTAGCTTAAGCTACCCGCTGTCCTGTAACATCGACCGATCAGCCACCATGGCCTCTCTGTTCACCCCACGACCGGAGTCGAGACACTTTTATTTATCATTTATTCTTTTTTTGTTCACTACCGCGTGATTGAGGCTTAATTCCAGCCACACGATGGTTTTCGTACATCTATTACCAGTACTAAAACATCGAGAGATTCACTTAGTCGACGCTTACCTTCATGGCCACAACTTGAACAGCTAGAAATCGAATGGGATTTGGCCAGAAATTGAAACATAAGTGCACACAGTGTAACGCCCCGAAAATTCAAAGGTCCACGCGAACCACATTCATGCAATTATTAAATTCTTTGTATTTTAATTAAATTGTTTTAATTGCATGAATTAATTATGTTGTGCATATTTACATGTTTAAAATATATTTTCTACATGATTGCATTAAAATGTATTTTTAAAAGTTATTCGAGTTGCGATCGAGGAACGGAGACCGAGGGATGAAAATAGAAAATGTTTTTATTTAATAATTGTTTTTAATTATTTTAATTATGGGTGATGCTTTTTTCTTATTTTGGAAAATAAGGGGTTTTGAGGTGATTTATACGTCGGGATGTAAATTTTATCGGTGTTGATTTTTCAACTAAAATGCGAGCTTTTTTGGCAACCCGGCTAATAAATTCACAAATATATTTAAACAAAAATCTTGTTAATATTTTATTAAATTCTAATTAAGGGTAATGGGCTTAATTTAGTGGCTTAATAGGCCTAAACCCTATTAGTAGAATTATTTAGCATATAATATGTTAAAACCCTACCTACCATCACACAACTACACGCCTCCCATTCTTTTAAAATTCAGAAAAACTCTCCCCAAAACCTTCAACCACACGACACAACACACACAGCTTATAGAAGGAATTTTCGAAGGGGTTCAAGTGGAAACAAGCCAAGGGTTTCACTCCGTTCTTCGTCGACAACGGTTTTCATGCGTATATAACGCAAAGGCACGCCATACATCTCCTTTTTCTCATCCATCATATCATATTATTGTTTTAATTATTGTATGCATGAAAGGCATAAAGTTTCTATCATTATTTTTCGGAATATTGCATGCACACATGAGGGAACTTGAGTTTTTTATGCAAATTCATGACTTTATTGTGTAAAGGGGCTGCCATGGCCATAGGTTTTGCACAGGTGATGTTTATGCATGATTTAGAGTCACACACACTCACCCTAAACACCACCAAAGTCGAAAGAAACAAGCCAAATAACAGGAACCGATTTCTGCTGTCATGGGGCTTGGGGCGATCGGGTTCCTTGTTGTGAGGGCTGGGGAGTCACGGCTTGGGGCCAGGGATTGGTTCGGTCAAAGGGAGAGTCCTAGCCAGGCTTGGACTCAAGTTAGGGGCTGGGGAAAGAGTCCTAGCATCTACCCGAGAACATGCACAGATTTGTGCAGGGTTCGCGCAGCTTCCAGGGGCTTGGGGCTCGGTCTGTAGTTCGAGGGCCGGGCTAAGGTGATGCACTAGAGTCCTAGGAGGGTGCACGGGTGGTTGGTTCAGGGGCTGGGCTCGCTGGTAAGGGTGGGGATGCAAAACTTAGAGTCCATGTAAAATGAAACTCTCGGCCAGCTTATGGGTAAGTGAGGGGTTCACGTTTTTGGGTTTGGGAAGGGTCTCTAAGTGAACTTATGGTCCAGTAGGGTACTCTAGGATGTTGGTCAGGTTTTGGATCAACTTGGCTCGGGGGTGACTCGTGAAAATCAAACGTTGGCTCGGGGTCGAAGTTTAGGTGTCATATTAGGGTTTTAACTAAAACAAATTGAAAAACGGCTCACGGGGGTCGAGTCGTGGTCCATAAGGGCTAAAATAATATAAAAAGACAAAATTTTAAATTTAGGAATTCTATATTAAAGTTGGGATTTTTCGGGATTAAAACACCGTCAAACCAATTAATTAAAGATAAATGAAAAAGTTTAATATCTAAGCTAAATAAAATTATGGAAAAATTTATTTAGGCTTAAATAATTATTTGGGACATGTTAGAGTCAAGAAATCAAGAAAAAAGTCAAAAACGTAAAATGTCAAGTCCAGGGGTAAAACGATCTTTTTACACCTAAAAAATTAGTAAACGTCATGGCAGTGCTCTAAATGATGTTTTTATGATATTATGATTATGTTGAAATGTTATGAAATGTTCATGATTAAATTATGATTTTTAAATGTCTATGGGATTTTTATGATTTAAGGGAGACATTTAAAAGACATGTTGCATGCTTGGTTTCAAAAACAAAATTATTTGTTATGCATGATTTTTATAAAGTAATGATAATGTAAACGTTGAAGGAAGTGAAGTAATTGTGACTAATTCGATAATGTTGGAGATATCGTGAGGGTGACGGTCCCAGTGGGAGCCCGACGATCGTATTTCCATTATTACGAATATCAGGTAACGGTATGTGGTAATGGTAAGAATAGAATATCGTTAAGGGAAAAGACCCCAGAGGGAGCCCATTTATGTGAAAACGCATGAGAGGGATCCCCGACGATCGTATTCTATTCGAAAGAGGATAGGCTAGGGCCCAGTTGACCGGTGAGAGTGTTACTGGTGTCCCCCGCCGCCCAGTACTGCGGTTTATGTAGATGGATCCATCGTCTTTTTGAGGTTTGAGGAAAGTCACAATTAACGATCTGAATTCAACAAAGGAAAAGGAAAAAAAGATGTTTATGATCATGAAAAAGGTTTTATGTTATGTCATGTTGAGGAAAAAGAAAGGAAAAGGTTAAGGTTTATGTGATGCATGTCATGAAAATGTTTATGCTTAAAGTTGATGCATCATTATGAAAATGTTTCTATTTAAAATACATGTATAATAAAAAGGTTCACGAAAATGTTCATGTTTGAAGGTTATGCATCTTCATGAAAACGATATTTTAAGTACAAGTATTTTTCACTGTTACATGTTGACTGTATTACGTAGTACTTGTTACCAAGATTATGGTGTGTTGAGTCTTTAGACTCACTAGGTGTGATGGATGCAGGAGAGATTGAGGGTGGGCTTGACGGATGATTTGACTGGACTGAAGACGCACACAACTCGAGCACCAGCGTTTCTACTTTTTCCGCATTTACGATTTATGAATCATGATTTATGTTAAAAATTTTAAGACTATTTATTTATGCTTTGAGAGATTTTTGAGAGGTTTAGTATGGGCTATACTTTTCAAACTTGTTGCTTTTTAAGCTTGGTAAAACAGTTGACGATTTCATTTTATGATTATTGCATTTGATTTTTTTAAAAAAAATATGTTAGATGGATGATGTTTTTATTAGAAGGATAAAATATTTTATAAAAATATTTTTATGTGGTAAATGTACATGGCCGAAAATTGAGTGTTTTAAAAAAAATTCTAGTACTTTTAAAGCAATAAAAAGGGTAGACATTTCACGCAGGCTGAAGACGAGTTTTTTCTGGTCATATCAGAATTTCATCAATTATTTGACTAGGGTTTCTTTTCCAATTTCCGAATGTGAAATTTTCATATCTTAATTTGGGGCTTATTATTAATTTTGAAAATCATGTAAAAATTCATGATGAAATATAAAATGCATCAATATAATTTTCCAAACTTTTTTTCTCAATTTTAAAAATAAAAAATATCAAGACGGAAGCAAAACAACTCTAATACCAACTGTTAAAAATATGACATACTGAGGAAGTAGATTCGATCTACATAAGCACAACATAGCACGTAAAGATCGATATGCGGAAAAATTAAAGACATGAATGAGTTCTAACATCTAGTCATTGATATTAAATTTGAGATTCAACTAGCGTGATCCTACAAACACAATAAAACAGAGATCAGCTAAACCTTTATGCATTTTAGGAGATGGTGTGTTTCTGAATAACTGCACCGATTTAAGTACTGTGTATATCACTATTTATAAACGTTCTATAACCATCATATGAGATAAAGTTAATCAAATTTCAAGATATTTACCATGTTAATATAGATAATATTCTTTTTTTGCTTTCTTTTAAATATGAGACGTCTTTATATTTATTTTAATGAAACTTGTTGATCATTATTAAATTATTTTATAGATTTAAAAATAATAATCTAACATACTGTGAACAATATCGGTAATTTTTACATAATCAAACAATGTTTAAAAACAAACCGAACTTTTAAGTTTTAAAATTAATGTAGTGCACTTCAATCAAGAACCTATGAGTATTTTCTCAATACCCTCGAAATAAGGGGAAAAATATGAAAGAACTTTTGTTTAACATAAATGGTAAAAAGTTGAGTGTATCATATATCAATGTTGTCTGATATATCGCAACACCTAGTGACGACAAGCAGTGAAATAGTACATTGCACAAATTATTATGCACAAATATAAATATTTGCGCGATTTAACAGTGCAAAATAATCAATAGAAAAACAAATTGAGTTTACAAAATAAATACCGGTGATTCTATGAAAAATTAGCTCCTCTAACAAGTTAAAGAAGTAGGTTACATTCAAAAAAAAAAAACAAAAAAATAACAAAGAATGCAAAAAACTATGATCCAAAAACTTAAGCAACAAAACGAAATCTTCAATCAACACTTTCATAAGTGTTGTTTTTATATGTCTCCAACAACCACGACAACACAATGGTAAAAATTCATTATGAAATAATCAAATAATGCAAAAACTATGAGCCCAAAACTGTAGCAACAAAACGAAATATTCAATCATCACTTTTGCAAATATTGTCTTTTACATGTATCTAACAACCACAACAACACAGTTTTAAATAACAGTAATCTTCAAATGTGTGGTGCTCTATTGCTTAATTCTTCTCTTTGTGACTTATTTTCTCTATCTCTCCAAACTTGTGCGCATCATATGATCCTCGTATTTATGAACATGTTTTTTTCCTAGAATTGTTTCATTTATTAGATACATACAAATCACATATAAATTCAACTTATTGACTTCTTGTGACAGTTGAAGAAGCTTGTTGTATGAGTCACTAGAGATTTGGAAAGAAACTGTCTTATCTTGTCCTTTTTGGGCAAATCCATTTTCATCTCAAAAGTACGAAGTGAACTAATCAAGTTTTCTAGTGACAACACACATCGTAATAATAAAACACTCAACTAATTAACTCAATTAAAATAACTCCGAAATAATTATGTACAAATATATTTGTGCGATACCTCAAGACAAAATAATCACTTGAAAAACAAATGAGTTTACAAAATGAATACTAGTGATTTTATGAAAAACTATATTCCCTAACAAATTAAGGAAGTAAGTTGCATTCTAAAAACAAAAACTACGAGCCGAAAACTATAGCAACAAAATGAAATCTTCAATTAACACTTCACAAGTGTTGTCTTAGATGTCTTCAACAATTACAGCTACACAGTTGTAAATAACAGTAATCCTCAAACATTTGGTGCTCTACTTCTTAATTCTTCTCTATGCACTTGTGCACAACATATGATCCTCATATTTTACTCCTTGACAAAACATTGTTATTTGTTTCCGCTCCCTCATTTTGGTCAAATTACTAAATTGTACTCAAATTTAATTGAAACTCACTAATGCATTTTATTACAATAAATACATTGTTAATAAAATATAGTTTCCCTCCCTCCAATCCCAACGTCCTCCCCAATCCGTTTCAAGATGAACCCTAAAATATTGGCGATCATGCACCGTAGTTCAGTGGACCTTTGATGCAAAACTAAGAGGCGAGAGGACTGTAAACTGAAGAAGTGCAGAACTTTGAAAATCTTTGGGAAGAACCATTCAAGCAAGTTCAAGATACATTTTATTTTGGTAAACAATTACGAAATTTTCGAGTTTAATTTCACCTAAGTGAGTCGGTGTGTGTTTTTTCCCCAATTGACGAGCCCTTCAGACTTGTGTATGTTGAAGTTTTGTCAGTCGTGTGTGCAGATTTCATACCAAATATTTAAGGTCTACTTTTCTGGGTGTGTATGTCGTTTATCTATTCCAATTGTTTAATCATTATCTGCAAATTCCTTTTCATTCTCGATTATAATGATTTGAAGCCAAAATTCCTTTTCGTTCTCGATTGTAATGATCTGAAGCCCAATTTTTGTATTTTAGGACTTAAATGTAAAAATTGTTAAAACTTTACAGATTATGTTGAAATTACTTTTAATATTTAAATTTTTGAAGAACCGAATGATTATTATTCTTTTTTTCATGTTTGTGATGTTTTATGAATGAAGGTTTGATCTTCGATTTTCATATTATTGTATTGAATATTATGTTTTTTTGTAGTTGGTCGAAATCTGGAAGTGGGCATTGCGATCTTTTGTTTCTGTGTTGTTGTAAGCACTAGAAGTTTTTTGTGATTTCAATTTTCAGTGGTTGTTGGTTGATAGATATCTATGTGAGTCTCGCCAAAAAATATGCCAAGATTTTTCCGAAATCTATGATTCTGCAGTATGTAGCTCCACAATGCATGATGTTCGTTACTTTGAATGATGATGATGATTTCCCTAATATGATTCATTTTTATATGTGTATGAATCTCACCATGATCATACGAGGGTAAAGAGCAAAAACTAATGCATCAGCACCTTAAATTTTACGAGGTAAAATATATTAGATCCCTCCGTATTTTTTATTTGATAACGTTTTATGTTATTTGTAATTAGTCGAAATTGTTCTATTATTTAGAATGTCGTAGATATATGATGATTGAGAAGCATCCTACTTTCATGTTTTGGGAGGTAAAGAGCAAGTGATGTTCTTTTCACAGTTTCTTATGCTAAAGTAGATGCGGAGAATTAAGTTAATTGATAATGATTTTGTTTTCATTTGAGAAGTGTCCTATTTTCGAATCAAAGCATTCCGTTCGAGGAGTTCATTTTTTCTCAGACAGACATCCCGAAATTATCAAGGCATTTCAACAACTGTTTGTGGTTGGTTAGTCACCATGCATATTGTTTGAGATATCTAGTGGATAATTTTGTAAGCATGTAGCTAATGAATTGTATAGTTTTCTGGGGACCAATTTATTTGATTTTTTTTTTTATGTAATTTAACTTTTAAAATATCAAATAAATATGCTTTCTTTAGTTTTAGGTGTTGCGAAATTACCCCGGCATAGCAAAAAACATTTTTCTTCGATATTCAAGAAAGTTTTGTACGATCCATCCTTGTAGGAGTCTGAACAACATATAAATAATATAGTGTAGTCCGCCACTTTCAAGAGGGTTAATTTCATATTCTGAGCCACAGAGTTGGTAAATTCATTGTTTATTGGTGATATATAGGGTGTTATAAATAATAGTATTATCGAGTATTGGAATAATTGAGTTAAACCAGTTCTTTATCTATCTATTGTGGCTATGGTGGACCACATAAGCATGCAACTCATGAACATGATGCACTTGACGGGAGTCAACATTGGTGATGGTTAAGAAATTGAGTCCAACAAAAGAGAACACTATTGCTAGAGTATATCTTGTATCCCAAAAGTTGAGATTCCATCGTTCATGAAATTGGAAGTTTGAGGGTGTTGATGATGAAAAATCCTTAGCTTTTGATTTAATTGATAAGACTTGTTCACTGCAGAGCTTGACGTATCAATAAACTTCTATAAAAGCACACTTGCTCCACTATTGAGTCGAAATCGATGTCGATGTATGATTTTTGCAACAAGTATTTCAAGATTGTTCACCATGAGAATCATCATACCAGTAGAATTGATTTCGATTACAAAGCTCCCACGGACAAATGAAGTAAAACTCTTCTAGCCGGGTTTCATGTGATCTAGCTTATCATAATTTAATTGTCTCATATCCACATTCACATTGTGGTGCATCCTCCGATTCCATTATGTCGCACCAATAACTCCAACAAACCTAATACAAAATTCAATTAAAAAACTAATTATATATACACACACAATTATGAGCCAGTATTTATCAAAACTGTTGTACTTGGGATAAAGATGATTAATATTAAATCATCCAATTCCTTGCTCCAATTTATTCAATTTACAATTGGGTCTAGTATAAGACTAATAAATGATAGCTGGGTGCAGTCAAAGACTTTTATTAAGTGGTAGTAAAAAGGTAGGCGTAGTGATATAAAAGTATGTCATAATGATGTTTTTTTTATTTGTATTGTCTGGGCAAAAGCCGTAAATTTGTAATCACAGTTCATGTAGGATTTTCCAACTTAATCTGTTAATCACAATTCAAATAGGATTCCCCCATGAGGACCCCAAATTAAATCTCATGCACCTGATCTCTATCCCTTTATCCTCAAACTTGACACATTCGTACATATATACAAGCTGCTGTAGATAACATAAAGAAGAAATACATTCATTTTGTATTTGTGGAATAGTACTCATGACATTAGAATACAAAAACCAATATTGGGAATTGGAAAAAAACGAGTTTTTTTATTCACAAAACAAGAACTGTGTGTGCTGAAATTATCACAGATTGTATCATATTATGTCCGATTTATTCCAAATCCTCAACACTTCGAACTATTTTCTTTTAAGTTGGCAAGGTCAAGTTACAAATTGGTCTTATTGAAGTTTAAATTACAGATTGACCAACTTTTGAACTTTATAAATATAACTAACTTAAAAATTATAGACAATGGTGAATGATTGAGATCACATGTAATGTAATTCAATAATGAACAATGATTTATCCTTCTATTTTTTAGTGCAGTACTCATGAAATTAGATCACCAAGACAAATAAAATTTTGCGACAAATTTCATGCTACAATGAGAACTCACTACAACAATCATAATGTGTGTTATGCACCAAATCATAACAATGTCGGGCATGTGCATAACTTCACTTTTCATACCCAAAACCATATATAATTGTACGTGCTGAAATTATCACCGATTATGTCTGATTTATTCCGAATCCCGAACACTTCGAACTTATTTTCTTTTAAGTTGGTAAGGTCAATCTTAGTAGGCACAAATTTATATCCTGGAGAAATGGACAATATGTTCTTAATTATGCAAATATTAGTACCAAACCACATGAACTCGCATACTCTTGTAATATTGAAGCTCAAATAGATGAGAAAAATGGTCTTATTAAATGTTACTTTGAACAATTTTTGAACTTTTGAAATACGCTTAATTAAAAAATTATAAATGGTCAATGATTGAGATCATAACACGTGATCTCATTTAATAATCAACAATGCATCAATCTCTATATATCTAAGACTAATGAACTTGAGCGACGATGAATATTACTGTTGAAAATATGTTTTGAATGTTGAAAAATAATAGTTGAATATTTGAACTGTTGAAAATAAGAGTTGTAAATATTGAAAATTAGTGTGTGATAATGTATGTAATGATGAATTTATTTTTGGATTATTTGTAAAGAAACTTTACAAATAGATATTTCATTTGTGAAAAAAATCACAATTGAGTAGAGAGAAAAATTTTATAAAGTGTGTAGTTTGGTAAATTTTGAGAGTTTGAGATTTTTACTTTTTACCATAAATTTTTACTTTTTCATAACACGTTATCAACACGAATATCTAAAAGTCCTCCATATTTTTCCAAGCTCCAAAACAGAAAAAAAAAGTAACAAAAGTAATAATATTTATTTTACTGTTTATTTATTTATTGTGTATATATTTAATATAATATAATGTTATTCAGAAATAATAAAAATAAATTTTTCAAAAACTTGTTATAAATCATGAGAGAATGTTAAAACGACATCCCACACTCCCGGTAAAGGATACGACAAGTATAAAAGCCTATAAGATTTTTAAACAAAATAACTTATGACAACTCATTATAATAATGTGATATGATATACATAATTATTTAAATATGACTAATATTATATACATCATATTATTACCATAAAACTATACAAATACATACATTTCTTTTTTTGTACACCAACGGTCATAAACGGTAACAAAACGGCTAGTTTTTGCACTATAAATATGATCTCACAAACACATTCAATCACTCTAACTTTCTCTTCTTCTCTAAACAATTATTCTTCATCAAATTTTCTAAGAAAAAAATATATGGCTTTCTCAAGGTTATTTTTAATTATTTTGGTTATCATACTCACGAGTCTTGTATTTATCGGAGAATATCCTACTCGTGTGTTTTCTTTATTTTTACGAATGCTTGTACTTGTTGTTTATCCATTACTTTGTATTGCAATATTCATTAACTAATAAAATGCATCGTAATTTTTTTTAGTACCACCATGTCAAACTTGACAAAGCTCGAATTCATTGCTCTTGATATTACGGGAAAAAATAATATGCCATGGACTCTCGATGTAGAAATGCATCTTGAGTCATTGGGTCTAAATAAGACCATAAAAGAAAATGGCATATCCACAGCACAACAAAAGGCAAAAGCCATGATATTTTTGCGTCGACATCTCGATGAGGGATTAAAATGTGAATATCTAATTGAGAAAGATCCCATGACTTTGTGGAAGAGATTAAAAGAAAGATTCGAACATATAAGGGAATTTATACTTCCGACCGCCCGGGATGAAAGGAATACGTTGACATTCCAAGATTTTAAAAAAGTCAGTGATTACAACTCGGCGATGTATAGAATAATCTCGCAATTGAAATTTTGTGGGCACGGGATTACTGAATTGGAAATGTTTCAAAAAACATTTTCCACTTTTCACGCATCAAATATAACTCTGCAACAACAATATAGAGTGCGTGAATTTTCAAGATATTCTGAACTTATCGCATGTCTCCTTGTGGCGGTAAAAAATAACGTGCCGTTAATGAGAAATCATCATGCATGACCCACTGGTTCAACGGCATTTCCTGAAGTAAATGTCGTAAGCAAAAATGAATTTAAATCTGGAAACCAAAATCAAAGTTATAGACAAGATTTTGGTCGAGAACGAAATCGAGGTCGTGTTCGTGGACGTGGACTTGGAAGTGATCGTGGTCGTGGACGCGGCCGTTGTTTCGAAAATAATCGAGATAATTACTTCTATAACTCATCTCAAAAGAACGTCCCAAACCATCCACTGAAAAGACATCATGAGAATAAGAGTGTTAATGAGAATCACTCCAAAAGATTTGAAATTTCTTGTTTTAGATATGGTACTTCAGGACATTTGTCCCGTATTTGTCGAGCCCCTAAGCACCTTTGTAAACTTTATAAAGAATCAATAAAGAGGAAAGAAAAGGAGACCAACTTCACTGAACACAGTGAACCTTTGAGCGATTCAACTCATTTTGATGCTGGAGATTTTCTGATTGATTTCTCGGACAATGATCAATTTGCTGGTGGAATAAATATGTAAAATATTTTATTTTTTCATGTACTCGTATGATAATGTTTTATTGTGTGTTATATTTTTACATATGTATTGTATTGTATTGTATTGTATTGTATTTTATTTAATTTTTATAAATGTATTGTCAGTAATTTTATTTCATTGCATATATTTTTGAAGTTCAAATATAGAAAGTGCTATGAACAAAGCTGAAGTTTCCATACCTGATAGTGGTACAACGCACACTATCCTCTGAGATAAAAGATATTTTTTGGAACTAAAACCAACAAAAACAATAGTGAATACAATATCAGGTCCTGTAGACTTGATTAAAGGTTGTGGTAAAGCACAATTTTTGTTACCTAATGGTACAAAATTTTTGATCAATAACACTTTGTATTCACCACAATCGAAAAGAAATTTGTTGAGTTTTAATGATATATATTCCCATGGGTATGATTCTCAAACAATGAATGAAGGGAATGAGAAATATATGTTTCTTATCACATATAAATCATGAAAGAAATATGTGATTGAAAAACTACCAATGCTCCCTACTGGATTGCATTATATACATATAAGTCTCATTGAATCAAACATGGTAGTTGATAATTCTTCAATATTAACCAATTGGCATGATCGATTAGGACATCCTGGTTCAACAATGATGCGAAGAATTATAGAAAATACGCATGGTCATCCGCTGAAAGACCAGAAGATCTTTCAGAATAATAAATTTCAATGTAAAACATGTTCTCTTGGAAAACTTATTATAAGACCATCACCAGTCAAAATCCAAACTGAATCACCAATGTTTCTTGAAAGTATTCAGAGTGATATTTGTGGACCAATTCATCCACCATGTGGACTATTTAGATACTTTATAGCATTGATTGATGCCTCCAGCAGATGATCACATGTATGTTTATTGTCAACTCGAAATGTTGCATTTGCAAAATTACTTGCTCAAATAATAAAATTGAGGTATCAATTTTTCGATTATAAAATAAAGAAAATTAGACTTGATAATGCTGGTAAATTCACTTCCCAGACTTTCAATGATTATTGTATGTCTATGAGAATCACTATTGAGCATCCTGTTGCTCATGTGCATACACAGAATGGATTGGCTGAATCTTTTACTATTTATTAAAGCTAAGCATCTTAGAATAACTATGTGGTGTCTTGGTCTGTTTTTTGAAATACCTAAATTACCCTCGCTCCATCTCTCCACGTTTTACACTCTCCAACCAAATCCGATTATCTTCAGAAACTAAAACTCCATTCCCTTTTTTCAATTTTTAAATCTAGGTTAAATCTCCTTCCAAACTTCTATCACACAACGCATTCTCTTTGAAGTTAAATCTCCTCTCCCAAACTTCTATCACACGACGGTAAGAACCTTTATCTTTTTTGTTTCTTAATTTTTCGTACGCATTGTTTTGCTTGAAGAGAAATGAGGTCAATATTTCTTTAAAATGATTCTTTTTTTTTTGTTCCTTCACCAGAAATCCCGGATAAAAAGGTACTAAAAATATCTTTTCTTAAATTTGAAATCCAAGTATTTTGGTGAATTTGAGCTTCTTCTCTTTCGGTAATTGCGATTTTTCATTCGTGAAGGTAAAAGCGCATTCAGTTGCCGGTGGCAGTGGGGAGAATAATACCTTTAAAATGATATTGTTTGATGATTTATTTTGTTTGTAGAAATAAAGTGTTCAATAAACTGTACATATTTTTTTAATAGCTAACTAAAATTATAAATTTTTGTTTATTTTTACAAGAACACCGATTATTTTGGTTGATTCGAATTTAAGAAAAAATATAGGTTGCATTCGTAAATTTATTTAATGTGGTAATTTGTTGGTGATTGGATTCCCTCTAAATGGAAGCCGAGTTGAGAAAATTTTGGCATTATTTTTCGGCTAGATTTTTGAAGGATTTTTCTCGGTGCCAATAAAAAATAACCCACACAACACGATTGATACGATGCGTCACAATCAATTCCACTTGATAGTCTTATGAGAAAATCTTACCAAAACCACGTTTTCTTATTTAGTTTGCTTCAGTTGTTGATATGTTTCAATTCATTATTCCATCATTTAATTTGAATCAACCCCATGTTAGATTCTTTTTCTTTCACTGCCAATAAACTTAATCTGTTTACTGTCAATTTTAGTTTCAAATGTATTTTTATTTCATTTTCTAATTTAGTTTTTGCTGATTTGGGATTTTAAATAATCGTCAATTTGATTTGTAATTACTATTTCCGATTCAACTATTTCAATGTATGCTTAGTATTTGTTAACCTTTCGATTTCGTAAATTAAGTTATGTTGATTAGTTCCATTATCTTATTTTACCGTGTTTCTTTTGGATCGTTCTATTTATGGGATTCTATACAAGTAAGCACTTATTTAACATTTTGTTATTTAATTCACATATGCTCCTATTGGTTTTATATTCATTGTTGCATCTGTTAAAAGAGACAATGCATACAAAATTTTATCAAATTGTTGGAGGTGTTAGCTTCTATATGATGTACGCTTCTCATTAATCTAAATTGTGTGTTTCCTATCAAATCCATTAATTTATCCTAACAATATACGATCATTATTGTTAATTAATTATATTTCTGCCGAGTTGCAGAATCTTATTTCTTCCTTTTTCTCCCTTCCATCATTATTCCAGATCCCATGTTACTTCATAGCATTTCCACAAATTGTAACAATGGCTTTTAATGTTAAAGTTTCACAAGATTTACTTGGTTTATGAGTGATATCAGCACATGGAAGCTGGCTCCAACATGATAAAACAAAGAAAGAACATGCTTATTGGTCAGGCATTGACCATTTCTATTGCCTATGCAGGTACACACCTATTTTACAATGTCTATTTTGTTGTTTAACTCACGTCGACAGCTAATAGTTTTATGTTCATTATTTAATTTGTTAACAGACATTACATAGTTTTATCAAACTATTCGGGTTTTGTTAACATTTTTATTTGCCTTGATTTGGTTTCTATCAATCCCTATAATCCTTTAAAAATAATTTCTTCATGACGTTGTTTCTCATGAATTTCATCCTGTTATCTCATTTGCAGAGATTTTGTTAAGATTCGTTGATGCATTAGCGATTTTGCGTGATAAGCTTTTCATTTTTATTTTATTTTGCCTTCGTTGTCAAGGTTCATTGAGGAATTAGTTATTAGCGTAAAAAGCTTTTTGTTTTCCTTTTTATTTGCCTTGATTTGATTGATATCTAATCCTACGATCCTTCTTGAAAAATTGAAGAAAATCCTATACTTTCGAGTTTTGTCATCAATTGTTTCTGTATGAGTGCTTCTAGGGATTTGTTGGGTATCGAGTTTTAAGTTAGCATGAAATTATTGATTTGTTTTGACTTTCTACAAATATGTGAAATTTTATTTTTGGTATACGATGAAGGTTGCAGTAGCTACAACTCGATCACTGTGTTTTCTTCACGACTCTGAGCCGCCAATCATTTATTGTGATTCAAAACACCAAACATTTTGTTAGATTCAATATGTTGTATTTAAATAAATTTATGATATAGGTAAGATTATATATATTCTATTTGGCGTTCTTTACTTCTTTTTCTATCTATTTATGATGATATAAATCGTGATGTTGATGTTTGTGTAGGAATTTCAAGAAAAGTTATCAGGCTTTGGGTGGAAAAAATTGGGTCCATGTTTCAGGCTTTTATATTCTTTCATTCACGTTGCTCCTCTTTTTTATCGTCATTTCCCCCATGTTCCTCTTCGGTAGTTCGAGTACTCACGTTCTTCTCTTCCACATGAGTATGACAAATTAAAATTTTGAGACATTATAATCAGTTTATATGCATATTTTAATATGATTGTATAAATATTTCGAATGTTGATATTTCACAATCTAATTCAATAATTCAGATATCACGAGTTTTAAAATGCGTAGACGTGATGTTAAATATCTCATTTTCACCATATTTTTTCTTCTTATCTTCAAGTATTGGCTAGGATTAATTAATTAAGTTTTAATTTTAAGAGTCTATTTAACAATCGAATCTTGGTTGGATAAACGTTAAGCATGTATGCGAAAAGTGTAAACTTAAATGTTATGCAAACTATCTTAAGATTAGAACTGAAGAACATTTCCAAATCACTTTTTAATTGTCTAATTGTCGTTTGGATTTGAGGCTTTGCCTTCACGGTGACATCATTATTCAAGATTCAAAATATGCTGGAAAATATTATTTTTTTTAATATGAAAATTATAATTTATCTTTCATATATTGTTGAGCATTATATATAAAATATTGTATCATTTTAAATATCAACACTTCCACCAAAGATATTGCATTCTCATAAATATGTGTTTTTTCTAGCAATATGTGTCATGACAAATTAAATTTAATTAATGCATTTGCATTTGTTTCATAATCAGTCAGTTATTGTTTGTTTTTATAATTAGTTATTTTATTGATTATTTTCATCCTCTCGATTTGTTTAAATTTTTTTTACAATATCACGTTTTTCTTCAGTAGAAAATCTGTTATATTCTAATGTTTCATATGAAATTAATGGGGTTCCTTCCAATTAATAGAATTGTAACTCGATTAATAAATTGAATAAATTGTCACTCCAGTCTTCATCTCTTTCAAATAATCCAAAGATATTTTTGAATTATGTTCATCGAAGATGCAAATTTGGAAAAAATTTAAGATTTTGCAGATGCGACAAGATTGATCTCTGGAGATGTAACGACCTTCAACCAATTTTCTATACTCTCTGGTCTTCACCATTCAAAGCCACCACAGATGTAACTATTGTGTTTCTATTCCATGAAGAGCTAGCTTAAGTATGTTAAACTTAAGTTTATAAATGTTTTTTTTAATGTTTTAATTATCAATTTTGGTTTGCTTAATTCGTTTCTATTTGTTAGTTTTCACAATCTCTCTCATTTCTTCATTGTTTTAATAGGAGGTTGTACTATTAGCCTAATTCAAGCAACAAGAAATCAGGGGAGAGATTGAGTCATGAGATTTTCAGCTTCTTCAATGACAGGCAATTCACGTTCATGCTGTTAGCACTTCGCCATCATCGAATATGGTTATTATCTTACATGTATTTATTGTATTGTGGAATCTATATGAAATTTAGATAAATTTTATGTTAGAATGAAATGAAAAGTATGTGTGAAGGTATAAATATTATTTATTTGTTACGTTACATATGCAATGCATGTGCAAATATACATTAAATGAAAAGAAAGGTATGTTTGAAGGTATAATTATTATTTATTTGTTAAGTTACACATATAACACGTGTGCATACCATAAGAAAAACACAAAAACTCATAACTCCAATAACTTTCTCTTGCACTCATTCTATTTAAAGCTTTTTGTGTTTGGACAGATAACATGTTATGAAAACTATTTCAATTTTGTGTATGATTTAATGTTATCAATAGTTATGCTATTTCAATTGTAAGACAAGATACACTTACTACTTTAAATCAGCTTCTTCAATTTTTGCACAATGCTACTGCTTAGCATACTTATATAACTCATGTTATACTTAATATTCATGTACAACACCGCACACACGTCATGTGTGCCTCGATTGCTAGTTATTGATTAAACGTCTGCAACTGATTGCTAGATCAATGATTATCAAAACAAATCTACCTATTTCTATATGAGGACATGAAATTTTACATGCTGCTGCATTAATTCGCATCAGACCAAGTACATATCATAAATAATCTCAATTACAGCTTGCATTTGGTAAAGAACCAGATATTTCTCATCTGAGAATTTTTGGATGTTTGGTGTATGTGCCTCTTGCACCACCTCAACGAAAGAAAATGAGACCTCAAAGAAAGATTGAAATTTATATCGTTTATGATAGTCCATCAATCATTCGATATCTTGAACCTCAGACAGGCGACGTGTTCATAGCACATTTTGCTGATTGTCGTTTTAATGAGGAAATCTTCCCAATGTTAGGGGGAAACAAGAAACATACCAAAAAGAAAATTTCATAGTATGTATCATCATTGTTATATTTGGATCAAAGAACAAAGCAATGTGAAAAAGATGTACAGCAAATTGTACACTTGCAAAGAATAGCAAATCAAATACCAGATGCATTTACAGATGCAAAAGGGGTAACTAAATCATA
This sequence comes from Primulina tabacum, assembly GCF_025594145.1. Taxonomy (NCBI): domain Eukaryota; kingdom Viridiplantae; phylum Streptophyta; class Magnoliopsida; order Lamiales; family Gesneriaceae; genus Primulina; species Primulina tabacum. Next base: position 42,635,172 of record NC_134552.1, on the reverse strand, counting down.
TATACATGCTGTAAATGCTCCTCCTCGAATTGAAATTCCAAAGAAACAAATTGAAAAAACTCATGATATCGTAAAACGCCTGAAGCGTGGAAGGTCAGTCGCTTCTAAGGATAAAAATCCTCGAAAAAGAAAATTCATAGAGAAACACGATGATCACAAAATAGAGAATGATGTTCCTGAAGAAACACAAGATAATCATAAAATAGAGAATGATGTTCCTGAAGAAACACATGATGATGAAAATGTTCTGTCAGAACCACAAACTGACGAGAATCGTGAAATCTCTATCAATTATATTAATACTGGAAAAATATGAACCGAAAAGATATAGAAAAAATTGATGATATATTTTCTTATAATGTGGCAACCGACATCATAAATGATAATGAAGATCATGAGCCAAAATCTTTTGGTGAATGTAAAAATCGGCAGGATTGGATAAAATGGAAAGATGCCATCCAGGTTGAATTGGATTCAGCTAAATAAACGTAATGTTTTTGGACCTATAGTCCTTACACCTGAAGGTGTAAAACCTGTTGGATACAAATGAGTTTTTATTTGAAAGCGAAATGAGAAAAATGAAATAGTAAGATATAAAGCTCGAATTGTTGCACAAGGTTTTTCTCAAAGGCCTGGAATTGATTATGAAGAAACATATTCTCCCGTGATGGATACAATTACGTTTCGGTATTTGATTAGCTTGACGGTATCTGAAAATTTAGAAATGCGTCTTATGGATGTTGTTACAGCTTACTTATATGGATCACTTGATAGTAATATATATATGAAAATCCCTGAAGGATTTAAGATGCCTGAAGCACAAAGTTCAAAACCCAAAGAATGTTATTCTGTGAAATTACAAAGATCATTATATGGGTTAAAGCAATCCGGCCGAATTTGGTATAATCGGCTAAGTGATCACTTGATGAAAAAGGGATATGTAAATAATTCAATATGCCCTTGTGTTTTCATTAAGAAAACAACATCCGGATGCATAATTATTGTTGTATATGTTGATTATTTAAACATCATTGGAACAAATAAGGAAATTCAAGAAGTTGTGTCATACTTGAAGGAAGAATTTGAAATGAAGGATCTTGGAAAAACTAAGTATTGTCTGGGTTTAAAAATTGAACAAAAAGAATGTAGGAATATTTGTTCACCAGACAAATTATATAGAAAGGATGCATAAACGTTTTAATATGGATAAATCAAATCCTTTAAGTACTCCAATGGTTGTTAGATCATTAAACATAGAAAAGGGTCCATTCCGTCCATATGAAGCTGATGAAGATATTCTTGGTCCAGAAGTACCATATCTAAGTGCTATTGGTGCCCTTATGTATCTTAAAAATTGTACAAGGCCTGATATATCTTTTGCCGTAAATTTATTGGCAAGATTTAGCACATATCCAACAAAGAGACACTGGAACGGAATTAAACATATATTCGTTATCTACGAGGAACAAAAGACTTGGGACTTTTGTATTCAAAAGATGTTAATCTAAGTATAATTGGTTATGCCGATGCTGGATACTTATCTGATCCACACAAGACACGTTCCCAAACTGGATATGTATTTACTCGTGGAGACACTGCAATTTCTTGGCGTTCACAGAAACAAACACTCGTAAGAACTTCATCAAATCATGCCGAGATTATTGCACTACATGAAGCAAGCCGTGAATGTGTGTGGTTAAAATCAATGACCCAACATATCCAAATCTTCTGCGGATTATCATTCGACGAGAAGCCTGTGATACTATATGAAGATAATGCTACATGTGTTGATCAAATGAAAGAAGGATACATAAAAAGCGACTGAACTAAACATATTCCTCCTAAGTTTTCGCATTCACCAAGGAGCTTGAGAAGAATAAATATATTGATGTTCGTCACATTCAATCAAGTGAAAACTCATCAGATCTCTTCACAAAGGCACTTCCTACGACAATATTCAGAAAGCACATATATAATATTGGGATGCGCAATCTACGAAATTTGTAAAGAATTGTTCGTGTCAACATAAGGAGGAGTTTACATGACTGCACTCTTTTTCCCTTACTATGGTTTTTATCCCAATGGGTTTTCCTAGTAAGGGTTTTAATGAGGCAATATAAAACATGTAATGAAGACAATCAATATATCATGATCATCATCACAAGGAGGACTGTTGAAAAATATGTTTTGAATGTTGAAAAATAATAGTTGAATATTTGAATGTTGAAAATAAGAGTTGTAAATATTGAAAATTAGTGTGTGATGATGAATGTAATAATGAATTTATTTTTGGATTATTTGTAAAGAAACTCTATAAATAGATCTCTCATTGTGAAGAAAATCACAATTAAGTAAAGAGAAAATTTTTATATAGTGTGTAGTTTGGTAAATTTTGAGAGTTTGAGATTTTTACTTTTTACCATAAATTTTTACTTTTTCATAACAACTACAACCCAAAACCAGAAGTTTATGTGATGAAATTATCACATATTTTACCATATTATATCTGATTTATTTTGAATTCTGAACACTTCGATTTTTTTTAAGTTGGCAAGGTCAATCTTAGTAGGCCCAAATTTCCTTAGTAGGCCCATATTGTATCTGATTTATTTTGAATTCTGAACACTTCAATTTTTTTAAGTTGGCAAGGTCAATCTTAGTAGGCCCAAATTTTTACTTTTTCATAACAACTACAACCCAAAACCAGAAGTTTATGTGATGAAATTATCACATATTTTACCATATTGTATCTGATTTATTTTGAATTCTGAACACTTCGATTTTTTTTAAGTTGGCAAGGTCAATCTTAGTAGGCCCAAATTTCCTTCCTGCAAAAACATGCATTACATTCTCATTTATGCAAAATGTGTACATTTAATGGTAATATTTATACCAGACCACATGAATACTCATACTCTTGTAAGATTGGAGCTGACATATATTCATATCGCCTTACAAATTGGTCTTACTTAGGGATGTAAACGAACCAAACCGTTTGTAGCTCGATTCGATAAAAGCTCGTTTAATGAGGCTCATTAAGATAAACAAACCAAACTCAAGCTTTACAGTATTCGGCTCGTTAGCTCGTGAACATGTTCGTTGGTAAGTTCATGAGTAATCTTTTAGATGAAAAAATAATAGTTTTGATATTTGATTTATTGATTTTGCATATTATTTATGAAATATATAGAAAAATCTATTAAATTTATTTATTATAATAAATTTACAAATTTTAATAAGAATAATATATTTTTCTTTAAATATATAATTTATTTTTTAATTAATTTAATGAAAATTTAAATGTTTAATTCATATTTATTAAGTTTGTTTATGTTCGATAAAGGCTTGAATAAGCTCGTGAGCCATGCATTTATTCGTTAAATAAAGATCGAGCTCGGCTCGATTATAAACGAACCAAGCTCAAACATTCAAGAGTTCGGCTCGACTCGACTCGATTACATCCCTAGTCTTACTGAAGCTTAAATGACAGATTGAACAACTTTTGAAATTTAGAATACACTTAATCAAACAATTATAGACAAGGTCAATCTTAGTAGGCCCAAATTTACATCCCGGAACGACTTTTGAACTTTAGAATACTACTAATTAAACAGTTATAAACATTGTTCAACATAGCACACGTGAATTAGATGACCATGACATATTTTCTTGTAAGTTTGCAAGGTCAATCTAAGTAGGCCCAAATTTCCATCATGAAAAAGCGGGCAATATATGCTAAATTATTCAAAATGCTTACTTTTATTTGTAATATTTGTGCGAAACCACATAAACACGCATACTATTGTAAGAGTGGAGTGCAAATACATGTTCCGTCTTACAAATTTATCTTATTGAAGCTTAAATGACAGACTGAACAACTGGGTTTACACAAATACTCCTATAGTTTGTTTTGGACCAAATAATATTTTGGTGGTGTGTGGGTGAATCTAATTACAACCAATATCCATACCGGATAACTGTAAAATATATGCTCAATTATGCGCATAGCGTACCTGACACAGTATATTTCGTACAGAAATAAAAAAGCCTCGTAACGAATAAATCCCATAATTTAATTTCAATAACTATTACTTGATTCTTGTATACATGATGCTTAATCGGGGAGTCTTATACTACATTTTGAATTATTTGTACACAAACTTTGTGTAAGTTGTACATCCATAGAATAATCAATGTGTGTTCACATCGCAAATATTAAAGCATAATGTCATTCATATTTATACAAATATCTTTTTATTAATTAGGTATTGTCATACTTGTTAGAGTAGATGTCCAGCAAGCCAACTTGTGGCTCGACTTTTATTGACTCTAATGTAAAATAATCTTTATTTTATTAATATTTTACGATTTTATTCCATTATGGCATTATACTTTATCTGTATATTCATGCAAGCTGTATAGATAAAAACCTTGAATATACAAAAGGTGTCATGAGGTCTGCGTCATAACATAAGATCATGAAATTCATTAGGAAATGTACCGTATATTCAAAACAGATTCTTAGTCGAATCAGTCGCCTAAACATAGATAAAGGTCGCTCGAGCTCGAGACTAGCGTATGTGACGTAAACGCCATGTTTCATTGGCTAGGGCATGAAGATGTCCATTCACATAGATGGTGATCATATGATGACGCACTGAATAACCTTCCCTCGGACTGTCCAAGTGGTTCTCACTTATCGAGTGGAATAGTCCGCAGTTAAGATTATACACCATTAGTCCTCTGACCCGAGACAATGTAGGGGCTATACGTACTAGCATGCTCTTTGATCCGTTTACCGACTCCATCGAGGGTCACCAGGTGGCGAGGTTGGGTGTAGTTTCGAAATAAGTAGAAGCAAATGCATTGTAGTTGAGGATTCACCATTCGCCTACGGGTGAAGATATCATATGTGATCTGATGAGTTAATAATGCAAGGAGTCTCTAGACATAGCAAGAAGTGTGCTTTAGGAAATGTGTTTTCCTAGTTGCATATATCATGCCACTATTAGTACTCAAAGATAAATCACATCGTTTTCGAATTCATATGCAACTCTCGATATACCAATGGTTGCAGATTTGATCGAGACATATGTGTTGAAGGACCGTACTGTATGCTAACCATGACTAAAGGTTCTTGCAGGCACTATCAGTGATACCTAGGGGATCATGAGTCGATGCTACTAGACGCTCTTATCATGATCCGATGGGAGCAATCAGAAATGAGTTATGACATTTTTGAACAAGGTGTTGATGAAAAGAATGTGGCAAACTAGGATAAGCCCGAATAAAAATAAATGTTATTCTGAATCACATGGAGATGTGAACCCACAGCTAGTTGTATCCCTGAACCATTGAGGATCACACAAGTATTGTATTATGTGTTCTCGTTGAGATAGTCAAATTTCAAGGAGTTTGAATTTGGCGACTATAATTTGATGGAGATCAAACAAGATGCTTATAAAGATGTTTATGAGCTGATTTCATAGGATGGAAGAAATGGAAGTTAGCATGATTGCTAAATAAGGAATGTGAGTGGAACTGCCTGTTTTGTAAAGGAGTTCACTAAAACTGACAGCTACCAAATATGGTAACTGCCATATATGGTAAGTTCCAAATTTGGTAAATGAAAATTTTGATCTTTGAAATTTTCGATTTTCATTATATGAACAAGATCTGTATCCTTGGTACATCGGGCGCTCTCGGATCGTCGATCGTGATTATAATGAGTTCGAAATCATTTTTTTTGTGAATTTGAAATTTACTAATTAAATGATTATGCTAGTAGTGATGACTAATAACATGCACAAATTCTCATATATATTCTAGAGGAGTTTAGAATTAAATTAACCAAAGAGTTAATTTATAAATTAAATAATTTTTATTTAATTTAATTAATGTACATATATATTTTATATGGAGATATAAAATATGTGTATATGGTATTATTAATTCATGTATTATTAAAAAGTTAATAAATACATTATATATTAATTTTATCAGAGTTTTAATATAATGAAATTATTAGAGTTCTTGTGGGAGAAGGACTCCTAATGAAATTAGGAATCAACATCTATACATACACAACTAGCATTCATAATTGAATACCATTATTTTTTTACACAAAAACCTCCTCTCTCCCATTGAAGCTCTGGGCCACCTCATAAATTTTATAAGAAAATGGTACGGCCATGTTGAATTGAAGAATAAGATTCAAATAAATTCATGCAAGCCATTTGGGATTAATGGCTTAATTAAGCTTCACATAATTATTGATAATCTTCCATCAAGAAATCACACGGCCACTTTCAAAATTTCAAGGAAAATTTTCGGTCACTTTTGTGTTCATTCCACCTCTGTGCCGCTGCCGCTACACCGACTACGGATTTTTGAAATTCGGGGACTACAGTCTCAACGCACAAATAGTTTGAATTTTCTAGTACAAACCAAGCGAGGATGACAGTCTTCGATCGTGGACCTAATTAAGCAATCAAAAGACAAAAGTCGTTCATAGGGATTTACAAGAAGAGCTATATCCGCCTAAACACCGGAATAGTTTGGAGTCCAGCGTTTAGAACGCAAAGATATAATTCTAAACGCCCTATGAATGTTTCTAAACTCACGACGCCCAAGAATAAAAATTTTAAACTTCCGCTGCATCTTGGGTGCGAGAACACGATGTCCCAACAGTGGTATCAGAGCCAGTTTTCTCAATCGTGTGTTTAAATTAAATTGTGTTGAGTTTATTATTTCTAACCGGGTAAGAATTTTTAAGAAAAATGCTCCTCAAAAATTATTTTTCAAAAACAAGTTTTTTGTAGAAAAAATAAAATGTTTGGGGTTTTCCCGGAACTGTTCTAAGCAGACGCCGTGCGCTGCGCGTGGCGTGTACACATCCCGCGCGCGGCGTCGCCGCCCGATCGGATCGGGTAGCGCGCTGGGTCGTGGGCTTGAATTGTTCGGGTCGAGGGGTGATTTTCTGATTTTCAAATTTTGCGCTAAATTGATATTTTTGAAATACATTTGATTTAACCCCTACAATAATTTTGATAAAATTAATTTTTTTAAAAATAAATATAATATGATTTTAATTATTTATGGCAAAAGGTGTTTTACAAGAAATTTAATTATTCTGAAATTAAATAAAAATGTATATTTAATTTGATAATTATGGCGGTTAGTGATAATTTACTAGATACACGATTTAATGATAATATGTGATATTATCGAATTTAGATAATATACGATATTATATGTTAAAAAGATGATCGAGATCAATGACCAATGTGCTAGGTGTATGTTATGATATTTTACGTGTTGTAATTTCTGATTATTTGATAATTAAAAGTGGACCTGGTTTATGGTCTGTTCCCACCCCCTAAATTTGTATCCCAATGTGCCATTGATATTTAATATAAATATTAGAATTAGTGGGAGATCAAGATTTGAAGATGGTGGGCTCGATCCTTGAAATGAGTTTTGAATATCGAAAATAGGTAAAATATTGGAAGCTATGTAATATTGCATTTGCATCCCTGCGTTTTCCTGTGTTATGGACATGGATCCGTATTGGCTCGTACGGATCAATTAGCTCTCGGTTATCGATCAACTTTTATTATTTATGATGTGTGTGATATATTATAAATAATATTATGTGCGTTATTATTAATATGATAACAAGAGTTGCATGAATCCGTCAATCATACAAACAATCATGGCACGAGTTTTAAAATTAATGATGAGACAAATTTATAAAATTAAAATACCTCATTTTGGATGAGATCCAAAATTTAAATTAAGCCCATTAAAAGGATAATTAAAAGAAAGTTTAATAATTCCTCGCCTTTCATCAACGGTGGTTGCATGATGAACACTGTCCGCGGTCAGTGTCTGGCTCATATTATTGGGGAGGATTGGACGCCGGAAAGCTGTGACTTCCACTGACATATTTGATGTGAACTACGTGGAATTCCCATGACTTTATCTCATATTATTGGGAGATCTCATGGCTATCGTCTATTAAGGTTCAACATTGATGGCCCGGGCTCGACATGTGAAGAGAAATGGGATCATATTATTGAACCCTCCTCAAACGTGAAGCAAAATTACGTAAGATTTACAAGGAGTTGCAATTGAGCTCTACCTTTTGGAAGTTATGATTGACTGATATTATTCGGGATCATAATTTCGCAAGTGGGCCTTGCGTACTCACTAAGAAAATTGGATTTCCCGTTTTTCATCAGAGGGTGGTGAGAACGTCAAAATAGTGGGAGGAAATTCGTAAAAACAAAAGTCCATATTTTACGTCTTACGAAATATTTTAAAATAGTCAGTAAGGTTTATTCTGTTTTCATATCAGTATATTTACGATTTCGTTACGTAATTCATTTCTATCATTAAAACAAGCTAACCGAACTCTAATTTTCAAGATTGGCTGGAAAAATTGTTCTAAATTCGAAAAAAATAGCATACACACTAATGTCAGTCTTGCTGAACTGACAAAGCGTGCAAGATGGTGGGACCATAGTATGCAAGCTAAAGTATAATATGCTCACTTATATTTCAAATAAACTGTAAAGACAGTTTAAGGAAATGTTGAATGTTGCTGACATTCGAATTACCATACAAGATTTGCATGTGCATAAAACTCGTATAATGATGCACACCACTTTCAAAAAGCTCATGACTGTACGCATGCAAGATGGGGCTCTCACCCATGAGCACGGTGTATGTATTATCGGGTCTATTGAGAAGGTGGTGGGCCTGAAATTTGACAAAGCCCGATAAGTCAGAACATGTTTGCACTGTAAGAAGCCTGGACATAAGAAATTATCTGGGACAGAAATGTTTTGGCAATTATAAGTGAATGTCCAAGTAAACACGATTTCAACAAAAAACAAAAGAAAACAAGATAGTCTAAACCAAGCACCTTTGTGGCACGTTAGGCTAGAAAATATTTCCCAAAGAAGGATGCACAAGCTAGTTGGAGAGGGCATGTTTGACTCGTCAGACATAAACTCTCTAGAGACAAGCTAGTTGGAGAGGGCATGTTTGGCCCGCTATGTGTTAGCACGAGATTTGATCATTCCTACTTCATTACCTTTGCCGATGACCATTCGAGGTTTGGGTACGTGTATTTAATGAAAAACAAGTCTGAAACCTTGAAAAGTTCAAAGAATTCAGAGCAGAAGTAGAGAATCAGTTATGAAAGAGTATTAGAACACTACGAGCAGATCGAGGTGGAGAATATTTGAGTACTGAGTTTCAAGACTACCTTAAAGAGAATGTGATTATCTCACAGTGGACTCCACCTGCCATATCCCAGTTGAATGGTGTGTCAGAACGTCGTAATCGGACATTGATAGACATGGTCCGATCTATTATGTGATTCACTGAGTTGCCGCCATCTTTTGGGGATATGCGCTTGAAACAACGGCAAGGTTGTTGAATCAAGTCCTTACAAAGGCAGTGGATAAAATTCCATATGAGATATGAATGGGAAAACCGCCCAAATATTCTTATATAAGAATATGGGGATGCCCTGCTAACGTGAAGCATGCAGTGAGAGACAAATTGGAGAGTAGAGCCAATTTTTGTTACTTTGTGGGATATCCAAATAACTCTGTTGGATATTACTTCTATTATCTCAGTGAAACAAATGTACTTGTCTCAAGGAATGTCACCTTCTTAGAGAAGGAGTTTATATTGGATAGAAAAGGCGGGATGATAGTACTCGATGAGATTTGAGAACCACTTACTATACAAATAGCATAACCCACACCCCAACTAGTCAATCAAAGAAACACAAGCTCTTAGAAGATCCGAAAGGATCTCAAGGCCACCTAATAGGTTGAGCCCGCTTCTTGAAGAGGGCCAAGATGAGCCCATTACTGGATGTGATCCACAAAATTTCAAGGAAGCATTGTATAATGCCGATTCATCTAAATGGCTTGAAGCCATGCAGTCTGAGATGGACTAACCAAGTATGGTCTTTAGTAGATCCACCTGAGGGAATTTTTCCCATTGGATGCAAATGAATTTACAAAAGAAAACTTGGAGCGGATGGGAAGGTGGTGACCTCCAAAGCTAGACTGGTAACAAAAGTATATACTCAAAGGAAAGATATTGAATATGAGGAAACCTTTTCTCCAGTCGCAATATTCAAGTCCATTAGGATACTGCTAGTCATATCAGCATGGTATGACTATGAAATATGGCAGATGGACGTGAAAACAGCGTTCCTTAATGGAGATATTAAGGAAGAGATTTACATGTCTCAACCTGAAAAATTCACATCAGTAGGAAGTGAGCATAAAGTATGCAGACTTCAGAGATCCATTTATGGACTCAAACATGCATCAAGGAGCTGGAACCTCAGATTTGACAACACTATCAAAGAGTTTGATTTTGTCAAAAATTCTGAGGAACCTTGTGTATACAAGAAGGTTAGTGGGAGTGCAGTGACATTCCTAGTACTTTATATTAATGACATACTACTCATTGAGAATGATGTAGGGATGTTGCAATCAACTAAAGTATGGTTAGCTGTCACATTCTCCGTGAAGGACATGGGTGAAAGCATCATGTGTATTAGGAATACAGATCTATAGGGATAGATCAAAGAGGATGCTAGGGCTCAACCAATCCACATATATCGATACCATATTAAGGAGATTCTCTATGGAGGAGTCCAAGACATGATATCTCAAAATATCTCATGGTGTGAATCTATCCAAATTTATGTGCCCTAAGACTGATGAAGAGATAGAAATCATGAGCCACATTCCATATGCATCTACGATATGCTGTATTATGTACGGTATGATATCTACTCGACCTGATGTTGTATATGCACTGAGTGTCACAAGCAGATATCAGTCGAATTTCGGACCACTACATTGGAAAACAGTGAAGGACATTAATAAGTACTTGAAAAGAACTAAGAATTTGTTCTTGGTATACGGGAGTAGAGAACTAAAATTGGAAGGCTACACTGATTCTAGCTTCTAATAAGTTGTGGATGATTCGAAATCGACATCTGAATTTGTATTCAAGCTCAATGGTGGTTCTGTGTCTTGGAAGAGTTCCAAGAAAGACACCACAACGGATTCAAACCACTGAGGCCGAATACATAGCAGCATCGGCTGCTGCAAAGGAGGGTGTTTGGATTAGGAATTTCATCCAAGAGTTGGGTGTCATTCCTCAAACAGTTGATCCAGTCCCGGTCTACTGTGACAACACTGGTGCCGTTGCGCAAGCGAAGGAACCGAGGTCTCATTAGCGATCCAAATATATACTGAGGAAGTTCCATATAATCCGGGAGATTGTGGGAAGAGGAGACATTTTGGTAAAGAGAGTCGTCTCCACAAATAACGTAGCTGATCCACTGATGAAGCCCCTGCCAGGACCATTGTTTGAGAAGCATCGCGAAGCAATGAGTCTAAGATCTATGGGTAGTTGGCTATATGGCAAGTGAGAGATTGTTAGAGTAGGTGCCTAGCAAGCCAACTTGTGACTCTAATGTAAAACAATATTTATTTTAATAATATTTTAGGATTTTATTCGATTAGGGTATTATACTTTATCTGTATACCCATGCAAACTGCATAGACAAAGTTTTTGAATATACAAAAGGTATCATGAGGTCTGCGTCGCAACGTAAGATCATGAAACTCATTAAGAAAAGTACCGTATATTCTAAACAGGTTCTTAGTCGAATCAGCCGTCTAAAACAAAGATAAATGTCGCTCGAGCTCAAGACTAGCGTATGTGACGTAAACGCCATGTTTCATTTGCAAGGGCATGGAGATGTACATTCACACAGATGGGTGACCATATGATGATGTACTGAACAACCCTCTCTCGGACTGTCCAAGTGGTTCTCATTTATCGAGTGAAATAGTCCGCAATTATGGTTGTACATCATTAGTCCTTTGACCCGAGGCAATGTAGGGGGTATACGTACTAGCATGCACTTTGATCCGTTTATCGACTCAATCGAGGGTCATCAGTTGGCGAAGTTGGGTGTAGTTTCAAAATACGTAGGAGCAAATGAATTGTAGTCCGCGATTCACCGTTCGCTTACAGGTGAAGATATCCTATGTGATCTGATGAGTTAATAGTGCAAGGAGTCTCTGGCCAGAGCAAGAAGTGCGCTTTAGGGAAAGGTGTTTTCCTAGTTTCACATACCATGCCACTATTAGAACTCAAAGATAAATCACATTGTTATCGAATTCATATGCAACTCTCGACATACCAATGGTTGCAGATTCGATTGTGATATATGTGTTGAAGGGACCGTACTATACCCTAACCATGACTAAGGTTCTTGCAGGCACTATCAGTGATAACTAGGGGATCATGGGGGAATGCTACTAGACGCTCTTACCATGATCCGATGAGAGCAATCAGAAATGAGTTATGACATTCTTGATCAAGATGTTGATGAAAAGAATGGGGCTAGCTAGGGTAAGCCTGAACGAGAATAAATGTTATTTTGAATCACATGGAGATGTGAATCCACGGCTACTAAAACTGACAACTACCAAATATGGTAGCTGTCATATATGGTAATTTCATAATTTGGTAAATGAAAATTTTTATCTTCGAAATTTTCATCAAAATTATCGATTTTCATTATATGAACAAGATTTGTATTCGTGGTACATCGGCATTCGATCATCGATCGGGGTTATAATGAGTTCGAAATCATTTTTTTGTGAATTTGTAATTTACTAATTAAATGATTATGCTAGTAGTAGTGACTACTAACATGCACAAATTCTCATATATGTTCTAGATGAGTCTAGAATTAAATTAACAAAGGAGTTAATTTATAAATTAAATAATTGTTATTTAATTTAATTAATGTACATATATATTTTATATGGAGATATAAAATATGTGTATATGGTATTATTATATCATGTATTATTAAAAGTTAATAAATACATTATATATTAATTATATCAGAGTTTTAATATAATGAAATTATTAGAGTCTTTGTGGGAGAGGGACTCCTATTGGGATTAGGAGTCAACATCTATATATACAACACTCGCACTCATAATTGAATACCATTATTTTTTTTTTACACAAAAACCTCCTCCCTCCCATTGAAGCTCTGGGCCACCTCATAAATTTATAAGAAAATGGTACGGCCATGTTGAATTGAAGAATAAGATTCAAATAAATTCATTCAAGCTTTTTGGGATTAATGGCTTAATTAAGCTTCACATAATTATTGATTAACTTTCAATAATCTTCCATCAAGAAAACACATGGCCACTTGCAAAATATCAAGGAAAATTTTCGGTCACTTTTGTGTTCCTTCCCCTGCCATGCCGCCGCAGCTGCACCGCCTCCGGATTTTGGAAATTCGGATATTACAATTTCAACGCACAAATCGTTTGGATTTTCTAGTGCAAACCAAGCGAGGAAGACAGTCTTTGATCGTGGACCTAATTAGGCGATCAAAGGAGAAGAGTCGTTCGTAGAGATTTACAAAAAGAGCTATATCCGCCTAAGCATCGGAATAGTTTGGAGTCTAGTGTTTAGAACGCAAAGGTATAATTCTAAACGTCCTATGAATTTCTCTAAACACACGACGTCCAAGAACAAAAATTTTAAACTTCCGCTGTGTCTTGGGTGCGAGAACACGATGTCCAAACAATACTTGCATCAAGACACAATATTTTAAATACGAACGCATAAAAAACTGTCATCAAATTTTATACTTACTTAATTAGGCATTAACATAAAAAAACTACATATCTTAGTTACCCAAAAGCATAACCTTAGAACATAAACTATTCAAGCTTGTTTTTTAGCAACTCCTTTCATCAGATAATATAATTGATACCCCAATTAGATCTCGGGTCATGGATGAACTGGGATATTATATGGATAACCCAAATCAGGGTAGATCTGCAGGAAGAGTTCATCAGAAGCCGGTCAGGTGAATGACCGAGACATCTTCTCCCCGGGTTATCAAAAGCCCGGGCTCTCATCCAAATTTTCGAGAGACATTCTACCCAGATTACCTCGGAAAAAACACTGCGCTTGAGTGCATCAGTATGGGCTACCTTATATGAAACGTCTTGTCCCTTTTTATTGCTTTAAAAGTACTATAATTTTTTTTTTAACATTCAATTTTCGGCCATATACATTTTCCACATGAAAATAAAATATTTTACCCTTTTAAAATAAAATACCAACCATCTATCATTTTAAAAATCAAGTGCAATAGCCATAAAATGAAATCGTCAACTGTTGTACCAACCTAAAAAGCAATAGTTTGAAAAGAATAGCCCATACTAAACCTCTCAAAAATCTCTCAAAAGCATAAATAAATAGTCTAAAAATCTTTAGCTTAAATCATTAATCATAAACGTAAATGCGGAAAAATAGAAGCGCTGGTCCTCGGGTTGTGTGCGCCATTAGTCCAGTCAAATCATCCGTCAAGACCTCCCTCAACCTCACCTGCTTCCATCACACCTAGTGAGTTTAAAGACTCAACACACCATAATCTTAATAACGAATAATACGTAATACAGTCAACATATAACAGTGAAAAATACTTGTACTTAAAATATCATTTTCATGAAGATGCATAAACTTAAGCATAAACATTTTCATGACATGCATTTCATAAACCTTAACATTTTTCATTTTCCTCAACATGACATGACATAAAACATTTTTCATGATCATAAACATTTTTCCTTTTCCTTTTCTTTTTTCTTTGTTGAATTCAGATCGTTAATTGTGACTTTCCTGATCATGATCATAAATCGATGGATCCATCTACATGTAACCACAGTACTGGGCGGTGGGGGATACCGGCAACACTCTCACTGGTCAACTGGGCCCTGGTCTATCATTTTTCGAATAGAAATACGATCGTCGGGGCTCCCTCTAGGGCCTTTCCCCATAAATGGGCTCCCTCTGGGGCCTTTTTCCCTCACGATATCCCCATTCTTACCGTTACCACAAAACCGTTACCAAATTTTCGTAATGATGGAAACACGATCGTCGGGCTCCCACTGGGACCATAACCCTCACGACGTCGCCAACATTAACGAATTAGTCACAATCACTTCACTTCCTTCAACATTTACATTCTCATCACTTTATAAAAATCATGCATAACATAACATTTTGTTTTTGAAACCAAGCATGCAACATGTCTTCCTTAAATCATAAAAATCTCTTAGACATTTAAAAATCATAATTTAATCATGAACATTTAATAAACATTCAAAAATAGTCATAATATCATAAAATAGCATTTAGGGCACTGCCATGCCATTTACTAATTTTTGGTGTAAAAAGACCGTTTTACCCGTGGACTTGACAATTTACGTTTTTGACTTTTTTTCTTGATTTCTTGACTCTAAAATGTCTCAAATAATTATTTAAACTTCCATGAATTTTTTCTTATTTTTATTTGGCTTAAATCGATGATTTTTAATATATTATTTAAATATAACATATTAATGCATTTTAATCCCGAATTAAACAAACCTTAATATAAAATCCCAAATTAAAAATTTAGACTTATAATAATTATTTGAGCTTAAACCTAATTTTTCATAATTTTATAAAGCTTAAAACTAGGCGTTTCAATTAACATGTTAATTAGTGTTTCGTGCGGCGATTAAATCCCGAATAAATCCAAAACTCGTTATTTTGATCCCAAATTTCTAACATAACATTTTAAAGATTTATTCTACCCTTCCAAGGTCATGAGCCACCCCCGTGGACCCATTGATCAATTTTTTCCTTTTTAAATTTTTGTTTTCGACCCTTAATCGAATGCACCGAACCATCTCCTAATTTACTCGAGCCACGCCCCAGCCACCTTGAGCCAAAACCTAGCCAACCCATCTAGGGACCCTACTGACCAATCTCAGGCCAAATAACATGACCCTAACCCGCTCAAAAACTTGCTGAAAGTCGACCCAAAATCTTTATGTGTGTGTGCGTGAGACTCCATGTGCTTCTAGGACTCCTAGCCAACTTAGGACACCTCCAGCCGAGCCACCACCGAGCCCACCTGACCCTGACCATCCCTGGACCACGTCCAGCCCCTACCAAGCCTAGCCCAGCCACTAACTCACGCATGAACCACCCGAAGTGAACAGAAGCTACACATAAGGTTGCCACTCACGCTACAAGACTCCTAGCCACCCTAGGACTCCTCTAGCCTCTTAACCAGCGATCACCTCGGTCCCTCACCGACCCTGGACCATGCCCAGACCCAGCATAAGCCTAGCCCAGCCCCTGAACCCAAGCAACGAAACCCTTGAAACAAGAACAAGCTGCGCGCCTTCCTCCCATACGTTGCTGCTATCACCTTGCAGTGGAGGCTTCTACCCAGCCACCACCTAGCTCAGCCATTCCTACCCCTCTCTGGACCGTCCTTGGCCACCATCCAGACCACCTAGCCCAGCCCTCTCTAAAGCTTCCCTCTGCAAGCTCTCGGCCAAACAGGAACAAGCTACGGGAAGAGTCCTATCAACCTAGGACTCTCCTCCAGCCCTGCTGCCCGAGTTCTAGCCCTGCTAGGGCCCTTCCTAGGACCTAACCGTGTCTCATACGCACCCTACTCAATACCTGGACGAGCCCCAAATGACCATGCATGGCAACCAAGCCTCAAGACCGCTTACAAGCCAACACACCTACGGTTCTTGTTCTGAAATAAACCCACGGTTGTCCAGCTTGTTTCCCTTAAATTTTGTCCTGTTTTTAATACAATTTATTCATATAACAACCCATAAACCTTACCTAATCATGGCAGCCCATTCACACATGCTTAACATAATTTTGGATCAAAATTCATGAATTTATTACATGTATGTGTAATATTACAAAAATAATCATAAGAAATTCATGCTTTTCATGCACACGATATTTAAAACGATAATACGATGTGATAGATGAGAAAAAGAGATGTATGGCGTGCCTTTGCGTATTTAACGCACGATTATTACAGTTGACAAATCGAAGAACGGCGGAGAGAAGACGATAGCTTGAAACCCTTTGCAACTTTTGAACTTTTCTTCAAATTATTTTGTGTGTGTGTATCGTGTATAAGGGGGGATGGGGAGAGTTTGAGTTGTTTAAAAGTGTGTGGCCGTGTGTAGTGTGGGTGGGGAAAGGGTTTTAACCTTTTTAAATACTAATTAAACTATTAACTAGGCTTAGGCCTATTAAGCCACTAAATTAAGCCCACTAGTCTTAATTAGAATTTAATAAAATATTATTAAGGTTTTTGTTTAAATAAATTTGTGAATTTATTAGTTGGGTTGCCAAAAAGCTCGCATTTTTATTGAAAAGCTCACACCGATAAAATTACGTCCCGGCGTATAAAATCACCTCGAAACTCCTTATTTTCAAAAATAATAAAAAGCATCACCCTTTATTTTAAAAAATCAAAAACAATCATTTAATAAAAATATTTTCTATTTTTCAGTCCTCGGTCTCTGTTACTCGATCGCAACTCGAATAACCTTTAAAAATACATTTTAATGCAACAATGTAGAAAAAATATATTTTAAACATGTAAATATGCACAACATAATTAATTTATGCAATTAAAATATTTAATCAAAATACAAGAGAATTTAATAATTGCATGCTTGTGGTTCGCGTGGACCTTTAAATTTTCGGGGCGTTACATTATACTTGACAATCATTATTGTCGGAACTACAGGGGTTTGGAGTGTCAGAGAAGTTATCAGAGGTAGGGTATGGGATGCCACCTTACCCTAATTAGCAATTGGACACTGGAAATAAGGTAATCATGAGATTTCCTCCTATAAATAGCATGTATGTATTTCATTTGAAGGATTATGATTCTGGTTCTTTGAACATCCATGTATATTCATCACATATACAGTTTTTCTTCTTCATCTTTTACCTGTTGACTTAAGCATCAGAGTGGCCACGTCGGACACCCCTCTGGCGCCCATTTACGAGTTCATTTCCTTGTTTGCAGGTTAAATTTGAAGCCATATTACAGAGATATATCTTCTCCACAAGATATATCCCCTTGCTCATTTTTCTCTTAACAAAACTCTTATCAAATCCGGTGGATTTCCCCGACTCAGCTCACCCAATTCGCCCGGATCACATCATTGGCATCGTCTATGGGAAATTGAGCTCAAGACATAGATATGGCTCCTACAAGAAGGACAAATCAAGAAAATTCCCGGGTTCTTGGGTATTGCAGTTATCTCTGAACAAGGTTGTCCTTTGCCTACAGGACCTCCACCTGTTTTTACTTTTTCTCCGGAGGATTTGGCTCGCATTATATCCGATGCAGTAGAAAAATTCCGTAGCAAGAAGGGCCCCTTCTTATCATGCTACACAGCCTGAAGGGGAGCAGGAGCGAGAGCAGGAGGTGAGGGTGGAGGAAGTGAGGATGGAGGAGAGGGAGTCTAGTGCCAGTTCTATGTCTTCTACTGTGTCCGAGGAGTTGGAAGAATTGAGGGAGAAGATGAGGACTCTAGAGGGACAAATGGAAAGTCAGAATCATGCTCGGATAATCACTAAAGGATACCCTTTTGTGGATGCCATTGTCCGGGAACCTCTGCCTGGACTTTTCAAATCTGCCAAAATCAAAGACTATGATGGCAGTACTGACCTTGAGGAAAATCTGGCCCGGTTTGAAAACATGGCCATGCTGCACTGTTATGATGACAATATTATGTGCAAAATGTTCCTAACCACTTTGGTTGACTCAGCCCAGGGATGGTTTGAGGGACTGGCCCCTCAGAGTATACAATCTTTCGAAGACTTCAAAAAGGTATTCTTGCATCACTTAAGTAGCAGCAAGAAATACAAGAAAACTACCTTCAATCTTTTTGAAGTGAAGCAAATCCCAGAAGAAATTTTGACGGCTTATATCCGGAGGTTTAATCGAGTTGCTCTGGATGTCCCCTCTTGTGCTCCCGAGACAAAACTTGATGCATTTACTCACGGCCTACGGGAAGGGGAGCTTTTTCGATTGATAACCAAGAAAGCACCCGAGAATTTCGAAGATCTATCGGCCCGGGCGGAAAAGCACATCAATATGGAGGAGCCGCAGAAGCAGAAGATGGAGGCTTCGAGGAGAGAGAAGGGTGACTGGGTGTCTAAACCCGAGGACAGATGACAGAGAAAGGGTCACCCCGAGCATTTTTCTCATCATGTGCCCCTGAAAATTGCTCGGGATCGGGAAGTCCAAGAGTGTAGCAGGGACACGCCCCTCCTTTTCAACAATTTACTAGGCCCGAGAAGAAGGGATACTGTACCCTTCATAAAGTGGGCTTTCATAACACATAGGACTGTCGGACGCTGAAAAGAGATTATGTCCCGACTGCTGTCTCGGGATATAATCCACCCATTAAAAGGCCAAGATCGCCACCTGGACAACTCGGCAATCATGAAACGTCCTGTCCTCTTCATTGCTTTAAAAGTACTAGAAATTTTTTTTTAACACTCAATTTTCGGCCATGTACCTTTCTCACATGAAAATATACCCTTTAAAATTAAACATTAACCAACTAGCATTTTAAAAACCAAGTGCAATAGTGATAAAATGAAATCGTAGCATATTTTACCAAACCTAAAAAGCAATAATTTGAAAAGAATAGCTCATACTAAACCTCTCAAAAATCTCTCAAATGCATAAATAAATAATATTAAAAATCTTTAATCATAAAGCATGAGTCAAAAGTCATAATGCGGAAAAAGTAGAAGCGCTGGTCCTCGGGTTGTGTGCGCCTTCAGTCCAGTCAAATCACCCGTCAAGTCCTCCCTCAAACTCATCTGCATCCATCACACCTAGTGAGTCTAAAGACTCAACACACCATAATCATTATAACGAGTAATACGTAATACAGTCAACTTATAACGGTGAAAAATACTTGTACTTAAAATATCGTTTTCATGAAGATGCATAAACATAAACATTTTCGTAAACATTTTCATGATGCATAAAACTTTAAACATAACCATTTTCATGACATGCAAACATGAATTTCCTTTTCCTTAACATGACATGACATAAAACCTTAAACATAATCATGAACATTTCCCTTTTTTTTTTCCTTTGTTGAATTAAGATCGTTAATTGTGACTTTCCTCAACATGACATGAAAATCGATGGATCCATCTACATATAACCACAGTACTGGGTGGCGGGGACATCAGCGACACTCTCACCGGTCAACTGAGCATTGGCCTATCATGATCGAATAGAAATACAATCGTCGGGGCTCTCTCTAGGGCCTTCTCCCATAAATGGGCTCCCTCTGGGGCCTTCTCCCCTCACGACATTTCCATTCTTACCTCAAACCTCATATCCTCATAACTTCATATTCGCAATAATGGAAACACGATCGTCGGGCTCCCACTGGGACCATCACCCTCACGACATCGCCATCATTAACGAATTAGTCACAACCACTTCACTTCCTTCAACATTTTTCATTCACATCACTTTAGAAAAATCGTGAATAATATTTGCATTTTTTCATTTTGAAACCAAGCATGCAACATGTATTATAAATGTCTTTCATAAATCTTAAAAATCAAATAGACATTTTAAAAATCATAATTTAATCATGGATACATCATAAGCAGTTAAAAAATATCATAATATCATAAAAACAGCATTTAGGGCACTGCCATGACGTTTACTAATTTTTAGGTGTAAAAAGACCGTTTTACCCTTGGGCTCGACATTTTACGTTTTCGACTTTTTCCTTGATTTCATGACTCTAATATGTCCCAAATAATTATTTAAATCTAAATTAATTTTTCCATAATTTTATTTGGCATAAAACTTAGACTTTTTCATTTATCTTTAATTAATTGTTTTGACGGTGTTTTAATCTCGAAGAATCCCAAACTTCAATATAAAATTCCTAAATTACAAACTTAGACTTTTAATAATTATTTAAGCTTAAACATAATTTTTCATAATTTTATAAAGCCTAAAACTAGGCGTTTCAAATAACTCGTTAATTAGCGTTTCGTGCGGCGATTAAATTCCCGATAAACCCAAAACTCATTATTTTGATCCCAAATTTTAAACATAACATTTTTAAGATTTATTCTACCCTTCCAAGTCATGAGCCACCCCGTGGACCCATAATTTCGTTTTTTGTTATTAAAATCTCGTTTTTGACACATTATCGAACCACCCGAGCCATCTCCCAATTTATTCGAGCCACGCCCGAGCCACCTTGAGCCAAAACCTATCCAATTCATCTAGGGACCCTACTGTGCAAGCCCAGCCCGAAAACATGACCTAACCCGCTCAGAAAGCCTACTGAACTTGACCCAATTCCGCACTCCCCTTGAACTCACGCTAGAAGACTCCTAGTCCTCCTAGGTCACCTCCAGCCGAGCCACCCCCGAGCCCAGCCGACCCTGACTACCCCTGGACCACGCCCAGACCAAGCCCAGACCAGCCTAGACCCCTGGACCAGCGCACAAGCCAGCTGAAGGAGGAAACAGCCTGTGCGTAGCTCTATGATGCAACCCTCACGGTTTCCTTGTAAACCCCTACCTGGCTCTCGAATGTTGTATTGGTTCCAAAGGCTGCCGGGAAGTAGAGGAGGTGTGTGGATTTTAGATATATGAATAAAGCTTGCCCCAAAGACCATTATCCTTTGCCCAGGATCGGTTAGTTGGTGGATTCCAATTTTGGATATGAACTGCTCATTTTCATGGATGCTTACCAGGGATACCATCAAATCCCCCTGGCCAAGAGTGATCAAGACAAAGCCAGCTTCATTACCTCAAGAGACACCTTTTGCTATGTTGTCATGCCTTTTGGCTAAAGAATTCCTTGGCTACATACCAGCGTCTGATGAACAGAGTATTTGAGAAACAGTTTGGGAGAAACATTGAATTTTATGTGGATGATATACTTGGTAAGTCGTGGGAGGCTACTTGTTTTATTGTTGATCTGGAAGAAATATTTGCCACTCTCAGGCGTTATGGGATTAAGCTCAATCCTGCCAAATGCATCTTTGGGGTAAAGAGTGGTAAATTTCTGGGCTTATTAGTTACTAATCGAGGGATTGAGGTTAAATCCGAGAAAGTAAAGTCCGTTTTAGACATGTCATCCCCTCGGTCCATCCGAGAGGTTTTAAAAGCTAACCGGGAGAATTGATGCTCTATCCCGATTCATCACTCGGTCTGCACATAGGAGCTATCATTTCTTTCAGATCCTCAGGAAGGCACAAAAGTTTGGTTGGATGATAAATGTGAACAGACATTCAGAGATCTAAAGAGCCATTTGGCCGAACTTCCTATCCTGGTGAAGCCCGAGTCTGGGGAAAAGTTGTTTGTTTACTTATCTACCACAGAATATGCTGTCAGCTCAGTGCTTATACGGAAATAAGGTTATGATCAGAAGCATGTATATTATGTCAACCACGCTCTCAGAGGAGCCGAGCTCATATAAAATGAAGTAGAGAAGATAGCCCTATCCATGACCCGACTGCTCGAAAATACGACCTTATTTTCTATCTCATCCGATTACTATGCTCACCAACAGTCCTCTCGGGAGAATCATGACTCACTCTGAGGTTTCCGGGAGGATGGTAAAATGGAAAATTGAGTTGGGAGAATATGACATCGAGTATAGGCTCCAAGCTGCCATCAAAGCGCAGGTCCTGACAGATTTCTTATTTGAGATAGTTCAGCCTAATGAGGAGGAAGTATGGAGAGTATTTTTGTATGGGGCGTCTAATCTCTCTGGATGCGGAGTGGGAGTAGTGGTAATATCCCCCAGGAGAAAAGATTAAATTGGCCTTGAGAATTGACTCCCGGGTGACCAATAATGAAGCGAAATATGAAGCTGTTCTGGCTGGTATGCATGCTACAAGGGAAGCAAGAGCTTCCCATATCATTCTTTATTATGATTCACAACTAGTAACTCTGCAGATAAAGGGAGCATATGAAGCTAAGGATGAAAAGATGCTCAAAAATTTGGGGCTTATTTTGGCTCAAGCAAAATCTTCTTGGATTGGAGCATTGAACAGATCCCTCGAGAGTAGAACAGTGAAGCAGATACCTTAGCCAAAATAGCTGCCTCTCTAACAAAAGTTAGAACCCGAGAGATACTATTTTTCACCCGGTTCGTTCTTTCTACTATGGAAGAGCCGCTACCCGTGCAAAAAAACTCATGGATGACACCTCTCATCGAGTTCATGACTCAGGGCCAACTGCCTGATGATCGAGCCCGGGCTCAGAAAGTCAGAAACATGCTTCCAAGTTTGTTCTCTTAAATAATATTTTGTACAGGAGATCATACCAGGGACCTCTGTTAAAGTTTCTGGATGTGGAAGAAGTAGAGTATGTCCTCTGAGAGATACACGATGGATGTTGTGGGGAACATCTGGGAGGAAATTCGTTAGCCCAGAAATCCATGTTGGCTGGGTTCTGGTGGCCCACTTTAAATGAGGATTCTTCTCGAATGGTCCGAATATGTGAAGGATGTCAGCACCACTCTAGTTTTCAGCACATCCCGGCCACTCCAATGAAGCCTATCTGGGCAAATTGTCCCTTTGATCAGTGGGGGATGGATATTGTCGTCCCTTTCCAATTGTCCGGGCTCAAAGAAATTTCTTTTGGTGGCCGTCGACTATTTTTAAAAACGGGTAGAAGCCGAGCCCCTGGCAAGGATTACTGAGAATGAAGTTTTGAAGTTTCTGTGGAAGAACATTGTATGCCGGTTTGGAGTTCTCAGGGGACTAATTTCAGATAATGGAAGCCAGTTTCAGGGAAAAGAGATCACGTCCTGGTGCCAAGAAATGAAGATCACTTAGTCTTTCACTTCTGTTGCTTACCCTCAATCAAATGGTCAAACAGAGGTTGTAAACATAATTATCGTGCAAGCTTTGAAAACTAAGCTACATGGAAAAGGAAAATACTGGGTGGAAGAGTTACCGAGTGTTCTCTGGGCATACAGGACTACACCCCGAGCACCTACTCAAGAAACTCCATCCAATTTGGTGTATGGTTCTGAAGCAGTTCTTCTGGTTGAGATTGGGAAATCTTCTACCTGGGTAGAATCTTACCCGAATGACAATGATAAGAGCCAGGAAATGGAGTTGGATATAGTGGAGGAGAAGAGAGAGCGGGCTATGATTCGAACGGAAGCTTACCGAGGTCGGGTTATGAAATCATATAGCAAGAGAGTCTGAATCTGAGACTTTCAAGTAGGTGATCTGGTATGAAAAAATTCAATCCAGCTAGGGATGTTGTTAAATTGGATGCTCGGTGGGAAAGACATTTTAAGATAATCCGGAGAGTTAGCTCGAGAGCTTTTTATCTGAAGGACACTCAAGGACGCTCTCTCAAGCGACCCTGGAATGTATTTTATTTTAAAAAGTACTACACTTAAGATGTAATTATTATTTGAATATATAATGAAGTCCTTTTCCTCTCAGAAAGTGCATTAAATATTTTATCTGAACCTGGGGGGGGGTACAAAGCCCCGGTTAATCAACAAGTCCCGCGACAAGCTCCCCAGCCTAGGGCTCCGTATCCTGGTTATTTAATAAGCCCAGGGATCCGTACCCTGACTCGCGGCTCCGCACCTCGACCATTCCAAGTCCCGGGACCAGCTCCCTGGCCCAGGGCTCTATACCCTAATTATTTAATAAGCCCAGGGCTCCGCACCCTGGCTCGAGGCTCCGCACCTCCACCATTCCAAGTCCCGGGACCAGCTCCCCGGCCCAAGGCTCCGTACCTTGGTTATTTAATAAGCCCAGGGCTCCGTAACCTAGCTCGGGGCTCCGAACCTCGACAATTCCAAGTCCCGGGATACACTCCCCAGCCCGGGGTTCCGTACCATAGTTATTTATCATGTCCTCAAGCATTTACTAAGTACAGGGATTACTACACGGCTCAGGGCTCAACATCCCGACTACTTATTGAAATTACCGGCTATTTTACAACACTTAGAAATATCATATATTCGACATTCACAAGTACTTTATGAGATAGTGGAATCTAATTATTTCTAAGGACAAGTATGTATGACACGTATTACCAATTTATTGAAACAAACAAATTGAAAGAAAAGAGGGTATTTCATTAATAAAAGCCCGAAGGCAAGGATTACAAGAAAAGTGGAAAAAAGAGTTAGATTACTACTTTAAATCTATGGAACTGGACCCTGGCTGCTCTTCCTCTGCAGGGTCCTCTTTCTCCTCTTCAGAATCCTTGGGAAGGAATGCTATGGCTCGTTCGAAGCTGGGAAAATCTTCCCTATCCTCTAGAATGAGCACGACTTATTCAAATTGCTATCGAAATTTATCGAAACCAGTTTTGAAGAGAGGATAGGAATATTCCTTATCCTCTGGAATGAGCACGACTTATTCAAATTGCTATCGAAATTTATCGAAACCAGTCTTGAAGAGAGGATAGGCCCGATCTTCAACAGCCTTCTTAAAATCTGGGGACTGAAGGAGAGAGGTTTGCCACTTATCCTGATCGTGCTTAGCAGCAGCCAGGGCATCCTCAGTGGCTGTTGCCTGGGACATCTGTCTATCTACCTCGTTAGTCAAAGATTCGGTCCTTGATTCTAAGAACGAGATAGTCCCCTTTAGGGTCTCCTCCCGGACAGAGCCCTCATTGACATCATCTCTGGCCTTCGCCAGATTTTCCTGAGCCGCTGAGAGTTGCTGATTGGTCTTATCCAAAGCAACATGGAGGCCGGCCATCTCTTCCTCATGGGTTGATCGGGCCCGACACAATTCCCCTTCCAATTGTTCATGAAGATCTTGGGATGTCCGGGCTCAATTATTCGCGATGGTGGAATCCGCAGCTACCTCTTCAAAGGCTGGTACCAGCATTTGAACATCCTATACAAAGAAAAAAAGTTAAAAAAAAAAGAGAGAAGAAGAAGAGGAGAAGATTAAAAAAAATTATGGATAGGAGCCGGTTTGAGCCTTCAAAAAATTGGTGGTGGGACAGGAGTTCTTTAGATATGCTTCCTCAGCAGGAAGAAGCATCTGCTTGAGGCCCTGGATCCCCGTCGAAGTAGGTCCCTCCAGGAAGAGATTCGCCCGGGTAGGAAGCTGCGGTTGAAGGGTCTCATTGGTTGATTGATTTTGAGGAGGAGGGGTGAATGGAGTTGTTTGGGAGGTGCCCTGGCCCCCTACTTTGTTGCTTTCGGACAAAATCAGTTCCGCGCTTATTACAATATTTCTCTTCCTCTGCACGAGAAGAACGTGATCTTTAGATTCTTTCTGGGAGGCTCTCCTGAGTCGCCTCCATGTCTTTTTGAGCCTCTACTCGGACAGAATCATTTAGTTGGGCTGCCTCCTCCTCGGCCTTTTTCTTTTTCTCGGCAGCTGCCCTTTGAGTTTCCAGCTTCTTCTACTTGGCCGACTTCTCAGTCGCTCATTTCCTTGCAAATGCCTCTTGCATCTCTGTATTATATGCGCACGGAGAAGAAAATTTGTCAATATGATTACAGAATAATAAAGAACAAAAACAGAAAAGGAAAAAGGACGGAGTAGGAAAGTTACCAGGGTGAGCGCCCAAGCCAGCTACTTCATCAATTACCTGGTGTGTAAGATCTCCAGCCTAGGAACTCAACCCATAGGTGACTAAGTTTTTCTCAGAAATGAGGGTGGAAGAAGACAATTTTTGACCCTCTACCAACTCCTGGCTTCGGGTGTATGGTTCCTTGAATTTATATGATCGGGAAAGAGTGGGTTGTGTAGGGAGAGAAGGGAGAAAGCCGGTCAAACAAGAAAGGGGAGCCGAGAGTTGAATATAAAAAAAATATCCCTTACATCCCTTCTGGGAAGAAGGGATGTCATCAAGGAATCTGGATTTAAGTCGGGCAGATAAGGAGAAGGTATTATCTTGCAAACGACAAACGAAGAAATAGTGAAGAATGAGAGGGGTGACAAGAAGGTCATGCATTTTGAAAAGGATATATTTGAGGCCATAATCTGGAAGGAATTGAGATGAATTTGATTAATTGGAACACCATAGAACTTGGCCTCAATGTAGAAAGAAGGAATGGGGAAGCGGAGACCATTCCTAACCTGGTCTCAGAAGAAAGCGGTGAAACCAGGAGGAGGGTTGTCAGCCCTGTCAGAAGGACCGAGAATTAAGATTGGGAAAGAAGCAGGAATAGAGCCAAGAGTTCTGAGCTCCTCATCAGCTCCCGAGCACAAAGTACTGCTCATTGAGGCGAACCTGGGTGCTCCCAGGGTCTCAGCTGGAGGAGGGGAAAAAGCCCAATCTTTTCCCTTTCCCTTGCCCTTTTTTAGAGCTCATGAAGGACCAGTAGAAAAGGGTTTTGATTTTTTGCTATGGGGTTTTGAAGAGGATTGAGTAAAAAAGCGTTGTGGGGGAGGAGAAGAAGGGGAATTGGAGCGCATCACGGTGGACTTGTAGCTAGACGAGCCTCGCGCATTCGCTCCAGAAGTAGAAGAAGTAGAGTTCGACATTTGTAAAAAGAAATGAAGAGGAACTTACGAAGCTGGTGGGGTGAAGATTTGTCGATCGGAAGTAACCGGATTGAAGGAGCGCCACACGTCGGAGAAGGCGAGTGGAACTTGGAGAAATTTCGAATTTGTAAAAGTGGTAAATGAGAGGGATTCATCGTCTTATATAAGTGAGGGGAAAATAATCTCAACCGTTAATCTAAAGGTGAATCGGAAAGATACGATGCATCTTGGAAATTGCATGGGCAGATGAAAGGACGTGCACATAAATCGAGGCGTGTCAGACTGATCGCATGCTCGGAATATGAATCTGAAGACGTCATCATGACATCAGCCCTACTACCCGAGAATGCTAAACGACAAAATATTCTTAAGTCTGGAAGACACAAGGCCTCAGCATCTTATATTTAAGCCCGGGAGACACGATGCCCCGGCACTCTATTCCTAAGCCCGGGAGACACGAAGCCCCGACACTCTATTCCTAAGCCCGGGAGACATGAGGCCCCGGCACCTCATCCCATCTCTGGGAGACATGAAGCCCCCGATGCTACAAGTTGATCATTTTTCTGATGGATTCCAAACATAAATTATCGGGACAGCGAGTGTGACTCTAGCCCGACTATTTTAGGAAGTTATCAAATGTAGGGCAGGGGCAGCCACCTTACCCTAATTAGCAAGTAGGCACTGAAAACAAGGTAATCATGGGATTTTCCTCTATAAATAGCATGTAAGTATTTCATTTGAATGATTCTGATTCTGGTTCTTTGAACATTCATATATATTCATCACATATACAGTTTTTCTTCTTAATCCTTCACATGTTGACTTAACCATCGGAGTGGCCACGTCGGACACCTCTCCGGTGTCCATTCATGAGTTCATTTCCTTGTTTGCTTGTTACAGTTGAAGTCGTATTACATAGATATATCTTCTCCACAGATATATCGCATTGCTCATTTTTCCTTTAACAAAATTTTTATCAGATCCGATGGATTGCCTCGACTCATCACACTCAATTTTCCCGGATCGCATCAATACTCTTACCAACAAAGGCTCGATAAGTGTCCATATTCATTGTCCTTTCATATGTCCACATTTTATCTGTGTCATATATAGGCTAAACATTCTACCCACAAGCATGCATAACTGACACAATCATGTTATTCACCTTGATGACCAAAACTCTCTCTCAACACATCATTGTTCGGTATGTAGACATTTGAAAGGTGATGGATGCAACCAACCAAAACTTGTTCATGCAAAAAATAGTAATGGTTTAAAATTCATCGTACAAATCACATAAACATGCTACAGTGAAAACCACATAAACTATAGTTGTCTCCAAGCTGAAGGAATCAGGTTTGTAATTCAAAAGTTTTATTTCGGTTGTTTTAAAAAATAGGATAAACCCAAGAAACCTATTATTAAGTGGGAAATTGATGTATCTACATTTTTTACATAAATCTTCATTAAATTTCTACAGACTAAGCAAAAAGGGTGGCGTAGTCATTGTTCTTAACGCTCCATTTTTTCCCAAGTTTCATTAAGTGCTCAAGCACTTCTCTCTAAAAATGATTAAAATAAATATAAAATACTAAACTACCATTATATTAAAACATAAAGAAATAAATGATTTCACTTTGAATTGCTCCTAACCTTCACCGATTTGTCCATGCAAAATATTTCAAAGCCTTTATCCGCGTTATATTTTTCTATGGATCGCATACGAACATTGATTATTTCATGACTAAAAACCTTTCCAAAGAAAAAACAACATAACACCGGTCGTGTAAACCATATATAATGTCATTTTTACAAATCACAATACTACAAGAAAATAAGAATTGTTTGAGATTACAAGAATAGACGCAAAAAAGTGTTGCGAAAAAACAACAATATTTTAGATAGATAGTCGTACTCTAATTCATCCCTAGAAAGAAAGTATGCCAGCAATTTTCTTTCTTTATTAGATGCTTCTTCATGTCCAAAAAAACTCTTAACTATCTTTATATTCATCTTTCGAAGTTGAAACGTCTCTAACTCGTTTTTCTTTAAAATATATTAGAATTTTTTTAAAAAATTAATGCTTCGGCCGAACCATATATATATATATATATATAATTACATGCACACTCACACACACACACATACTTTTTATACCATTAAAATAACTCACCGTCTATTTTACTCAAAACTCCAAAAGTGCAGTGGGAAAGCATAAAATCGTAAACTTCAACTAAACATAAAACTAGCATTTTTCAAAACCATCTGAACGTCATAAATCCTCTCAAAAACCACTCAAACGCATAAACGGCATGAAAATCTTTAAAGTACTGTAAAAACATAAATTTGCGGAAAAACTAGCAAAGGTTATCGGGTTAGTGCTCCATCAGTCCAGCCAGTTCAATCATCCAACTCTCATGTCTCAACATAAATATCCTCACCTGCATCATTCACATCTAGGGAGTCCATTGACTCGGCGAACTTTAACCATAGTAACAAGTATTACGTATACATCCAAATGCAACCGTGAAAATACTTTTAATAAAATAGCTTTCTCATAAACATGCATAAACTTAAACATTTTCTTTCATCATATATTTTTCCTTCATCATATACATATACATTTCCTTTGGGGTGAAATCCGTTCATTAATTATGAACATTCTTTCATCCTTCGATCGATTGATCAATCTCAGTTATAACCATGGTATAAGGGGGCGAGACAACAATAACTACTTTTCTATTATGTGCCTTGGCCTATAGTTGGTGGGGACACCAACAACCACTTTTTCGTTACTGGGCCTTGGCCTATGTAAATTTGGTATTGGGTTCCCACGGGGCTTTGTCCGGTAAACAGGTTCTACTGGGCTTTGTCTCACACGAATCCCCATTTTCTTACCGTCAAAATTAAATCACTTCATTTAAAACATTTTCATCGTTTCCATCATTTTATAAAAAAAACATGCATAGATATCATTTTTCTTTTAAACCAAACATGCAACACATCTTTTAGCATTTATCATTTTCCATCATAGAATCCCATAACCTTTAAAAATAAATATTTTAACATTTATTACAACATTCAGGACACTTCTAGGTGAAACGACAAATTTAATATTTATTCATATTTAGAACGTGTTGAGTCATTAAAATAACATAAAATTTTCATAAATCAAGATCATTTAACAATTTAAACCTTAAGTGCATAAAATCCCTAAAATCGTCAATTACCAAAATTCAACTTCTACCTTTAACATGATCAAAATTAAATTCAAAATAAGCATAAAATCTTAATAAAATCCTTAACAAAATCTTTTAAACTTTTTCTATCCATCTAGTGTGGAAATAAATGTTCATCGGGAGCGTACCGTCGTACTCGATCCACTCAAGTGTTAGCGCCTCCCTCAATATAATAATCACCTGCAACATTCAAACCTAGTGAGTCTAATGACTCAACACGTTCTAAACATGAATATCAAATAATATATATACAAGCACATGCATTAAAATCGTACTCTTATCTAAAATAACTTTTAAGCATAAATAAATCATATATCGTAAAATAATAAATCGTAAAGCTTTACATCCTTTATCAATTTGGGTGAAGTTTGCTCATTGAAAGTGACTAGTCTTTTATCCTCTGGTCGACTGATCAGTCCTAGCTCCCATTGCCCAAGGGGACGGGAACTAGGCGCCGCCATGGAAATACGATCGTTGGGCTCCCTCTGGGGCCTTTTCTCTCACGACATTCCCATAAAATTTTAAGTTCACCGTTCCTTCTTAAAACGGATCCCCCATATATCCTCTATCCTTTTATCACCGTCAATTCACATCCCTCAAAATATTTTTTCATTTTTTTCTTTTTAAAGCATAAAATATCATGACTTTCCAAAAATATCATTTTTAACAGTAAAAATTGCACAGCTTTACCATAAATCGTAAAATATCATATTTTCATCAAAATCATCATTTTATATCGTTTATCTTGTGTTATGATCCTTCGGACTCTACCAACCCTTTTTGTACTACCCAAGTGTAAAATGACCGTTTTGCTCTTGGACTCTAAAATTCTCGATTTTAATTTTTTCTTATTTTCATTGACTCTAGATCATCCCAAATAAATAATCAATCTTAAATTTAATTTTTGATATTTTTATTTAGCTTGAATTAGAGCTTTTTGATTTAATTTGTTTATTAAGAATTTGTAAAGCATTTTAATTCCGAATAAATTAAAATTTTAATATTTTCTTCCCAAATTTTCAACATACACTTTTATTACCTAAACAACCCTCGTGAACCATGAACCTACCCCTGTGGACCATGGATCGACCCTTTTTCTTATTCCTAGCCATAATTTGAACCCAAGCTATTCCCTTCGAACCATCATGCGTTTTTCTTGGACCATGGCCGAGACACCTCGAGCCATTCCTTGACTAGACCTCCCAGGGACCCTACTGACAACGCCTAGCCCATCTAGCCCACCCCTAGCCCAAGCCACAACCTCCTGCACATGAGAACAAGAGCCGCGGCGGTCCTAGGAGTTTCGCGAGACAAGGACTCTTCGACTCGAGCCACCACCGAGCCCAGACCCTCCTGACCCTCACTGGACCCTCACTGACCTGGCCTAACTCAGCGTACCAGCCCCTAGCCACAAGGCCAGCCGCAATCGCACCCTAGCCCCTTATTTCTCCAAAGTTCCGGCTTCCCTCTTACTCAAGCCACCATGGCCCATGGCTGTACCTGGCCCTGACCCGACCCCTAGACATCCTCCTTAGACTCTGTTGGACCAAACCTGTAACGTCCGAAAAATCAACCTACGTAAACCACATGCATGAAAAATTATTTTAATTGCTTAATTGTTTTTAAATACTTGCATGATATTTATTATATGATTAAATGCATTATTGCATAATTAAATTATAAAAAGATATGATTTCATGAAATTAAGGATTTTACCCGAATATTCGATAATAGGTAGGGGAAAGGAGACCAGGGACGACCAAGACAAGAATCTGTATTTTTATTTAATTAATGGCAAGACTTCCTAATATGATTTAAAAATTATTTAATTTTCTTAAAAATATTGGAGTTCGAATTATTTTTAAGAGTTGAGCTCTATTTTTTCCCGGGAAGCCGATTTTGGACAAACAGTGGGTTTTAAAAGATCAAAAATATTATTTTATGGAAACTTATTTTATAAACTTTTATTATTTAATTAATTAAATTTTATTGGGCTCAATTTAATTATTTAAGTAGGCCCAATTACCTTAAGCTTGCAAGCCCAAAACCAAAGCCTATTAACATGTTAATTTATTTATACATAAGTTACCTAGGTTTTAAAAACACCACAACTCACCCTTGAATCAGCCGAAATACACCTCACACACAACATCATATTTTCGAAAAATATGAGGATAAAAAGCTTGTGTTCTTCGTCGCCCGTTCGTCCTTCCTCGCCGACGATTGAAAATTCGAGCGTTATAAACGCAAAGGCACGTTTCTAAACTCTTTTAAAACATCATACAAATCATATTATGCATTATTTATTTGTTTTTGAATAAAAAAAATAGGTATTCAATAATTTTTACGGTAGAACATTTATACAACGTTTTTACGTTTTTTTGAAAAAAGTTTTGAATCCGATGGATATGCTGCCAGTAGATGATTAAATATGAATAAATTATACTCAAAACATGACAATTGTTTAAGGAAAACCAAGCTGGAAAGCCATGGGACAAAAGGGAAGAAGGGCCGTGAGTTTGTTGGCTTGTCCAAGGTTCAAGTGGCTCGTTTGTTTTTCATGGGTTGATGGGGCTCGTCTAGGTCTCGTCCAGGGGAGTGGTGGTCTCAGTGTGAGGGCTGGGTTGGGTCCTAGGGTGGCTAGGGCTCACGCTAGGTGGGCTGGAAGAGTCCTAGCGTGAGGGGATTCTTCACATGCAGGTCCAAGGGGGTGGCCGAGAGTTCCAGGGTCTGTGGCTCGGTTAGGGGCTGGCTAGGTGGTCCATCAGGGTCCTAGGGAGATGGGTAAGGTCTAGGCTAGGGTCTGGTGCTGCTGGGTCGCTGCTGGCTCGAGGAAGAAGAGGGAACCGTGAGAGAGCAATTGTGCGCTGGTAGTTTTCCTGATTTAGAGCTTCGTGCTTGGGCTCCAGGGTCTGGGTTGGTCTAGGCTTGGTCTGGACGTGGTCTAGGGATGGTCAGGGTCAGGTGGGCTCGGTGGTGGCTCAACTGGAAGTATCCTTGAAACATACCGTACTTTTACTACTTCAAAATTTGCGGAAAAATTAAAAATTTTCTTAAACATAAAATTCATACAGTCGTTACTTATCATTCAACATAATAATATTTAAAATCAACCTCTCATACTCAAATTTTCCAACAAAGTACTTATTCCAAATTATCTCACAACCAACATAAAAACATAATATTTTAAAGTTTTCATAAAACATAAACATAGTGGTCCTCGGGTTTAGCCTTCCGCTCAGTCCAAGCCTGTCCCTTGGTCGCCACCTCCTGTCTCCTCATCAACATACTCACCTGCATCGATCAAGTCTAGTGAGTCTAAAGACTCAACACGTATAAACTGGAATAACGAGTACTACATAATAAAATCGCATGCAACTTAAAAATAGAACATACATAACTTCAAACTTGAACTTGCATAATAAACTTGAAACTTGCATAATAAATTTAAAACTTTCATAATAACCTTAAAACTTGAACATACATACTTTGAAACTTGAACTTGAATAATAGCTTGAACTTTGCATAATAACTTTGAATTTTGCATAATGACTTTGAACATACGTACATACATACTCTGACGTGCCATCATCATAAAATTTCATAAACATACTGCATACTTGAACATACTTGAACATACGTAACTTCATCATTTTCGTAGAGGATGTTTCAAAGCAAGTGACCCTTAACATAATAAATATCTGATCAGACAAACCACAGTACTGGGCTGACAGGGACGTATCCACTGCCACATACATGAGATCCCTGTTCATAATTTAACAGGCCAGTTGATCCACGTTCATAATTTAACGCTTCACAACCACGATCTAACCCGTTCATAATTTAACGGGCGGATTGGTCCCCGTTCATAATTTAACGCTTTCCAATCCTAACTTCAAACCCATTCATAATTTAACGGGGCGGAGTGGTCCTCGGCCACGTTCACCGACTTCCAAACCCATTTACTTTTGGTCACAAGACATTTAGCATATCTCAAAAACTTCAAATATTTTCTTTGCACGTCATACATACTTACTTAGCGCTGAGGGATTCGTTGGATGTCAATCGTGTCGTTGCTGCAACATACTAACATGAATTCATAAGCTTAACGTGTACAAATTAAACGTAAAAGTCATGCTTAATCTCAAGCTAAATAATTTCTTAGAACATTCTATAATTTCTCACCACTTGACCTTGTAAAACATTAATGTTAAATCATACCATAACACCTCAAACCAAACCTTAAGTGATAAAATATTTATCCCAAAAACTGAAACTACACGGACCCCGTACCCAGGTCAGGCCCCGGGTCCGTGTAGGTACTGCCTCATATGTGTCATGTAAAAGAAGGAGCACGGACCCCGTCCCTAGGTCCGTGTACGGGTCCGTGTCTGTGCGTTTAAATATGTGTCGAAGAAATGAGAAGGCACGAACCCCTTGCTAACCTCCGTCTCCGGGTCCGTGTCCGTCTGCCCAACGAATTATTTGATGAAAATTTTATGACATGTCTATTCTCCCAATTAACACATAATGCATCAAGATTCCACACTATGAGACCATTCTAGGACACCATAACAATGAACTAAACTTTTATAATCACCCTACAATTTATACGACCCAAAAATACTGTCATTTATATTAAAGTTTAATTTCTTACGACTTCTTAATAATTCAAGCTTTTAACGACATGAATCGAAACCTCAAAAATACTCTAAACATCATTACTAACTTTCTTATATGCAGCAACGATCACCCCGATCCCCAACAAAGCCTGCAACATAAAAACTTCAAGAACACATTAAAATTCATAACTTTCTTGAAACACGATTTGAGCAGTCATACG
Organism: Primulina tabacum; assembly: GCF_025594145.1. Classification (NCBI taxonomy): domain Eukaryota; kingdom Viridiplantae; phylum Streptophyta; class Magnoliopsida; order Lamiales; family Gesneriaceae; genus Primulina; species Primulina tabacum. Next base: position 42,599,611 of record NC_134552.1, on the reverse strand, counting down.
AAAAACATCATAACTCACTCGTTTTTAATCCAAATAACTCGAATTTTATATCAAATCGAACGTATCGAAAAGATCTACGTTTTTGTAGTTGAAAGTTTTCTCAAAATATGTACCGAAAAATTGCAGTTTTCGAAATAACATCAAAACAGGAATTTTCGGATCTAATTTGAGCAGTCATACTAAAAACACCATAACTCACTCGTTTTTAATCCAAATAACTCGAATTTTATATCAAATCGAATGTATCAAAAAGATCTACGTTTTTGTAGTTGAAAGTTTTCTCAAAATATTTACAGAAAAATCGCAGTTTTCGAAAGACCATCATAACACGAAATTTCAACTCCAAAAATACTTCCAAATACATTCGGTAGATTTTTCTGCTCAAACTTCTACATCATACATACATTTTTATGCTTAAAAACAACTTAATACATAATATGACATGATCGATGCAGCGAGAACAGATTATACGTGCCTTTTGATATTTAAAAATACCGTAACGACGATACCGAAGCGGAGACGACACGGAAGACGATCCGGGACTAACTTTGCTCGAATTTTTCTTGAATAACCTCAACCAAAAGATGCTGGAATATTGCAAAGAAAAAAAAAGATGGACGTGCTCTTGGAAAGACAATTTGATAAAGAAAAGTGGAGAGGAACCAAAAATAATAATGGAGAGAAGAGTTTTTAAAAACTTTCTTTTCTCCTTAGTCAAATAGGTTGAATAACATGTGTTTTGTTTTGTGTGTATATGTAATATACGTGTATATGTATGTGTAAAGGTGTGAGTGTGTGTGTGAGTCAAATTGTGTGTGCTTGCATGTTTAAATAAATCATTTAGTAAATGATCATTTTAAGGATTTTAAATTAATATAATAAAAATACTAATTAATCAATTAGTATACTAAATAAAAATGATGATTCTCTACTAAAAATAATACATCCTTAAATTAATAAACTTTAAAAGTTTAAAATTCTAAAATAACTTAATATTCAAATTAGGCTTTAAACTTCATAAATTATTTAAAAATGCCTCAAGCCTAACTTAAAATAAAATACCACAATAATATTTACTAAAATCGTCCCGGTCTCCTTTCCTTGATTCCGCCTCGAATAAACATCTGAACATAAACTCAAGAAAACATTTTAACGTAAATTAAATAAACATAAATAATTAAAATAATAAATTTCATAAATTAAACGAAAGTATGCATTAAAATCATAAAATACATAAGGAATTTAATAACTTGCACGCACGTGGTTCATATGGACTTAAAATTTTCGGGACTTCACAATCCTAGTTGGGTTAGGAGTCCTAGAAGTCATGGGAGTCTCACGCACAACACCTACAGATTTTGGGTTCGGTTCCAGCAGGGTTTGAGCAATCTAGGGGCTGGTTCTTTGGGTTAGGCTTGATCAGGAGGGTGCCTTGGTGGGTTGGCTAGGGTTTGGCTTGAGGTGGCTCAGACGTGGCTCGAGTAAATTTGGAGATGGCTCGGGTGGTTCGATAACGTGTCAATTTCAAAAATTAAAAGGCTAAAATTGGAACAATGGGTCCACGGGTGTGGTTCATGGCTCCCAATGGTTTAATAAATAATAAAAATGTTATTTTTAAAATTTGGGATCAAAATAGTGAGTTTTGGAATTATCCGGGATTTAATTAACTCACGAAACATTAATTAAATATTTAATTGAAAAGCCTAGTTTTATGCTTTATAAAATTATGTAAAATTATATTTAAGCTTAAATATTTATTTAGAATAATCCCATGTCATTAAAAGTGAGAAAAAGATAAATTCGAGAATTTTTACGTTTAGGGACAAAACAGTCCTTTTACACTTAAGAAAATATGAAAACGCTTGGCAGCGTCCCGAAGGATCATAACGCATGTTAAATGATATTTTATGATTTAAAAAGATGATTTTGATGATAATATGTATTTTTATGATTTATTGTAAAGTTGTGCAATTTATACTGTTTAAAAATGTTATTTTTGGAAGTTATGATATTTTATGACTTTAAAATAAAATGAAAAATATTTTGAGAGATGCGAATTGACTGTGACAAAAGATATGATTTATGATATATAATTTTATGTGGATGTCGTGAGGGAAAAATGCCCAAGAGAGAACCCATTTACGGGAAAAGGCCCCAGAGGGAACCCACTTGTGGGAAAAAGCCCTCGAGGGAACCCGTGTATGGGAGAAGGCCCCTGAGGAAACTCCGACGATCGTATTTCCATGTGGAGCCTAGTGCACACCCCCATGGGCCATGTGGAGCTAAGACTGCAGTCGACCAAAGGATAAAAGCTAGTCACTTTCAGGGAACAAACTTCACCCAAAATGATATATGATTGAAAGCTTATGATAAAAATGATTTTTATGATATATGATTCATGATGATGATTAAAGCAATTTTTAAATGACTTTTAAATGATTTATTTATGCTCAAAGCTTATTTTAAATGATTTTTAAAGGATTTATTTATGCTTAAAGTTATTTTAAAATGATTTTATGATTTATTTTTGCTTACATGATTTGTAAATGATTTATTTATGTCCAAAAGCTATTTTAAATAAAAATATGATTTTTAATGCATGTGTTTGTATAAGTATTATTTTCTATCCATGTTTAGAACGTGCTGAGTCTTTAGACTCACTAGGTTTGTATGATGCATGATTTGATGATTTATGGGAGGTGCTGACGCTGGAGTGGATCGAGTGCAGCAGTGTACACCCGAGGACCTTTATGTTTCCGCACTAGCTTATTAGATTAAGGATTTAAAGATTATTTTAATGATTTTTATTATAGATATTTATGCTTTATTTTTATTGTTAGTTGATCTTTTTAAATGTCGATTTAGGATTTTTGGTTAGTCGATGATTTAGGATTTTATTTTATGCACTTGAGATTTTAAATTGTTAAATTATTATGATTCATGATTAATTTAAATTATTTAGTAATTTATAATTTATAATTTAAGATTAGGAAAAAAAAATCGAGGTCGTTTCAGTTGGTATCAGAGCCAAGGTTTTCCCCAAAGGGTTGTGTAATGTCACTTCGAGAAGCTCAAGAAGTCACGCCTCAAATATGTGAGTTTTTATTGCTTTATATTTTTTATGCTTAAAATTCTTTTAAATGCTTGTAAGATATATGATATACATGTAAGTTGCATGCTGCATGAAAAATTTTAAATGCATGTTGGGTAGTAGGAATTGCTTGGGATAATGAAGAACTTAAAAAAAATAGGCTTCATGCACTACTCGAGCTGGATTTAGGAATCGACTTTGGGAAATTTTTTGGGTTAGAAATGCAATTTTCAAGATTTTGAGGACATGATTAAAGAATAAGATTTAAGTTAGAGTTTAAGTTTGAGGTGGATAAGGGAATCTAAGCTTTGCAATCGTCAAGTCAAGTAAAATTTCGAGGACGAAATTCAATTTAGGGGGGGGGGGAGAATTGTAACGTCCGAAAAACCAACCTACGTAAACCACATGCATGCAAAATTATTTTAATTGCTTAATCGTTTTATTTAATTGTTTTTAAATGCTTGCATGATATTTATTATATGATTAAATGCATGATTGCATAATTAAATGATACAAAGACATGATTTCATGAAATCAAAGATTTTACCCAAATATTCGATAATAGGCAGGGGAAAGGAGACCGGAGACGACCAAGACAAGAATCTGTATTTTTATTTAATTAATGACAATGCTTCCTAATATGATTAAAAAATTATTTAATTTTCTTAAAAATATTGAAGTTCGAATTATTTTTAAGAGTCGAGCTCTATTTTTTCCTGGGAAGCCGATTTTGGGCAAACAAGGAGTTTTAAAAGATCAAAAATATTATTTTATTAAAACTTATTTTATAAACTTTTATTATTTAATTAATTAATTTTATTGGACCCAATTTAATTATTTAAGTAGGCCCATTTTCCTTAAGCTTGCAAGCCCAAAACCAAAGCTCATTAACATGTTAATTTATTTATAAATAAGATACCTAGGTTTTAAAAACACCACAACTCACCCTTGAATCAGCTGAAATACACCTCACACAAAACATCATATTTTCGAAAAATAGGAGGAAGAAAAACTTGTGTTCTTCGTCGCCCGTTCGTCCTTGCTCGCCGATGATTGAAAATTCGAGTGCTATAAACGCAAAGGCACGTTTCTAAACTCTTAAAAACATCATACAAATTGTATTATGCATTATTTATTTGTTTTTGCATGAAAAAAATAGGTATTCGATAATTTTTACGGTAGAACGTTTATACGACGTTTTTACATTTTTATGAAAAAAGTTTTGAATTCAACGGATATGTTGCCAATAGATGATCAAATATGAATAAATTATACTCAAAACATGACAATTGTTAAAGGAAAACCAAGCTGGAAAGCCATGGGACAAAAGGGAAGAAGGGCCGTGAGTTTGTTGGCTTGTCCAAGGTTCAAGTGGCTCGTTTGTTTTGCATGGGTTGATGGGGCTCGTCCAGGTCTCGTCCAGGGGAGTGGTGGTCTTAGTGTGAGGGCTGGGTTGGGTCCTAGGGTGGCTAGGGCTCACGCTAGGTGGGCTGGAAGAGTCCTAGCGTGAGGGGATTCTTCACATGCAGATCCAAGGGGGTGGCCGAGAGTTCCAGGGGCTGGCTAGGTGGTCCATCATGGTCCTGGGGAGATGGGTAAGGTTTGAGCTAGGGGCTGGTGCGGCTGGGTCGTTGCTGGCTCGAGGAAGAAGTGGGAACCGTGAGAGAGCAATTGCGCGCAGGTAGTTTTCATGATTCAGAGCTTCGTGCTTGGGCTCCAGGGGATGGGTTGGTCAGGTCTGGGTCTGGACGTGGTATAGGGATTGTCAGGGTCATGTGGGCTCGGTGGTGGCTCAACTGGAAGTATCCTAGTTGGGTTAGGAGTCCTAGAAGTCATGGGAGTCTTACGCACAACACCTACAGATTTTGGGTTCGGTTCCAGCAGGGTTTGAGCGAGCTAGGGGCTGGTTCTTTGGGTTAGGCTTGGTCAGGAGGGTCCCTAGGTGGGTGGGTAGGGTTTGGCTTGAGGTGGCTCGGACGTGGCTCGAGTAAATCGGGAGATTGCTCGGATGTTTCGATAACGTGTCAATTTCGAAAATTAAAAGGCTAAAATTGGAACCATGAGTCCACGGGTGAGGTTCATGGCTCCCAATGGTTTAATAAATAATAAAAATATTATGTTTAAAATTTGGGATCAAAATAGTGAGTTTTGAAATTATCCGGGATTTAATTACCTCACGAAACGTTAATTAAAATTTAATTCAAAAGCCTAGTTTTATGCTTTATGAAATTATGAAAAATTATATTAAGCTTAAATAATTATTTAGAATAATCTCATGTCATTACAAGTGATGATAAGATAAATTCGAGAATTTTTACGTCCAGGGGCAAAACGGTCTTTTTACACTTATGAAAATATGAACACGCTTGGCAGCGTCCCAAAGGATCATTACGCATGTTAAATGATATTTTATGATTTAAAAAATTGATTTTTATGATAATATGTACTTTTATGATTTATTGTAAAGATGTGCAATTTATACTGTTTAAAAATGCTATTTTTGGAAGTTATGATATTTTATGAATTTAAAAGAAAATGAAAAAATATTTTAAGAGATGCAAATTGACTGTGACAAAAGATATGATTTATGATATATGATTTTATGAGGATGTCGTGAGGGGAAAAGGCCCAGAGGGAACCCATTCATGGGAAAAGGCCCCAGAGGGAACCTACTTGTGGGAAAAGTCTCTCGAGGGAACCCGTCTATGGGAAAAGACTCCCAAGGGAACCCCGACGATCGTATTTCCATGGTGGAACCTAGTGCACACCCCCATGGGCCATGTGGAGATAATACTGCAGTGGACCAAAGGATAAAAGCTAGTCATTTTCAAGGATCAAACTACACCCAAAAGGATATATGATTGAAAGCTTATGATAAAAATGATTTTTATGATATATGATTCTTGGTGATGATTAAAGCTATTTTTAAATGACTTTTAAAATGATTTATTTATGTTTAAAGTAATTTTAAAATGATTTTATGATTTATTTATGCTTAAATGATTTGTAAATGGTTTATTTATGTCTGAAAGCTATTTTAAATAAAAATATGATTTTTAATGTATCTGATTGTATAAGTATTATTTACTATTCATGTTTAGAACGTGCTGAATCTTTAGACTCACTAGGTTTGTATAATGCAGGATTTGATGATTTATGGGAGGTGCTGACGCATGAGTGGATCGAGTGCAGTTAGTACACACCCGAGATGATTTAGGATTTTATTTTATGCACTTGAGATTTTAAATTGTTAAATTATTATGATTCATGATAATGTTAAATTATTTAGTAATTTATAATTTATGATTTAAGATTAGGAAAAAAAAATCGGGGTCGTTTAAAAACCTGAACCACCCTGCCCTAGCCCCCCGTGGCTGCAGCACCTTACGCGTGCATTGGGGAGGAGTCCCAATTCGCGTGTACTTATCCTCAGCACATGAACTCGAGTCCTAGCAGGGCTAGGATTCTTCCCAACCCTTGAACACGTCCAGCACGACCACCTAGCCCAGCCCATGCCGAGCCACGCGTTGCACGAGCACAAGCCAAGCCATCATGCTCATGGTGGTCAAGCAAAACCCTAGGCGTTTCCTCCCTTGCCAAGTCTCGTTTCCAGCCCTCATTTCCATCCTAAGTCGTCCACGTTCCATCCGTAAATCGTTCCAAGTTGGCAGCCTAACCTTTAGAAATCATAACGTTTAACAAACAAGCATAAAATCGTCAAAACTTTGAAAATAATAGTTTTATCTTAAAAATAATCGAGCGTCGATATTTTTCATTCAACAAAAGACAAAACATGCATTATGGTTTGAATGATGCATCAAAAAGTTTTAGTAACGTGCCTTTGCGTTTAAAAAGCTCGAATATTCAATCTTTGGCAAGGGGCGAGAAGAAGAACGAACGGCGAAGAAAAATCCTTGTTTTTCCTCTCCTCCACTTTTCAAAATTTTGTGTACGAAGTGTGTGTAAAAATCATCTGATATGATATTTAGAAAACTATGTTTCTATTTTATAGTTTTAATTTGCATGATAATGGTCTTTGGTTTTGGGCATTTAAGTTTAGGAGCAATTGGACATACTCAGCATAGTTAAATTGAGCACAAAAACACTTATTTAATTGAAAACTAAAAGTTTATAAAAATTAATTTTCAAAAATAATGCATTTTATATTTTAAAAGTCTCTCGTTTGCCCAAAGCTGACTTCCCAAATAATATCAAGTTCGTCTAGTAAAATAATTTGAATTCTATCATTTTTAGAAAAATTTAATCATTTTTAATTATATTAAGAAGCCTTGAAAATATTTATTTATTTTGTCTCGGTCGCCACTGTCTCATTTTCCCAGCTTATTATCGAATATTTGGGTAAAATCCTTCAATTTCATGAAATCATGCCATATAATCATTTAATCATGCAATCATACCTTTAATCATATAATATGCATTATGTAAACATTTAAAATAAATTAAATAAAACGATTAAGCAATTTAAATAATTTGCATGCATGTGGTTTACGTAGGTTGGTTTTTCGGGCGTTCCCTTAAATTGAATTTCGTCCTCGAAATTTGTCTTGTCTTGATAATCGAAAAGCTTGGCTCTTTCATTGACCTCATACTTATCCCACTTGCTTAAGTTTTCCTCTTCATTTCGGTCCTTAAAATCTTGAAAATTTCATTTCTATCCCAATAATTTTCCAATGTAATCTATTAAATACAACTCAGGTAGAGAATGCAACCTATTCTCCTCTAAGTTCTTTGTTATCTCAATTAATTCCAATACCCAATTTAACATTTCATGCAATAAAAGCAATATAAAAACATTAAACAACTAGGTTACTAGTAATCAGGGTTGTGTCGGCTCTGCTTCAGCCTCCTCAACGTGCATCACATAGACCCTTCTAGTCGTGGGTTGCTTGAGCTTCGAGCAATGCCCAGCCTTGTGTCCATCTCTCCACACTTGAAGCACTTGTAGGTGCCCCACATGCACTTGCATTATGGTGACGATTGCACTCCTTGCACTGTGGTTTCTCAGAAGTCTTCAGGAAGTTTTGAGTGGGTGGTTGTCCTTGTGGTTCCGGCGGTCCCGGTCGCTTAGGTTGTCCCGTGAATGGTTTCTTACTCTGCTGACTCGATTGCTGATTAGCTTGCTGAGCACTGATTCTTTTTACGCTGCATCTCTCAATCAATATCCTTGAGTGACAGTTCGGCTCTAAAAGCTTTGGCAACGGCAGTAGTATAATCAGCAAGACTGATGAGCATCACATAGTGACGGATTGTGGGCCTCAATCTGTCAAGGAAGTGTCGTAATTTCTCCGCTGCATAATTCGCAATCAAGGGCACAAAATGACAGCCCCTACCAAACTTCTGCACAAACTTAGCAACAGACAAGTCCCCCTGGCTGAGAATCATAAATTCTCTCTTCAGCCTTGAACGAACGTCAAAAGTGAAATATTTGTCGTAGAATACCCCCCTTAAAGTCCTCCCAAGTTAATGTCGCTAGATTCACTCCTCGCTCCATTCTCTCCAACCATAAGGAAGCGTCGCCCTTCAGCAGATAGATTGTACAACGAACTCGGTCAGCGTCTGCCATATCCATATAACGAAAAATAACCTCCTAAAATCGAATGCATCCCTCAGCAAAGAATGGATCAGTAGTGCCATGAAAATCCTCAGGGTTCATCCCCCTAAAACGCTCACTATGCAGCCTCGGATCGGACCCTCGCACCATTTCCTACGTGCTCCTCTAGTAAACGAGTAATGTCGGTTAGTACACGGGCACTAGCATCCTGATTAGGTGGAGGCTGTGGAATCTCCTCCTCGTGTCTATCCTAATCATTACTACGTAAAATCCTTCTAGGAGGCATCTCTGTATACGCCGTCCAAACCACGTAACCAACATGCATTTAATTTATTTTAAAATATCATGCACCTAACCTCTATATCATGCATCATGTAAGCATTTAAACAATTTTAGCATATAAAATATAAAGCAGTATAAACTCACATACTTGAGCGTGACTTTTTGAGCTTCTCAAAGTAGCAGTACACAACCCTTTGGGGATCCTTCGCTCTGATACCAACTGAAACCACTCATACATTTTTTACTTTGAAATTCTACTAAATATTTTTTTATACCCATTAATTTGAAAACCACAATTAAAATAACTTAACATTTTCATAAATAAAAATCATTTAACAATTTAAACCTCAAGAGCATAAAATCCCTAAAATCGTCAATTACCAAAATTCGACTTCTACCTTTAAAATGATCAAAATTAAATTCAAAATAAAGTATATCTTTTAAATTTTGCCTACAAATCTAGTGCGGAAATTAATGTCCCTCGGGAGTATACTGTCGTACTCGATCCACTCAAGCATCAGCGCCTCCCTCATATCATCATCACCTGCAATCATTCAAACCTAGTGAGTCTAATGACTCAGCACGTTCTAAACTTGAATAAAAAATAATATATACAAGCACATGCATTAAAATCGTACTCTTATTTAAAATAACTTTTAAGCATAAATAAATCATATATCATAAAATCATAAATCTATGCATCCTTTATCATTTTGGGTGAAGTTTGATCCTTGAAAGTGGCTAGCCTTTTATCCTCTGGTCGACTGATCAGTCTTAGCTCCTATTGTCAAGGGGACGAGCACTAGGTGTCGCCATGGAAATACGATCGTTGGGCTTTCTCTGAGGCCTTGTCCCGTAAATAGGCTCCCTTTGGGGCCTTTTCTCTCACGACATTGCCATAAAATTGTCAGTTCACTGTTCCTTCTTAAAACAGATCCCCCACGTATCCTCTATTCCGTTTGTCACTGTCAATTCACACCCTCAAAACATTTTTTCCATTTTTCCTTTTTAAAGCATAAAATATCACGACTTTCCAAAAATAGCATTTTAACAGTAAACATTGCATAGTTTTACCATAAATCATAAAATATTATATTTTCATCAAATTCATCATTTTATATCGTTTATCCTGCGTTATGATCATTCGAGACGCTGCCAACCCTTTTTCGTACTACCAAAGTGTAAAATGATCGTTTTGCCATTGGACTCTAAAATTCTCGATTTTTACTTTTTCTTACTTTCATTAACTCTAGACCATCCCAAATAAATATTTAAGCTTAAATTTAATTTTTGATATTTTTTATTTAGCTTGAATTCGAGCTTTTTGATTTAATTCATTTATTAAGAATTCATAACGCGTTTTAATTCCGAATAAATTCAAACTTTAATATTTTCTTTTCAAATTCTCAACATAGACTTTTATTACCTAAACTACACTCGTGAACAATGAACCGACTCTTGTGGACCATGTCTCGACCCTTTTTCTTATTCCTAGCCATAATTCGAACCCAAGCTATTCCCTTCGAACCATCACACATATTTCTAGGACCATGGCTGATCCACCTTGAGCCATCCCTCGACCAAACCTCCTATGGACCCTAATGACCACGCCTAGCCCATCTAGCCCACACCTAGCCCACGCCACAGCCTCCTGCACATGAGAACAAGAGTCGCGGCGGTCTTAGGAGTTTCGTGAGACAATGACTCTTCGACTCGAGCCACCACCGAGCCCAGACCCTCCAGAACCTCACTGGACCCTCACTGACCTGGCCTAACTCAGCGTACCAGCTCCTAGCCACAAGGCCAGCCGCAAGCGCACCCTAGCCCCTTATTTCTCCAAAGTGCAGGTTCCCTCTTACTCAAGACACCATCGACCATGGATGCACCAGGGCCTGACCCGACCCCTAGCCATTCTTCCCAGACCCTGCTGGACCAACCTTGAAATACCCTGCCCTAGCTGCGAGCCCCTTTGGCCACAAGCCACCTTACGCGTGCATGGGGGAGGAGTCCCAATTCGCATGTAGTTCTCCCCAGCCCATGAACTCGAGTCCTTGCCATGCTAGGACTCTTCCCAACCCTTGACCACGTCTAGCACGACCACCTAGCCCAGCCCATGCCAAGCCACGCGTCGCACTAGTCCAAGCCGAGCCATCATGCTCATGGTGGTCAAGCAAAACCCTAGGAGTTTCTTCCCTTGCCAAGTCTCGTTTCCAGCACTCGCTTCCGTCCTAAATTGTCCACATTCCAACCATCAATCATCCCAAGTTGGCAGTCTAACCCTTAGAAATCATAATGTTTAGCAACAAGCATAAAATCGTCAAAATTTTGAAAATAATCGTTCTATCGTAAAATAATCGAGCGTCGATATTTTTCATGCAAAAATAAACAAAACATGCATATTATGTGATAGGATCGATTAACGTATCAAGAGTGTTTAGAAGGGGGGTTGAATAAACACTCACAATTAAAACTGATCTTTTCGAATTTTGAGTTCAGTTTGGTGACAAACTGATTCTCAGAATCTTGTTGGTCAATGACAATCAGTTAAACTAAAGTAGTTGCAGGAAAGTAATTAAATGAAAGATAGAATACAAAACTGAAATAAAATACACAAGGATTGTTTCTGGATGTTCGGAGATTTCAATTACTCCTACGTCATCCCTTCTATCTCAAGGATAGGATTTCCACTAAAAGACTTTCATCGAATACAAGATTTGTACTGACCCACTTCAGTTTGGACTTGTCACTGCCAAAAGCTGAAACTCTTAGTATTACAAAATGTTCTCAGTGCGTAACTGATCTTAGCACTATCGAATTTATTGATTATTACAAAGTGCTAGTGAGCTCAAATTGTAGCCTTGACTGCTACGAATAAACCTAGTAAGAGTGAGCTAAGATTTTGGCATAGTAACAACAAGCTTTTAATAGAGTGATCTTCTTCCTCCTTTAGCTGTTCTTCTGCCATATTTATAAGCTTCCCTTCCATCGGTAACCTTGAGATATATTTGAATCTTTGTATCCGTTGATTGCCACTTCATTATTTCTTGGGCATTGTTTGCTTCATTTATTGTAATGCGGCGTCTTAACTGCTTTAGCCGAAATGCTTTGTTCTAAGCTGTATTGATTGAAGTGCGGCATTTCATATTCAGTTGCAGTCTTCTATGTCTCTTTGTCGGTTGAATGTTCTTTCCCGAGACATGTTCAGTTGAAGGATGCTTAGCTTAAAAGCATACGGCTGAATGTATCAACTGATCGTTTTTCAACTGATCAGTTTTCTTTATTAGATCAGCTGATTTCAGTTGTTAAGTCCAGTTGCTGAATATAATTGCGCGTATCAGTTGGTTCATATTTTGTCAAACGCCGGAATTTAGTTTCCAACAATTTCCCCCTTTATGGTGTTTGACAAAACTAAGTAAATAATAACTGAACGTCTGAACTCATTGTAGATAAAATAAGAGATTGATCAACTGAATAATGGACTACACGAATCTGTAGAGTTTTTTCTTCAACGAGAAGATTTCTTTTGTTGTTCTAGAATCTCTTTGATCTCTTCCCCCTTTTTGTCAAACAACTCCATCTTCAATGAGAATTTCCGAACATCTATTGATAAAACATTGACAGTAGTGGATATGCTAGAGACAACAGAGAGCATTGTGTTTTGCAACGAGTCTATTTTTCTTGTTTCAAGCGTCTCCAGATTTTCAACTCGTTTGCTGATAACGTCTTGAGTGATGGAGAGACTCTCAGCCAAACCTTTGTTCTTCTTAATTGCTTCCATTGATTGAAACAGAGAGTTTAAGGCTTCTTGAATTGCTTTCAGTTTCTCTGAGTTGAATGCCTAAGAATGTTCTAGCTTCAGAGAATGTTCTAATTGAGTATGCTGAATATTGTACAGATCATTAATCACTCTATGTATATCATGCTGAATTTCCTGAATTTCTGCAAGAACAAAATCAAGATCTTTGGCGGAGTTAAGATTTGGCTGATCCGACGCTCCAGCTTCCTGTGAGATTTGATCAAAAACCACCATGGTTCTTTCAGATATCATTGTTTCAGCAATATTCGGTTCTGGAACATCTGTTTCAGTAACTGCCACTTGGACCAGATGAGGTGAAGACTGATGTTGTTCAGCATTTGAGCTTTCCTGCTGAATGTGAGAGTTTGCAGGATCTTCAGCTAGTGAGTCATGAACTGATGCTTCTGCTTGATAGTCATCTGAGATTCGATCTGACTCTTTAGTTGGAGGATTGTCAGAAGTAGGCAACAGAGCCTCCAGATTCTCAGCAATTTGGTGATCTGGTGATTGAGCAGACCTCATTCTTGGATCATTTGGTTCAGAAATAGCGGCCTTAACTGGCTCTTCAGTTAAGATGGTATTCTCTTCAGCTGCTTGATCAGCGGAGTGATCAACTGATAAAGGTTCATTAATAACAGATTATGTCACCACTGCTTGAATAATTTCATCAATGTTGGCAAAATTCAACTCGGCTTCAGAGTACAGCTGATGTTCCACAGAAGATGATTGTGGCACATCCTGAACTGTTTCTTCAGTTGTAACAATAGTTTGTTCTGAGGGTGGCTCTTTCTGCTGAGAGGAGGGTTCTTCTTCTTCTTCTTCAGAGGCTTCCTCAGGAAGAACTAACTCCTGATCCATTTCCCACACTTTTATCTGAGCTTGCAAGCTATTAAGATCTGTATCTAGCTGAGTGATCACAGCTCGATCTTTATAAGTAGTTGATTGGTGGGAATGTAGTTTGCCTTCAATTTCTCAAGCAGTTGAGATAGCTTCTTAGCCCGAATTTGGTTAAAAAAATAGGTTTTCCTCTCCAAAGCCTGAACAATTGTGGCAGCTTTGACCATCTTGAGGACAATTGCTTCCAGTTTGATAAACTTGTTCAGCTGGGATTTCTTTTTCAGCTGCTTAGCAAAAATCTGAGTTCTGTAAGCGGTCCATGCATCATAGGATTGAAGTTTTGATGCTGCAAAATTATTAACCTGTTCCCAAACAAGGTCAATATGAGTTTGAATGGGATTGGATGGCCTGGGATCTTCAATCAATTTGCCCTTGCCTTTTTCAGTACTGAGGATGTGTGGAATTTCCAATCCAGTACGAGTAGTATCCACCAGTTCTACAATCTTTATACCTTTGGGTCTGGCAGGTGCTAGAACAGCAGGACGATTGATATGGATTAGACGAGCTTTGATCCTAACTGTTTCCTTTGTTGCACCAGCTGAGATTTCTGGTGGGATGATCTTCAGAGGAACTGCTTTGATAGGCTGTTGGGCATCCGAAGATTTCAGCCTTTCAGTAGGAATAGATTCTACTGTGGTTGGTAATTTTGTCCTTTGTGTTCTTGGTTTCTTGGCAACTTTTGGAGAGGGCGTCTTCTCGGAATTGGATTCACTGATAATCAGTTTTTTTTAACTGTCTTCAGTTGAGCCAATGTCTTGGTTTGTTTAACTGATTTTGGAGCAGCCTGTTGCGTTCCAATCTCCTTTTTAATCTCCACGAACTGATCAGGAGAGATATCTAATTTAGTCTTGGGTGGTAGAACATTCTTCCCATTGAAAATTTTGAATTTAGATAATCGCTCCGAATCATCAGCCACCAACCCTTTGACTTTCATCAAATAGCTCAGCGGCACTGTAAATCCTTTGGATTGCTTGGTGGAGGAAAACATATTCTTCAAGATACTGAAAATAAGTTGCTTCCAGTTGAATTTTCTTCCAGCCATAATAATCGTAATAGCTTGAAACTTTTCCAAAGTCAGGGCGGCATACGATCCTGCCTTAGCCAATAGACCTTTGGCTACGATATCAGCCAACAACTGAACCTCATGCTTCAGTTCCTTCTTAGGATCGGAAACTTTGATTTTCCGTCCATCAGCAGAGAGTGCAGTTTGCATTTCTTCAATATCTTATGCTTTAACATCAGTAAGGTGTACCAGTCCATCAGAAGGTAATGAAAAGATTTCTCCGAAAGAATCTTCAGAAATGGTCACCAACTGACCATTAATAGTGGAAATGATGCTTCCATCAGAGTTGATATATCCATTTGAGTAGAGGTCCTGGAGTTCTTTTGGGTAAATCTCCTGCGAGTATTGCCCCAAGAATATCCTAAGCCCAGCTGATTCAAGCTTCAGAAATACATTTTTCACATCGACTTCTTCGACTGATAAAGCTGATTCAAAGTTGATAGCCATAGCATTCATTATATGAGCAGGGATCTGATTTGCCATTGCTGAGAGTAAGGAAACCTGAGATTTTGCGAAATTCAAGCTCTGAGTGTATGAGTTTGCTCTGAGAGATGATGTACGCATAAGAAAGAAACTGAATTGAAGCGGGGAATTATTTATATGTATGTGACTGTTTAAATTCTGAACACGTGTCAGTCCATCAAAATTTTGAATAAAAACGTGTGCTGTAAGCGTGTGTACAATTTAAACGGTTCAAATGCTTCCACGTTTTTTTTTTTAAAAATAAGATTCATCATTAGATAGCACATAGTCACGTCACTTGATTTGGAATATAATATGATTAATTAGTTAACTTATGTGAGAAGATTAGTGAAATACCCAACTGAACGATCAGTTGTAAGACTGTGTCCTTTCAATTGAGAGTTTACTAACATTTGTCTTCTCAGTTAACCTCTTAAAAACTGATATTCCCCCTTAATCGGTGCATAGAATAATTAAAGTGATGATATAAAAATAAATTTAAAGGTCAGAAAGATTATCGTTTGCTGAAACGTTGACGGCCCTTCAGCTTCCATGATTTTCGGCTATAAATAGGTTAGTTTCAGTCATATTGGTGAAAATATTCAAGACAAAAAGAATGGCAGATACGAGTAGCTCGAGTGCTTCGCCGTTTGCTCTGGAGACCAGGAAGGCTGTTATAGAAGATGAAGTCTTCTATAAGAGTCTTCACTATTGGAAAAGTTACAGAAGCTTGAGTTCCTGTATAATACTGGAGAGGCTACCACTCCCGAACTGGTGCCAGAGTTGAAAAGAGTGCGGGAGCACTTGAACATTGCTGTGTGGGTGGACATCTTTAAGGATGGTCATATCTATCAGCTAATGCTTCGAAAGGAACTGAAAATCCTTAAGCGCATAGCTGTTTCTCAGAGCTTTGTCAAGACATCTACCGCACCTTTATCCACTTGGTTGAAAATGTGGATAATTGTTGTAGAGGAAAAATATGATGATGTAATTCGTGCAAACGTTTATGGTTGAATGAATTATTTATATGAGCTTAATTTTGTTTTTCTCTTTCCTGCAAATGATAAATTTCATCAGTTGTTATATATGAATTGCGAACTTAAACAGATGAACTGATGAAAGACTAACTTATATAAGTTGACTATGAACTGAAATCAGTTAAGCATTAAGTAATAAATGACAAACTGATATCAGTTGATAATGAACAACTGATAAATAAGAAGCCTGGGTAAATGAGAAAAACGCTTCGGTTGACTTGGGACTCTTTGGTTTCTTCAACATTTAATGTCATCTATCTATAAATAAGACGAGAGAGATAAAATGTGAGACAATAACAGTTCAATATGTCGGATTCAAGTAATTATGATGCATGCAGCAATACGCATATTCAAGTTACTGAACAATTAAGTCCTTATTTAGAAGAGTTGAAGAAAACGATGGAGGAATATGTCTTGACGAAAGCGATGTCAACATGGTTCAAAATTCATGATTTGCAGAGGATAAGTAGTAGCGGTGCTGCTCTTTCTCGTGCTCAAGCAGCAACAGCAAGAAAATACATTGATCGTTTTGAAGTCAGGCATGTTACAGACCTGGTTGATGACAATGTTCTGTTACAAGCAATGCTATGGAAGGAATGGCATGTGATTGAGAAGATTTCTACAACTGAATCATTTTCTAGAATCTGAATTTATGAGTTGAATAATTGGATTACAGAATGGCAAGATTCAGTTGGTCCTAAGTTATCTTCTGTAAGATGGAATCGATTTTATTCTTAATAAAGTATCATTTCCAATTTGTTATTGTGTTCTTATTTTCTGCAAAGAATTTTATTAGTAAAACAACATCAATAATAATTTTAAGACAAGTCAATTAAACCAAGAATATTGCGAAAGTAAGAAAACTTAGTCTCGGGTAATGGTTTGGTGAAGATGTCAGCTGCTTGTTGCTCAGTTGAAATATACTCCAGTCTAATGTTCTTCTTCAAAGCATGATCTCTAATGAAGTGGTGCCTGACATCTATATGCTTAGTCCTTGAGTGAAGAACTGGATTATAGGTGATGGCAATTGTGCTCGTATTTTCACAAAATATGGGCGATTCATTTGTAAGTACTCCATAATCTCTCAGTTGTTGCTGGATCCAGATCAGTTGTGCACAACAACTACCAGCAACAAGGTATTCTGCTTCAGTTGTTGAGGTAGCTATGGATGTCTGCTTTTTGCTGAACCAAGAGATCAGTCTGTCTCCTAGAAACTGACAAGATCCACTTGTACTTTTACGATCAAGCTTACATCATGCATAATCTGCATCTGAATATCCAACTAAATTGAAAGTAGAGTCTTTAGAATACCATAATCCAACATTTTGTGTACCCTTAAGATATTTCAAAATTATTTTAGCAGCTGAGAAATGTGATTGCTTAGGATTTGCTTGAAATCTAGCACACATACAGACAGCAAATACAATATCAGGACGACTGGCAGTTAAGTACAACAATGAACCTCTTAAACCTCGATATAATGTCGCCTCAACTGATATTCCCCCTTGATCAGTGTCCAATTTTACTGATGAGCTCGTGGGAGTATTTGCAGCTGAACATGATTCCATGCCAAATTTCTTCAGCAGCTCCTTTGTATATTTAGTTTGACTGATGAATATACCAGTCTCTAGTTGCTTCACTTGCAGTCCAAGAAAGAATGTCAGTTCATCCATCATGCTCATTTCAAACTTATCCTGCATTAGCTTAGAAAACTTTTCGCATAATTTGGGATTAGTTGACCCAAATATGATATCATCAACATAAATTTGAACTAATAAAATGTGATCATTGTTAGCAAATTTGAACAAGGTCTTATCAACTGATCCAACAGAAAAATCATGATCAGTTAGAAATTTTGAAAGAGTTTCGTACCAAGCTCTGGGAGCTTGTTTAAGACCATATAAGGCTTTGTTCAAATGATATACATGATCAGGAAAGTTGTGATTTACAAAACACGGGGGTTGTTCAACATATACTTCCTCTTGTAGTTGACCGTTCAGAAATGCACTCTTTACATCCATCTGATAGACCTTGAAGTTCTTGTGTGATGCATAAGCAAGAAAAATTCTGATTGCTTCCAGTCTTGCAACTGGAGCATACGTCTCATCATAGTCAATTCCTTTTTCTTACCTATATCCTTTTGCCACTAATCTTGCTTTGTTGCGTCCAACTGAACCATCCTCATTCAGTTTATTTCTGTATACCCATTTTGTACCTATAATAGTTTTTGAAATTGGTCTTGGAACTAAGTTCCAGACATTGTTATAAGTAAACTGATTTAGCTCTTCTTGCATTGCATTAACCCAGTTAGGATCAGCAAGAGCTTCATCAGTTTTCTTCGGTTCTAGTTGTGAAACAAAAGCTGAATAGATAAATAAATTTAGCATTTGATTGCGAGTTCTTACTGGATCAGATGGATTTCCTATTACCAGTTCAGGTGGATGAGATTTTCTCCATCTGTACTCAGTATTTGTTGTATCAGCAATTTCTTCAGTTGGTAACTGAACACACTTTTCAGTCTCAGTTGGTGCTTTGTCAACTGGTATTTGAATGTTATCATTATGCTCTATCAACTGATCATCAGCAACGACTTCCTGCACATCTGATTGGTCCAGTACTTCTGGTTAAGGTGTTTGAAGTATGTTTTGATTGCCATGACTTTCATTTTTGTCATCATCTTCCAAACTGATATCTGTAAATCGATCAACTAGCTCAACTTGATCAGTTGGCTTATCAGTTAGTTCAGTTTCATCGAAATCAACATGAGCAGATTCTTCAACATTTAGGGTTTTCTTGTTGAAGACTCTATAAGCTATACTAACTGATGAGTATCCAAAAAATATTCCTTCTGCAGATTTAGCATCAAATGCTTTTAAATAATTTTTACCATTATCAAGAATAAAACATCAGCAGCCGAATATTTTGAAATAAGTAATTATACTTTTTCTTCCATGCCAGATCTTATATGGTGTTTTCATATGATTTTTATTAATCATTGATCTGTTCTGAGTGTAACACGTAGTGTTTACTGCCTCTGCCCAAAATCTTTGAGAAATACCAGAATCAGCAAGCATCGTTCTAGCAGCTTTTTTAAGGGTCCGATTTCTCCTCTCAGCTACACCATTTTGCTGAGGAGTTCTGGCTGCTGAGAGCTCATGCTTAATTCCAGCATTTTCTAGGAAATTTGAAAGAGTTTGATTGATGAATTCAGTTCCTCGATCAGATCTGATTCGATTAATTCCAACTGATTTTTCATTTAAAAGTCTTTTGAAGAACTTTATTAGTTGCGAAGCAGTATGGTCTTTAGATTTGAGAAAAATAACCCAAGTAAATCTTGAAAAATCATCTACAACTACCAAGGTGTATTTCATTCCTCCTAAGCTCATGACTGATATAGGACCAAAGAGATCCATGTGCAACAGTTCTAAGCATCGGGATGAAGATTTACAAGCCCTTGTTTTTAAAAGAGGATCGTACTTGTTTACCATACTGACATGCTGAGCAAATTTTTTCTTTTGAAAAGTCTATTTTGGGCAAACCAGTTACAAGTTCATGTTTACTCAGATAGGCAATGGTTTTAAAGTTTAAATGATTTAGTCTCTTATGCCACAACCAGTTTTTAGATGATTTGGAAGCAATAAAACAAACTGGTGCATAAGTTTGATCATTCCAACTGACTTTATATGTGTTTCCACAACGTTTGCCAGTTATATGATTTCATTAGTTGAAGTTTTGACTGAACATGAGTTTTTGTCAAATTGTACTGAGAATCCACTGTCGCATAACTGACTGATGCTAATCAAGTTATACTTCAGGTTTTCTACTAATAGAACATCTTTAAAAGTAAAGTTACCATGGATAAGCTTACCCTTACTCACAGTTCTACCTTTGAAATTGTCCCCGAAACTGATGTTTGGACCACTGTATTTGATCAGTTGAGATAACGCACTTGCATCTCCTGTCATATGTCGCGAACATCCACTGTCTAAATACCATATTGAGTTCTTGTTTGTACCTGTTACCTGCAATCACACACATAATATAACTTGGTACCCATATCTATTTGGGTTCCTGAACTGATAAGTCCCTTAGGAACCCACACTTGGATTAGTCTAACAGACTTTCCAGTAGCTGTATTCCAAATGATTTTTCTCGGCTTTTGTGTGCTTGGTGTGTAGTGTACAGATGATACAATATGTGTTTTAGCTTTATTCAACTGATTGTTCAGTCTATATCTCTTCTGAACTGGCTTGCAGTTATAGTAATTGAAATAGCTATTTGAATAGTTCTTGTGAAACCTCTTTGATGACTGACTTTGTGAATCAGTTGAGAATTTTTTATTATAACCAATCCCATATCTTCTAGCCTTGTTCATATTCTCAATAGGTTGTTCAATCAGTTTACTGGGCTCAATTTGTTCTTGTACCACTGTTGTTTTGACAAAGTGAATGTATTTCCCTTTGTCTGTTTTTAGCTTTGGTTGAGTATCATTTGGATACATTTCTCCTTGAGTGTTGAACCCTAAACCAGTTTTATCAGAAACTGATTTTTGTGAATTCTGCATCTCATTCAGTGCAGTAGATGACTTGTTCCAAGACTGAATGAGCTCAGTCTATTTTGAGTTTTCAAGAATAAACTTCTGGATTAATTACTGATTTTTGTTTCTCTCTGCTTTTAACTCAGCAATTTCCCTTTTTAGACTCAACCCATCAACTGATTCATCAGTTTTGGTTTTATTGTCTGTGGGATCAGTTTGATTTGCTTTGATTTTTTCAAATGATGATGCAAGCTTTTGATACTCATTTACAATGTCATGTAGTGTTAGAATGAGTTCTTCTCGTGTGAAATCAGTTGAGCTGAAATCAAATACCTGTTGGCTAGATTATTCTTCTTCTGCATCATTAGCCATCAAGCACTTGATTTCTTCATCATCACTAGAGCTGCATGAGCTTTCTGGTTCTGACTCCTCACTGTCAGTTTCTGCCCATTTAGATTTGTTTTCTTCAGCTAAGAATACCTCATGTTTCTTTCTGAAGGACTTCTTATCTTCCTTGGGTCTTCTTTTGTGTTCATATGATTTCTTTCTTCTATCAGTTGAGCCTTGACTGTCCTTCTTGGGTTTAGGACAATCAGCAATAAAGTGACCTGATTTGCCACAGTTGTAACAGGCATTTGATTCATCTTTGGAGCTGTTCCTTTGGTATGACTTCTGGAAGTTTACTTGATTCTTTCTCATGAACCTTCAAAATTTTTTGATGAACAATGACATAGCATCACTGCTCAACTGATCAGCAAATTTCTCGACTGAATTAATTGGTTCTGTTTTGACAGCACCTAGAGCAGTTGTGACTGCATGGGTAGATGGTTCTCCTTCTCTGGTCTGCAGCTCAAATTCATAAGCCTTTAAATCAGCAAAAAGATCATGAAGTTCAATCTGGTTCAGATCTTTGGACTCCCGTCATTGCCATGGTCTTGACATCTCATTCCTTGGGAAGACCTCTCATTACCTTCAGTGCAATCTCTTTGTTGGTATACAATTTTCCAAGTGCATTTAACTCATTGATGATACTGCTTACTCTTTCATCATACTCGTGCATTGATTCTCCTGCTTTCATTTTGATATTAGCAAAGTTTTGAACAGCAACAGAAAGTTTATTTTCTTTGGTTTTATCATTTCCTTCACACAGCTGGATCAGCTTTTCCCAAATTTCTTTGGCTGTCTTACACATCTTTATTTTGCTGAAGGTTACTTTGTCCAGCGTTTTGTACAGAATGTCTTTAGCCACATTATCAAGATTTGATTTTCTTTTATCTTCAGTTGTCCATTCATCTCTGGGCTTTTCTATTCTTTGTGGTGCCCCTTCTGTTATGGCAACTGCTGTAATTGTTTTTAGAATCTTCATGGGTCCATCAGTTATGACATACCACATGTCATCATCTTGTGCAGCTAAATGAGCCTGCATTCTGATTTTTCAATCATCAAATTCTTCTCTGGAGAACATAGGAATTTTGTTGAATGAAGTCATGCTAGCAAGTTTATAGATCAAAAGTATTCAAGAACAAGATTCAACCGCTCTGATACCACTTGATAGGATCGATTAACGTATCAAGAGTGTTTAGAAGGGTGGTTGAATAAACACTCACAATTAAAACTGATCTTTTCGAATTTTGAGTTCAGTTTGGTGACAAACTGATTCTCGGAATCTTGCTGGTCAATGACAATCAGTTAAACTAAAGTAGTTGCGAAAAGTAACTAACTGAAAGATAGAATACAAAACTGAAATAAAATACACAAGGATTGTTTCTGGATGTTCAGAGATTTCAATTACTCCTACGTCACCCCTTCTATCTCAAGGATAGGATTTCCACTAAAAGACTTTGATTGAATACAAGATTTGTACTGACCCACTTCAGTTTGGACTTATCACTGCCAAAAGCTGAAAATCTTAGTATTACAAAATGTTCTCAGTGCGTAACTGATCTTAGCACTATCGAATTTAACGATTATTACAAAGTGCTAGTGAGCTCAAATTGTAGCCTTGACTGCTACGAATAAACCAAGTAAGAGTGAGCTAAGATTTTTCCAGAGTAACAACAAGCTTTTAATAGAGTGATCTTCTTCCTCCTTTACCTGTTCTTCTGCCATATTTATAAGCTTCCCTTCCATCGGTAACTTGAGATATATTTGAATCTTTGTATCCGTTGATTGCCACTTCATTATTTCTTGGGCATTGTTTGCTTCATTTATTGTAATGCGGCGTCTTAACTGCTTTAGCCGAAATGCGTTGTTCTAAGCTGTATTGATTGAAGTGCGGCGTTTCATATTCAGTTGTAGTCTTCTAAGTCTCTTTGTCGGTTGAATGTTCTTTCCCGAGACATGTTCAGTTGAATGATGCTTAGCTTAAAAGCATACGGCTGAATGTATCAACTGATCGGTTTCCAACTGATCAATTTTCTTTATTAGATCAGCTGATTTCAGTTGTTAAGTCCAGTTGCTGAATATAATTGCGCGTATCAGTTGGTTCATATTTTGTCAAACGCCGGAATTTAGTTTCCAACATTATGGTTTGATTGATGTGTCAAAAAGGTTTAGTAATGTGCCTTTGCATTTAAAACGCTCGAATATTCAATCGTTGGCGAAAGGCGCGAAGAAGAACGAACGGCGACGAAGAATCTTTGTTTTTTCCTCTCCTCTACTTTTCGAAATTTTGTGTGTGAAAATAGGCTGATATGATGTTTGTAAACCTAGGTTTCTATTTTACAGTTTTTTAATTTGCATGATAATGGGCTTTGGTTTTGAGTCATTAAGTTTAGGAGTAACTGGGCATACTCAACATAGTTAAATTGGGCTCAATAACACTTATTTAATTGAAAAATAAAAGTTTATACAAATTATTTTTCAAAAATAATGCATTTGATATTTTAAAAGTCTCTTGTTTGCCCAAAACTGACTTCCCGAATAATATCGAGTTCGTCTAGTAAAATAATTTGAATTCTATCATTTTAAAAAAATTTAATCATTTTTAATCATATTAAGAAGCCTTGAAAATATTTATTTATTTTGTCTTGTTCGCCCCTGACTCATTTCTTCAGCCTATTATCGAATATTTGGGTAAAATCCTTCAATTTCATTAAATCATGCCATATAATCATTTAATCATACAATCATACCTTTAATCATATAATATGCAAGCATTTAAAATCAATTAAATAAAACAATTAAGCAATTTAAATAATTTACATGCATGTGGTTTACGTAGATTGGTTTTTCGTGGGTTACACTAGGACTCGTAATATTTTTTCGATGTAAAATGACTGTTTTGCCTATGAAACCCTAATATTATCATTTTACCCCTAGACCTTGAAATTTCGACCCGAATCCCTCCAAACATACCATATCATCTTAAAACACTCCCACAAACATTTCTTAGACGTAAACTTATGCCCCTTGACTAACTTCGTAATTCGTTTTAAAACATGAACTGAATTCCCGGTTTTAACACGAATTAACCCAAATCTTGACAAAACTTTACGAAACTTTCACCATAGCTTAATAATACATAACCAAACCTTTAAAACCCAATTCAAGCCATTTAAAATCCTCAGGAAATGCATAGAGACCTACTGAATTTTTATGCACATGCCAACCAAACCCTAACCCCAACAATCCATAAGTTCCTTCGATCCTAGCCCCTAACCAATGAGACAAGACCCTAACAAGCCTTCCTAGAACAAAGATCGACCCCTTAGGACCCCTCTGGACCAATCCTAGTGAGCTCTGCACAAGGGCATGCATGATTCATCTTTCTTGCGCGCAACACAGCTAGGTTGTGCCCTAGCCGTGCGCCTACCCATTCCCAACCGACCAGACCATGTATGGACCATCTTGGCTCGTGACTCAGACCCTCACGATCCCAGTCCCTCGCTTGGACGACCCCCTAAATGGCCTCTCCTCTTGTTCTTTCAAAATCACAAGCCCTTACCCTAAAAGCCTTCACTCGATCGGCCCTGCTTCCTGAACCATACCAGGCCTAACTCGTGCAACCAAGGACCCCTAAACACCCTGAAAATCGACCCTATAACATCCCTAACCTGGCAGCCCCTTCAAGACATCAAGAACCATGAGTTTCATGCAAGAAAATCAAGTTTTCTCATGTCTAAACCGTTAAAAACGAAAATACCATGATGATTAAAAATTTTTCATGCAAACAAATATATCCACACATAATATGGTATGAATGATGAAAAGGAATAATGCATGCCTTTGTGTGATTCACGCATGAATATCCAAGCCTTGACGTGAAGAAACGTTGCTGGAGAGACGGGGAAGCCTTGATGCAATTTTCCTTTCCAAAGCCGACGTGAAGAACCCTTGGACTATGTAGGTGAGTTCTAATGTTGTTAGGGAGAAAACGCTAGGATTCTTTAGGTGTGGTGCGTGAGTTTTGAGGGACTAGGGCTTGGGGAAAATCAAGTTTTGGTTATAAATAATAAGGTAGACAATTGGACCAAATAACCTTAGTATAATAGGCCAATTAGGTCCATTAGAATGTAGGAAAATATTTCGTTTATGAAAGTTTTCAAATATAATAACCGAGCCTCCAAAAAGTCCTTGTTTTTGTCTAAAATCGATTACCGGTTTAAAATACGACTCGGCATGTCAAAAACATCTCAAAGAACACCATTTTCGAAAATTATACCTTAAACATTTCATATATTAAATCATTAAAAATAATAATTTAATTAAATATTTTTCCTTTACAGTCTCATGTCTACGTTCCTCGGTCGCGTTTCGAATAACCATTGAAAACATTGTTTTATGCATTCTAATATAAATCCATATTTTAACATGTAAACATGCCTACCATATTTAATTAATGTAATTAAAATAAGTTAATTAATCATTTTTTATCTTTCCTAGATTTGAATGCAGTTGGATTACGTTATCGCAATTTGGACCTAACAGAAGTATTCGTAGACCTATCAGTCTCATTCTCAAGACCTATAACATTATACGTGAGAATATACAAATATGGCCAACAACCATAAAAATTTTGACAAATTAAAGTATTGTACTCCACAATGACATAATTGGGATTAAAGTAGATTTCGTTTGATGTAAAAGCCTGTTTTCCCTTCCTCTTTGGTGTAGTACTCAACAGAGTCACGAGCATTTATGGCTTCCTTTTCCTCACACGATCATCCAGTTCTCACATTATCAACAATAGAGGATTGAACAATGGTGATTTTATCAGTTCTTTTAGAATTATAATCAGTCTTATCGACCCAATCAGTTCTTTCCAAATTATCATCATCACTACCACTCTCATTTGTCGAAACATCACCGATAAAAGCATCGTTTTCTTTTTCCAATTCGTCTACAATATTCTTCGCCAAAAAATTAATGTCACTAATGTCCTCATACTCATCACATGTTCCGTTCTGAGAATAATCTCTTACATCTTCATTATTTTCATTTACATATCATTCTTAAATTCTTTCCTTTTTCAAACTTAGCACCAGCTTTGTTTTTTTCGGTAACTAAGTCATCACCGGCCTACATTTTTTTCATCCCCCACTTCAAGACAATCTATAACTTTTTGCTTCTCCAATTCATCAATACCTAAACATTTTCCCTTCTCCATTTCATCATCACCTACATTTTCCATTACTCAATTCATCACCACATTTCTTAAATTCATTATCATATATACATTTTTCATTCCCCAATTCATCAACAACAATATGAACCAACACATCAAAATAACCATCTACGTCGTGTGATAATAAATTAAAGTAATCTTTTTCATCGGTATCGTTGACCCAATCAACATCTTCATCAAATTTCAAATCATTCTCTCCAACAACAACCTTTTCCTTAATGTATCCTACCACTTTTGTCTCCAACGCGACGACTTTTTTTTATCAATAACAACTTATTCTTGGCTACAAGTCTCTCACTTCCACGTTTAAATTGAGCACAAATTCACGTAAATATTTTTATCTCATCCATTTGTTCTTTCATAATTTTTTTTCCAGTTTTGAAGCATCTGAAGTACCTTCTTCAAGTTTCAAAACATGTTGCGCAAAATAAAATGTTTTGAAAGTATTAAATTGTTATTCAAAAAATAATAGAAAAAAATATGTGCACTAAGATGAAATTATCTTCTTATCCAACAAGATTTCCTCCTCACCAAAGGCTATAATCGTAAAACTTTTAAATGCTTCTAAACTTCTTTGACGCATCATTCAAATCATATTATGCTTGTTTTACGTATTTTTGCATGAAAAATATTTGAATAAAAATCGCTTAACATCTTGTCAATTATTTTCGAATTTTCGATGCTTTTACGGTTCGTTTGTGAATGTTTTGATTCCTAAGGAAACTCTGTCATTAGGAGGTGTTTAAGGGACGGAAGAAAAGAGTTGCTAGGGACAACACAAGGGCTGGAACCAAACTTGAGTAGAGCTGGAAGAGTCCTAGTGGTGGCTAGATTTTCCTTGG